>NC_087442.1:55316367-55632603 GCF_036321535.1 Camelus dromedarius | reverse complement strand
AACTTAACTGCTAGCTCAAATTATCTTGTTTGATTATATAGTTACTCACCTTTTAAAAAAATCTGTGTCCTCAGACTTGAGTAAAATCTCTTTGAGGTCAGGCACTTCATCTTATGTACTGCTCTATCCCCAGCTCTAGAATGATGTATAGTATTGGTCTTCAAGCTGAAGTACAGATACTCCAAGGGGGGAAGAAACATTGACAGTTTGAAGAGAAATCCAGGCCAGATTCTATATGTACTCTTTCCTAAAAGTGATCCGCTTGAGTATCCATCATTCAGATTCTTTGCCAACTCGCCTTTAATGATGGTCTCCATAGTACTTAAAAAAAAAAAAGCAAAGCCTATTTTCTGCCTGTCTTAATATAATGCATTGCTCTGAGATATGTAAACTTCTGGGACACCAAAAATTGTTCAACTGGAAATATTAGTGACCAAGTTTAGAAAATGAAATACTCCAATATCCAGATAACAAATAGTCTTGTAACTTAGGTGGTTTCCAACTGACTGCTTTGAACCAAAGGGAAGACTGATTGCAATTTGAAAAATGATAGATTCATATATAACTTTATTTTTTTTAATTTGGCAAATAACTCAGAAATAGTTCAAAGACTTGAGTGACATTACTATAATAAACTTCACATTCACTTCTGCTCTTTGACTTTGGAATGATTCCTTTGCTTTACATTGCTTAATAAAATCAAATTAATATAAAAACCCCTAGGAATTGAAAAGAACTTGAAATCAGTGGACTTAAAAGTAGATCATGTTCTAAGTGAAGTGGGCTGGAAAGAGAAAGAAAAATGGCATATGATACCACTTACATGTGGGATCTAAAAAATAAAATAAAAATAAGGACACAAATGAATTACTTATTGTTTATAACTTAGATGATATAACTTAGATGATTTCTTAACTATGTGTAAGCACATTTGACTGTCCTTTATGATTGGATTACCGCATTCTGTTGATTCTTATTTTGTGGTTGGCTTTATTCCTTTGATAACTATGTAAGTTTTCAAAAAAACTAGAGCTCTAATCTGTTCTTAGAAACAACTATCAGTACATATATGTAAACTGGAAGAAAATATGTGCAGTATATTGTATGTATGTATTTACATGCAATGTAATGTATATGTGCAGTCAAACTGTAATAATTCTACCTAATAAAATTGAAAAAGGAAAAAAAAGAAACTATCCAATAAGAAAAAAAGTAGATCATGTTTGTGAGCTGTGTGTATCTAGCTGACTTATTTAGTTAATGACTTTGCAAAATGCCATTTGCTGATATCAGTGCCAGCCCAGACATCTAGGTCAAATGGGAGGTAGACTGAACTTCTGGAGTCTGGAGGTAGCATGAGCCAAAAACGCAGGCTGAGTAGGAAAGGGGAAGACGGTTCAGTTAGTCTAGGAATGGTTTGGGGTCTTCCATAGCAAGAAGAATTTCCACAAACTCAGACGTACAGAAATGCATCACTTTATTATCTTAAGACTGGAATTAGTATCTGTCTTGAGTCACTCTTCTCGAAAATAGGAATTTTAATCTGTCATTCACAGGTAAATCGGATAAAGTTCAATGATGTTGACATCTTTTTTGGTATTTAGTATTTTGAGTTCCTATTGCTTTACTTCTTTATACTTGAAGGAGCCTGGATTTCATCATAGCATCTTGAGGTTGAACTTTGGAGAAGGGTACCTGGTTTGCGCTGTCCTCTGTCCTACCTAGCCTCTGTTTGGTTTTTGAAAGCTGGCATCTGTCAACCACCATCTGCTGCTGGTGTCTGCATTCCCAGCATGATTTCTCTTTTTGTCCACACTGCCTCTGCTTGCAGTGTCTCTTTGTCAAAACCAAAAAACCCCTTATGTTTTTCTCCCTTTACTGAGTCATAGCTGAGCTCTTCTTGGGTGCTCAGGACACAGTAGATGCTTTCCCATGTCCTTCCATGGCCATTGGCCACTTGGGAAGCTGCCTCAGTTCCTTTCTTCTAGGACCTTACCTGCCATCACTTCTTCTCCTGGCTGTAGCATGCTGGTGTAAGAAAGAATTCAAATCATTCCTTTCAAATCCCTCTAAATGTAAATGGAGTTTCTATGTGCTCTCTGTTCCCAGCTTATTGGGCTGTGTGTGTGTGTGTGTGTGTGTGTGTGTGTGTGTGTGTAAGGTGCCTATTCTGAAATTCACACTAGAAGTTTATCCCATTCCTCTTTTCTCCATTTACTGTTTGCTCCTTTAGCAAACTTTAACCTGCACCCCTCCCTCTTCTATTATCTGTAATTTAAGCAGTGAGAACTCAGCTTTGGGAAGCAAAGACAAGAAGAAAACAATAGAACAAAACACCTTTATATGTATTTTGCCTTCACTCCTGCAGTTGAAGGTCCTGGTTTTCAAATGTTTGTATCTGTTATGGGTTTCAAGACCTAGGAATTTGACTCTTCATTCTTGTCTATATCATTTCCATGATAAAAGTGAGTCCATAGAATTCTACATGATGACTGATGGGAAAAGGTAAGGGGTACAAGGAAATGAGGAGAGAGATTCCATTAATTATCAGATGACTGACCAATCTGTGGGGGAAAGGAGAGTTTCAAATCAAATTGCTACTGTCAGTTACAAGAAATTTTGACCAAGTAGGAAAACTTAGATGAGAAGAGTCATCTAAGTTTTCTAAAGTGGGCTGACAGGTCTGGCATGCATTTCAAAAGAATGAAGTATGGAATGGAATCTTGACAGGGCAGAAAGCCCTAGAACAGCAGCATTGGGATTCTAATGTTGACTGCACAATAGGTGCTTATTGTTCTCAGCCCTGGCAGGAACCTTATTCTCCTTCATGCAGGTGGGAAGGGGCTAGAAGAAGAGGAATACTTCTTGGAGCAGGGCTTCTGGGTGCTTATGGCTGGGAATTGCAATTCAGGCAGAGAATGAGGGTCTAAAGAAGTTCTTACAGTTTCAATACCCTGGTATCAAAGAGCATTTGAGCTCCTGGAGGACGCATTTGGGGCAAATTGGGTCCCTGGATGGCCTCTCCTCTGTGGTTTATTCTTTTCCGTAACGGAGCCACTATTTTCTTTACTCGTTCAGAATTCTGGGACGATTGCTGAGGGTGTAACCACTCTCAGGACAGCTATCATAGTGAAAGGATTACATGATACGTGATTTGGGGTTGGCAACCAAGAGGTAATATTTCTCTTACCCTGTTGCTGAGGTTATAAACAGCCGCCGTGCATTGGGTATGCAGATTAGCAGGAAAAGTCAGATTTACCATCTTGCCCTACTTTTTGATCCTCCCTTTCATCATCTGACTCCCCGAATGCCTATAAAAACCTCTCTGCTCTTTCCCCTCCATGGCTTGAATGAGGCACAAAGAATGAAGACATGGCACACATGTTGGGAAAGTCACACCCAACCCTCCAACTTCTTGGGTGTAGAGGTAGGATTTCTTCTATTGTATCAGTATCTCTTGTTTGTACCCTTAAATAGCACTTGGCTTTTTTTTATACCTTGGAGTTAGACATTCTATTCTTCACTCTCACATTCTCTAATTTTTCACCTTGTATGAGTTGTCTGTTTTTGGAAGCCTTGGATTTTAAAAAATCCTGAGAAGGAAAAGTCTAGATGTTTATATCAAGTGTTTGTTTTGTAGTAATTGAAAATATATTTTGGATAATTTTAGTTACTGATAGTCTAGGTAGATTTTTTTACGTCCCCTAAGTAGGGCCAGGATTGCTGAACACTTCATAAATATCTATGCACATTTTTCAGCCCTTTCAGGCAAATTGTAATCTCTATGCTGTAGAAGAGGGGGTGGCAGCGGTCGTATCACGCTATTCCGTTTTACAAAGAATTACTTCTTCCCTCTCGCTATCACTGTGCTTATGTGACATGTTATCTCCTGACTTCTTTCCCTGACACCATAATCCATTTGTGATATCGAATCCTGCTCAGACCCTTAAACACCAGCCGGTTTTTCTAATTTCCTTCGCTCACCAGGAATTATTCACTGTTCTTATTCCCCCTGTTCAGGCATATGTCCCATGTCACTCCAGAAGTGGTTGTCACGTTACACAACATGTTGTTACTGATAATCTTGGAATTATTTTTCCCTCAAAGCAGTGTCTAATGTGATTATTTTGGTTGGTTTTTTTTTTCTCAAGCTAGAGCAATGCAATTTGTCTTTAACAGTGCCTTTTTAAAATGTCTGTTAGTAATATACAATTTACTTTTCCTTTCGCACAAAATGCTATTAAGTAACATTGAATAATTAGCTATGTACACATGCCAAGGATTTTACAGACTTGTAAAATGGCAAGCCATTTCAAGAATTTCTCTCTTGGTAGGGACATTTATAGGGAAGAGCGGCGAGATTAAAAAATACATTTAGTTCAAGATCTAGTGACAGTCAGCTGGGTTGGGTGGGTAACTAGTTTCTTCAAAGAGATTTTAATCCATTTATGCCCATCAGAAATTGTTTAAACAGTTCATCAGGAACATCAAGTTTTTCTTGAGATGAGATTGTATAAAATATATTACATTACAAAAAAAGATTCTGTCTCAGAGTAGATTTGGAACAATTTTTAAAGTCCTCCTTTTGACTCAGACAATCTTCAAAGATCTCTCTTAGTCAAAAAATGTGTTCTTATTGCATATTTCTGCTAAAATCATTCATTGGATTTTTTTAGCCCAGTCTCTTTTACATTTTTTAATGAATGGTAAAAATTAGACATAGGTTTAGTTTGTGTGATATATATGGAGTCATGCTTACCAGGTCACCTACAGTGTTTCATTATATATTGATCTCCTTTTCCTATACAATAGGAATATTTCCAAACAAAATCCTATGACAACTCAGAATCAATATTAGCTGTTTTATATAATCTGTGGACTAAACTTTGATTTTATCTATGTCCTTTTCAATATGGCCCACTCTATTTACCTAAGTCCAATTAAAGGTGTTGATTAAGGCTCTTGCTGTTTGCTTAACAAAACTAGAGCTATTCCTTTCTAAAGACAGAAAATTAACTTCTGTTCAGAGATTTTTAAAATAAGAAAAAAAATCCAGGCTGCATTATTGTCCCAGCATTTCCTTTTCTCTCCTACCCTCCATGCCTCCTCTGCCCTTCTCCTCTCCCTCCCCTCCTCATTCATCTCCTTCTTTTCTCAGCTCTTCCTTTCCCTCTTTCCTCTCCTCAGTTCTCTACTTTCCACTTCCCTTTTTTCTTTAATTTTTCTTTCTTTCCTTCACCCCTCCTTCTATGCTTCCTTCCGTGTATCTGATCTTGTCACCGTGTCTACTCTGATGCAAAGGACCAAAGAACAAGTGGCTGTTTTTTTTCTAGGATGACCCACCATCCCTAAAAATGTAGGGCTATCCTTCTTCATCTCAAAGAACTCAAATCCATGACTGTCTCTGGCCTGCCAGGAGTGATGATTTATGTTCTTGTAAGGCTGGAATTCTGTTAGTCACATAATGGGTATCTAAACAAATTCCATATATGAAGTGCAATCCTAATTCTTTTAGAGTGGGCTTGTCCACTTAATTAAATGAGCTTTGCCTTCAAGTGTGACACTTCTGGTACAGTCATGATTATAAATTTGGTCTATCTAATTACGTTGAAACCATGCAAACTATATTGCCATGAGTGGTACAGGGAATCGGTAAAGACACTGTGTACAATAGTTGACCTATTTAACAAGTAGTTTTATAGCAAGGCCAACCCACATATATGCTACTTCTATAGAATCATTATAAATACCATTAATGGCTTGATTATTTACAGATATTTTGTGGTTAGAATCAGTGGACTTTATACCAACATTTTGTATCTAAAACAATTGTGATTTTTTTTTCTGAGTTCAATTCATTTTAAAACAGTCCTGAATTCCAAACATTAGAGGCATTATACTTAAATTCTTTTGAGAATCCTCTAGTTACATTGACAGTTTTCATATTAAAAAATTCATACACTCACAGCTTTTTTGTAGATTCCATTGGATTTTCTGCATAGACAATCATCATCTGTGAATAATGATAGTTTTACTTCTTCCTTTCCAATATGGACTTCTTTTTTTTCCCATTCTTGTCTTATTATTCTGGCTAAAACCTCTCGTACAATGTTGAATAGAAATAGTGGGAGCAGACATCCTTGTCTTGTTCTTGAAATTAAGGTGGAAACATTCACCATTAAGTCTAATGTTACCTGTAGGTTTTTCTTAAGTGTCCTCTAACAGGCTGAGAAAGTTTCCTTCTATTCTCTGACTGTTGGGAGAGTTTTTATCAGGAAAGGATGTTGGATTTTGTCAAATGCACTTCCTGCATCCACTGAGATATCATATGGTTCTTCTTTTTTCAGTTGTTCAATATGGTGAATTACATTGATTTTTCAAATGATAAACCTGTCTCACATTCCTGGAATTAAACTCACTTATTCATTATGTATTATTGGATTTGGTTCGCTAAAATTTAGTTTCAAGTTTTTCCATGTATATTCTTGAGGGATACTGATTGATGGTCTTCTTTTCTTGTAATATCTTTGTTTTAGTATCATGGTAATGCTCTTTCCTTCAGAATGCATTAGGAAGTGTTCCCTTCTTTTCAGTTGCCTTGAAGGGTTTCTGAAGAATTGATACTATTTCTTTCTAGGTATTTGGTAAAATTCACCAGTGAAGCCACTAGGGCTTGAAGGTTTCTTTGTCAGAAGGTTTCTATCTAAAAATTTAATTTCTTTAATACATATAGTGCTATCCAGGTTTTTTATTTCTTCTTGAGTGAGCGTTGGTAGTTGATGACTTTCAAGGAATTCTAAGTCATTAAACTTACTCAGTTTATTTTTTTCTTTCCTCTATACCCAGGTCTGGAAACTCTATTAAAGTAGTTTGGGGCAATCGTGAGGACACCTTATTCACTTTTTAACTCTCAAGGATCATTGTCTTCCATTGCCTGATGTCCAATATCTTGAAAATCCTTATATATTTTGTGTATATTTGGGGGTTTTTTTCAGACAAGAGAAAAGTCCAGTCTTTGTTTCTTCCTTTTGACCAGAACCAGAGTTATTGACCCAGGTATTTTAAACCCAGGAATAAAATTTTCTTAAAAGTCAATTGGTTGGAAGTCAGCATGTCAGCCCATGTTCATGAACATGAGTATTCATGTATCCATCCTCAAAGGTTACACAATTACTAAATTATATTCATATTAATAACACTTTCCCTGACTGAGACTAACCTCGGTTTGGTCAACCTTCTCTTTTTCACTAAACTAAGAAAATCCAGAGCCTATCTAACATAACTCACCACTGCTAGTACCCCTCCTTTCCAAGGGCTGATCCTCTGTTGTAAGGAGAGGGAGTCTGTGCCTCAAGGAAGTACCAGAGATGATTTGAATGTGAAACACATTTGCTCAGTTTTATTATTTGTAATCTGGGGACTTATCCTGGACAGATTAACAATGGAGTTGTTGTTGGGTAAAACCACACATTTCCAAGAAAAAGAAATAGCCACAGTGTTGGCTATATTATTAACCAGAGTAGTAATACATTATAACTACCAAAGGATTGTTAACTTTATATAAGTGAGAAGTCTCTTATTTTCCTGTTGGCTTGCTTATAATTGTTTACAGTTATGAAATATGCCAAAGCAGCTCGACTCAGTAAATGTTTTTCACAGTACACATATGCAGCAGTTAGGCAAGAATCCTGACATCTGGGTAGAATATAAAGAAAACAAAAATATTTTTGTACAGTTTCATACTGAAAACAGGCTGTACACTTAAAGACCAGTTTTATTTGTGAGCTACCAAGCTTTCTCCATTATATGTAGTTTCTTTTAAAATACAATCTTACTCCTTCCAAATGCTTTTATTTCAAATATATATATACATGTACTACACAATAATGAGATGATATTACTTAAGCTTAAATCATCAGTTTTAAATGCAGTTATTCTTATAAGAACATTTTAAGGTAGTATTTCACCATTCTAGTTTTATCCTCTTAGAATGAATATGAAGAACAAACATGTTTATGAATAAACAAGAGTATATAAGTAAAAATTATTGTGTGGTGACCAAGTATTTTTGTTTGATATTACTGCTAGTGTCCCTTCTTGCCAAGTCCCACATCTTCTGTCAAAAAGAGAGGTTTCTATTTATTTTAATTACTTAAACATTTCTAAGCCTTAGGCCTTAAAGTTAATTAAGTCTGAAGTCTTAAAGTTAATTAAGGGTCTTAGAATTACAATTTAAACTGACATTAAAGAACAGTAAATCTACTTGGTATTAGACACTTACCCCTAAAAATTTACCCACATAATACAAATAAGGTAACTCTGTGGATTTGAGTAGTTTGTAGCATTCTTTGAAGTTTATAAAAACAATGCTTAAGATGTTCATTATTTTAACTCAGTATAGTTTTATATATGTATTTACATCTTTGCAATCTTAAAGGCTCAGTATAATTAATGATTCATTATCAATCTATAAGACAGATATAAGTTGTTTTCAATAAATTGGCTCCCTGTCAGAAAATAAATGAGAGTCATACATGAACCAAAATGTTGTTTGCATTTTATGGTAATATTTAATTCATCTAAATATTACCAGAATTAGGAGTTTTAAATATTGTAATTTTATTAAAAATATACACTTATAAATATTTATTTGTCAATATTTAAAACATTTTTAGACAAATATTAAAAAATGTTTTGAATAATGGTAAAATCTCAATACAGAAATTTTTCTTAGGGATGGTCTGATGCCTATCTATTTATCTATTTGTCTTTTGCTTTTTTATCTTAGTCATCAGGACCCTAACCATTAAATGAAATTCATTTGCTCCCTTCTTAGAGACTTTTCTGCCTTTCTGTAGGGGAACACAATTATTTTTAGAACTATATAAGCAGGTCACCCAGGGTGGCTGTTCTACTCTCTGTACATTTTCCCCTCTGGACAAGTGCCTGCTAAACCTACACCTCCTCACATGGCTGACCTTCCCACATACTTGCCCCAGGCCCCAGCTAATGACTATTTTAGCTTTAGATCAGAACTCTCCACTATACTTATCAAAGGGGTGGAGAGGGGCGTGCCTGGTAGCTGATGAACCAACCTGAAGTCAATTACCACATAACTGGTAACCTCCCCCGCCCCTCCCCGGAAGCGCAGCCTGATGCTGTGTCCTGCCTGCTGTCTGCCTCACACAGTGAGGTGTCACTCCAGAACCTTGCTTCAGACATGTAAGATCCCCTGTCCATTAAACCACCATTGCCAACTCTAGGCTCTTTCTTTGGTATTAAAGCTGGGCAGGTACAGGCCTTGCAGACCTGCAGGGTGCAGCCCAGCGAGCACCAATGAAGGAAAGCTTTCCTGCAACACAATTAATGCAGGAGTTATTGTTCCTGTTTAGGCATTTATTTTTCTAATGATCCATTTCTTTGCAAATATAGAGGTAGATACAAAGGGCGTGACATTTATTGGGGATTTTGAAATGGGTTTGGACTAATTTGAACATCTCTAAGATCTCTGTGTTTACATGAGTTTTCCTAATTGCTACATTTCTCAAACCAACACTTATTTTTGCAGATTTTTTTTTTTATTGTCTTCTTAAGATGTTATGTTGGCAGTATTCTGATGCACCTCGAATCTCATTCAAAGTGGTTCTTTGAAAACTGAACTTTTGCTTTTTACTAAGCTTTGAATTTCAGAATTTAGTCTTAAAAAGTAGCAGCCAAATTTTTCCTATCTTTATGTTAGGATATGTGATAGCAGAGTGTTGTAAAAAATAACTAATATGGGCAGACAATAATTTGCTACTGGCTCTCCAGAGTTTTTTATACAATTTTATATTTTGGCTCAAGAAAGGGTAATTTAAGTTCTTTATTTTGAAGGGTAATTAAAAAAAATTTTTTTGTTACCAAACCAAACTTGGATCCACTTACCCGAGCATAGTAAAGCCAATCTACTGACACTGGGTTATGGTAAAGGAAAGAGCAGTGTTTTGTGCAAGGCATCAAGCAAAGAGTCCAGGCAGCTAGTGCTCAGAAGACCCAAACTCCCCAACAGCTTTCTGGGAAAAGGATAAGGGAGAGAGTCACAGGGTTAGAGATCATTCTTCTGATTGGTTGGTGGTGAGGTAATTGGGAGTCAACAACATCAACCTTCCAGCAGCAATTGGTCTGGGGTCTGTGTGCTTGAGGTCAGCATACAGTTAACTTCTACCTGTTGGAGGTTTCAGTATCTGCAAAACAGCTCAGAGGACACAGCTCAGAATATTATCTGTAGTCCTTGAGGAAGAACTAAAAGTCCTTGACTTTGTATAATGGCTAAATTATTATTATTTTGTCTTGCTTGAATGTTTTCTTTTGTCTCTACATTTTCTCACTTCTCTGATTAAATTTATTCTTTAGAACTTGGGGAGGGCCTAGGAGGCTAAAGTTTTTCTGCAAACAAGAGGCAGGCAGAGGACATGGGAGGGGTCTTCCTGGGAAAGTCCCGTGAGGTCCTGCTTGTTACAATTTCATTTGTTTCATCTTTTCATTTTAAAATGATTTCAGGAAAAGTTGTAAAAATTATGTGAAAAATTCTTTGTGAAGTACCCGTCATACAGATGCTGCAACATTAGCACCTTAATCAAACATACATTATTGTTTTCTCTTGTATTATTGTATTAGGTAAATAGGTAAAGAGTATTATAATTTTTGAAGCATTTGAGAATAAGCTGCAGATCTGTAACACTCTGTAACACCATAACTACTTCAGGGTATATTTCCTATTAATGGGGATGTTTGCTTTTATAAACGTGGCACATTATCAAAATCAGAAAATTAACACAAAATAACTATTATCTAATCCAAAGGCCTATTCAAATTTTACTAATTGTCCCACTAATGTCCTTTAGAGAACACTTTACAGTATACAATCCAATCCAGGAACACACATTGCATTAGCTTTCCTGTCTTTTTAGTTTCCTTGAATCTGGAACAGTTCCTAAATCATTCTGCTTTCATTCTTATGATTTTTTTGAAGAGTGTAGTTCATTTGGTAGAATCTTCCTCAGTTTCTGCGGTTTCATCCTGATTAAATTTGGGCTATGCAATTTTAGCAAGACTAGGACAAAAGTGATATTATGTTCTTCTCAGTGTGTACTGTAGGGAGCACATGACATTTATTTTTCTCATTGCTGGTGAAGTTAACTCTGATCACTGGGTTAAGGTCATGTTTGCCAGATTTCTTCCTTCTGTAATTAAAACATCTTCTGTGGGGATTTACTTTGAAATCTTGTAAGTATCTCTTTTCTAAGCAACCTACTAGTTTTAGTATCTATGGATGATTTTTGCCTGGAGGAATTATTAATAGGTCATTGTCAAATGGTGATTTTTTTCTAATTCCAGTATTTGTTCTACATTTATTGCTTGGCATTCTACTGCAAGGGAAAGCAGTCTTCTCTCCCTCTATTTCTTTCTTTATATTAGTATGGACTCCTGGATTCTTATTTTATTTAATGGGACATAATTTATTGGTCTCATTATTTATTTTGATACTGAAATTGTCCCTTATTTGGCCAGTGGGAACTCTGTGCCCACTTGTCATGTCCCAATCCTTCTTTGAGCACTTCCTTACAAAACAACTGAATAGTATTTAAAAGGACTCACCCTTGAGACTTGTGCTGTCTTTTTGAGAATACTTTATCCCCATTGTCTAGGGGAGACACAGACTGCAAGAAATTTTGTCACTATTTGATTTGAATGTATTGCTAAGGGGATTTAGTGATATTAAAAGAGAACTTCAGTGGCCATTTGTGATATATTAACCATGGCCATAGACTCTTTGCAGGCTCTTCCATCAACCTTTGTGACTTGCTTTGAATAATGGGATGTGGCAAATTCCACTTTCACTTTCTTGAAATTTTGCCCTGACATCACCATGTAAGGAAGCTTGGAGGCCTACTGGAGGATGAAAGGCTACCCAGAGAAAAACCAGGGCTCCCAGTGATAGCCAGCATTGACTGTCCGGCATGCGAGTGGGGCTAGCATGAATCTTCTGGCTAGGATGATTCTCAGCTGCACTGGCTGCATGCATGAGCTCAGGCAAAACCAGCAGAAGAATCATTTGGCCAAACCACTGTATTGTAAAAAAAAAGAGTAAATCTTTTTCTTAATGCTTTAAATATTGGGATTGTTACTCAGCAATAATTAAATGCATTGTTATTCAAATTATCTCTAGTTATTCAAATTATCTCTAGTTTAGTAATTCAAAGTTTTTAAGTATTTTAGAGCTTTTCTCAATAATACAAAAATAGGTAAAGAGTCCTTTTGGGTCCCCTTGGCTGGAAAATCTATTTGTTTTGAATTAGATAGCCCCATAGTCACACAAATGATAAACCCTGCAGCTAGCATCATTTGTTTTTTCGTGGAATACTATTTTTAAGTGAAGGAAAAACTTGTATTCTGTCTTAGATAGTTGGCAGACATGTCTCTGAAAATGGATGAAATGAGTCTGTCACTCCAAGAAAAACATTTGATAGTATTTGTTGTCAATGATAAAATTTGAAATTTCAAGTTAAAAAATGTGCATTTTGGAAAGCTTCACACTTTCATAATACTTTTTTGATATTGGTGATGATACCAACTAAAGTGATTTTCTACTTGTTATTTTATAATGAAATTTGTCAACATTTGAAAGAGTTGCATAATTCAGTGAATCCATATTTTCTGAATGACAAGTGCATAATGTTACAAAATCATATTTGTGTCAGAAAGATCCATTAAAGCAAATTGGAACCACGGATTTTAATGTAATAAGGCACAAAAAGCTTATTCATTTGGTATCTGATTCTATATGCCAACTAACACTTTAAAAATTACCACTTGTACAGTTTTAGTGTCAAAGAAGAATATTTATAATTACATAAGAGGCTATTAAATGATTTTCCCCTTTCCAACTATTTATCTGTGTAAGTCCAGATTTCTTCATTATTTAAACCAAAACAACATACTGCAACAGGCTGAACATGGAAGTAGGTATGAGAATACAATTGACCTTCTATTAAGTCAGGCATTAAAGATTTCTGCAAAAAAATTAAAACAATGCTAGTCTTATAGCTAAATATATTTTTTGTTCTGGAAAATTTTAATTTTCTTCATAAAAATACTCTGCTATATGAAATTGATTTATTTGGAAAAGCATTAATAAATACATTAAATTTTTCTTGGTTTTAATTTATAATATATTAAAAATCAATGACTATAACTCCCATAAAAAAGCTGTTTGAGTCTTCAATTCTTTTTAGGAGTATAAAGGAATCCTGAGATCAAAAGTTTGAGAACAGTTGATCTCAGCAAATGGGCAGCTGTATATCTAAAAGCTTCCCAGAGGATTTCACTGACCGTAAACACAAAGGCCAATAAGCTGCTTCCTAAATACATATGCAAACATAGAGAATCCTAAGTCAAATATAATGTTCTAGCCAAAAGGCAGACACAAATATGTCCAAAGATAAACCCAGCAGGAAGAAGATGATATATGCTCATGAGTTTCCAAACATCTCTAGAATTTCTCAGCATAAAGCATTTACCAGAAATTTGAGGTCCTGTATCTAGTTCCCCTGCCTGGGGGGATCTGATATCCGCTACATGTCAGATCACACGCTGGCACTCTAGAGGAGATCACTGGTGGGACCCAAACTGCAGACCTAAACTGTCTTTCCAAGCAGTTTACCTTGGGTGGCAAAAGGTCTCAAAAGCAATCACTTTTTTAAATGGCTGGTGGACAATCATCATTTTAAATGACTCAATAATAGCTCTCAAATATACCAATGCCCTGATCTCTGGAACTGTGAATATGTTATGTTACCTGGCAAAAGAGACTTTGCAGATGTGATTAAGGCAGATTATTTTGGATTACCTAGCTGAATCACATGAGCCTATAAAAGCAGAGACTTCCTCTGGGTAGAGATAGAAGAGTTGGAGCAGAAAGGGAAGTCAGAAAGATTTGAAGTGACAAGGACTTGATGTACTGTTGCTGGTCTGAAGATGGAGGAGGTAATGTGACAATGGAAGGAGGCAGAACTAAAGAAGCCAGAGAGGCTTTCAGCTGACAGCCAGCAAAGAAGTGGTCGCTTCAGTCCTACAACCACATGAACTGAATTTGTTCATCAACTTGCATGAGTTTAGAAGATTCATCCCCAGGGCCTCCAGAAAGGAATGCATGCTGGCTGACACCTTGATTTCAGCCTGTAAGACTCTATGCAGAGGAACCAACCTGGCCACCCTGTACCTGGACTTCTGATCTGAAGAATCATGAAATGATAGATTTGTGTTAAGATCCTAATTTATGGTAATTTAGTAAGATAGCAATAGGAAACATACAATGGCTGTTGGACACCCTGAGAAGGAGTCCAAGTTTTAACATCTCAGCAAGAACTTCCAGTCAAAGCTCAGGAACTGGGAGGTTAGGACAACACACAGGATCTCACCAGCGTGCTTGTGCTGTTCTTGGATCCTTTTCACTCTGGTGGGTTTTTGCAAGAAGAGATCATCTTGATGGATCCTCCAAAACTGTTATACTTTTCTGACAATAATTATGAGCTTGTGTCAGCATTTTATTACAATTTTGCTGCAATTTAAAAGCTCTCTAGCAGGCAATTTAGAGATTTCTCTTGGTAGTGATAATTACAGAAAAAAAAAAGGGAAAAAAAAGGATGGTTCAATAATCATAATCACAGATGGACCAGAAGAAAAGGGAAATGAATACCTGGTTACAGGTCAACTGGCAGTCACCTGGGTTATTAGTTTCCCAGAGAGTCCTAAAACCAATGAAAATTCCATGCTAAATCCTTCCCAGATATAAACTGTGAATTAGATTACACTGAAGGTTCTGTCCAAGTCGAAGGCAGGACAGGTTTTTCTTTTGCAAGGCTCTTTCCTCCCTCTTTACTGAATTAACTCCTGCTCACACTTTGTACCTCACATCATGTATTAACATCCTCACAGACACCTGCCATGACCTTTCTAGTTCCTAGCTCCCTATTATGCACCCATAATGTACTTCACGCCTCCATAACCCTTTATACTTGCAATTTTACCTTTGTTTGGCTGATTCTTAAAATAATGCCTCTTTCATTTACTAGATTTTGAACTCCCAGGGACAGGGGCTATAACTATTTTTGTTCATTATTAGATCCTCAGTGTTAAGTAGTGCTGACCATGTAGTCAGGGCTCAGTAGATACTTTTAAATGAAAAAAAATGAGTATACCACCATTTAAACATGGTGAAATACATGACTATGCTCAATAGGAAAATTGAGCTGCTGCTTCCTCTCACAGTGTTTTACCACAACTTGGGAGGGCCAGTGAGTACAGTATGAATGTTTGAGAACAATTGCTCTAGTTCACACTATTAAAAAGAAATGTCCTGATTTAGATAAACTTTATTCTGGTGAGAAACTGGCCCATTTTATAGTCGGAGGAAATTTAGCCTTTACCAAGTTTACTGAAATCATGTAGAGAATCAGAGGTGAGTTTTCTTCGATTTCTCATCTGTTATTTTAATAAACAGAAAAACATCCTTAGGAAAGGAAAATAACTTTTTATATCACCAAGTGGCATCTGCAGGATGGTAATAGGAATGAGAGTATGTTTGTAAACTGAAAGTTTAGTTTTCTTGATCACAAAGAGGGTAACATACCTGGGTGTTCTACAGAGCTCATGTGGGCAGGGAGGATGTTGTGAAGCTCTTTGTTTTAGTGGCTTTCTATTCAGGATATGAAGTAGTCCCTGAGCCCACCATGCCTTTTCCCTTCTCTCTACTCCATTCTTCTGGTCACCTACTTATTCCTTTACTGAATAGCTGTAAAATATCACGGTGCTTAGAAAAATCTCTTTGTAAATGTTTTTCTTTGCTTCTTTAACCAGGAGCCAAAAATATCATGTGCTTCTGTTTTTGGAGTGTAACAAAAAGAGCTTCTGAAAAATACGGATGGTGTAGCTGAGATAGGATGGCAATATTTTTTAGAGACACATTTTTATAGAACCAGATGGTCTAGTATATTCTCAAACAAATATGTCACCTATAATTTGATGAATACCTTCCAAAGGAAAATAATTTTTTCAGGAGATAACAGATGGTATCAGTCAAAAGCATATCGAGACACTTTAAGAAAAACTTGATGGCTCAAGTGATTTAACAACAAGATTTTCTCCAATGTACCAAGCATGTTTTAGGGTCTAAAATGTGTCATGTGCAAATAATTCAGCCTCATTTCCAAACTTTATTCCATGGAGAATTGACTGCAACCTGCTTTATACAATACCTATAAAAATGATGAAAATTTCAAAGTTGTTTTCTGGCTTTGTTTTTCAAGTATCTATTATATTATGTCTAAAGAAAAAAAAGTACATATCTAAGTGTCTTAAAACAATAAATAGTTTATATTAAAATATAAAAATATTTTAATAGGACTAAACTGCATTTTACCTATGGGAGCATAAAGCATGAATAGTGAATTTTTGTTAGTGCTTTTCTTAAAACTGCAGAAAATAGGAACATAATAGAAAAAAGTAATTCTGAAGCTACAGGTATGGATTATGAAGGAATATTTAGAATGTGAGACATTTATTTTGCTCTGGTTTTGACAAATGATACTGGTTTTGGATTTATAAACCCTAGTGTAGTAGTTTGTTTGTTATTAGATCTAATGACATACACAAACTTGTGGGGGAAGGAGGTACAGTGGAAATCAGAATGTTATCTTTCATGCCTCATATCCAAATGTAAACTGAGGTGGGACCATATAATTTATCATTTTGCCCTTGATGCATTTGTGAGTAAAAGAGGCACTGATGATAGATACAAACTGAAACTGTCCAAGGAAAATTGGGATATATATTCATCCCAGGTGTACACAATTGGTGCCACAGTAAATGAGTCTACTGCCTTTTGACTGGCATGATTTGGAGAGTGGCCACACCTCAGCCACTTTAGACTTGGGTAGGTGAGTAATGCCAATGATTTTGTGCTGTTTATTTCCAGACTCTTTTCAACAATATAGGTGAAGACTTGTTTTTAAGACCATTTGCAAATCTGTTTCTTAGCATGGATCTCAAATAATTAAACATACATTTGTTTGTTTAAATGTAATGGGATTGGAATTCTGCTTACAAATATGAAGTCATGGACCATGAAAACACAACAATTGCGCTATAAGTAACATTTAAAAAATAAAATAAATTACAAAATTATGTTTTTAAAGATATTGGATTGCTATATCAGTATGGAGAATAGAAGAAATAACATTCCAGAGAGGGAAGAGCCTTTCCTAGATGGGTTCATGGGGGCATTTTCTTCTCTAGGGGCATTTCCTACTTGGTCCAAGAAGAAGATCAGCTTTAGTCTAAACAGAAGGATTCTGCTGAGGGAAACACTAGAGCTTTAAAAAAAAATTGAGGTGTAATTGACATATAAGATTGTATAAGTTTATACAATGTATTGTACTGACACATTTATACTGCAATAAGATTGCCATTGCAGCACTAGCTAACACCTTTGCCATGTCACATAATTAACATTTTTTCTAGTTGTGGGAACAGTTAAGATCTAGTCTCTCAGCAAGCTTAGTGTTTATAATATAGTATTGTTGTCTATAATCATATACTGTGTATTACACACCCAGGACTTATTTATCTATTAGATACAAGTTCATAGTCTTAAACAACATCTCTCCTGTCCCCTCCCCAACCACCCCAGCCCCTGGTAACCACCATTACAGTCTCTATTTTTTCAAGTTTGATTATTTTTTTTTTTCCTTAAGTTTGGTTCTTTTGACAGTTATGTAAGATAGCAGGATTGGTTGAATCCAAGGGGGACTCAAAAGTACAGTTCCTTTTGCCCATGGACATAACTTGGGGACTGGGTCAACATCTCTAAAAGTGAAATTTCCTGCAGTTTCCTGCTAGAGAGAGAAGATTTGACATGGCCAGTCTCCACATCAAAACGTTTGACATATCACTGTATTTTATATATATTTGGAATAGTGTGGCATAGGAAAAAATAGAGCTAATTTCAAAATTTGTAAAGAACAGAGTAGAATCTCCCATAGTTTTTCAGGATTAAAGAGACAAAGACCTTTCAGCACCTAAAGCAAAAGTCTAGAATGCCCATGCCCTAGGAACATTTTTGAACAAATGGTAAACTGCATTTTACTAAAACTGCGACCCAGACCTGACTCAGTTAAATCTCTGATTGGATTTAAGCGATCAACTTTTTGACTTACCTGCCTAAGAGGGGGAAAGAATAATATTTCTTTGAGGAAAATAACACTCTCAGCAGGTTCTGCAATTATTTTTTGCACAATGTAAAATATGCAATAAAACATTATGAGTCTGAAAACTTAGCATAGTATGACTGATAAGAAAGAGCAAAAATAGGCAATAAATGTAGATCTTTAATACTTCTTGTAAGGCTGGTTATAGTGGTAATGAACTCCTTTAGCTTTTGCTTGCCTGTAGAACTCGATCAGACCTTCAGTTCTGAATGATAACCTTGCTGTGTAGATTATTCTTGGTTGTAGGTTTTTTCCTTTCAGCACTTTGAATATAGTGTGTCACTCCTTTCTGGCCTGCAAAGTTTCTGCTAAAAAGCCAGCTGATACACACACACAAATTTCCTTGTATAGAACTATTTCTTTTTCTTTTGCTGCTTTTAAGATTCTCCCTTTAGCTTTAATTTTTGACATTTTAGTTAAATATGTCTTGGTGTGGGACTCTTTGGGTTCATCTTGTTTGGGACTCTGTGCTTCTTGGACTTGAATGTTTATTTCTTTTCCCAGGTTAGAGAAATTTTCAGCTATTACGTTTTTATATAAGTTCTATACCTGCCACCATCTCCTTCTGGGATCCCTATAAAAATGTAAATGGTAATGTACTTGTTGATGTCTCAGAGATCCCTTAAACTATCCTCACTTTTCTTAATTCTTTCTTCTTTTTTCTGTTCAGTTTGGGTACACTCTTCAGTCTTCTGGATCATTGATTTGTTCTTCTATATCATGTAATCTATTGTTGATTGCTTCTAGTGTATTTTTAATTTCAGTTATTTATTCTTCATCCCTGCTTGTTCCTTTTAAAAATCTTTTTTCTAGCTTTTTAAAAAAGTTCTGTGTTTATCCATTTTTCTCCTGAGTTCTCTGAACATATTTATGATCATTATTTCAAACTCTTTATTGGGTTGATGCTTATCTCCATTTTCTTTTTCTGAGATTTTGTTTTGTTCTATCACTTGGAATATATTCCTCTATCTCTTCACTTTGCATAATCCTCTGTGTTTATCTCTTTCTATTAGGTAGTTTCATATATCCACTGCTTTTGGTGAAGTGGCCTCATACAAGAAATGTTTTATGGGACCCAGCAGCTCACTCTCCTCCAGCCTTCACAGCCAGATGCTTCAGGGGTTTTCCCTTTCTGCTGTGGTGGGGCCAACTGCTTCAGGTGCACTAATGGGTGGAACAGGCCTCCAGCACAGCTGGCTGGGAGGCTGTTAGTGTGTGACTGCTGTGGGCATGCTGGTGGTGGTGGAATGCCATCTTTAAAGAGATGAAAGGAAAGTAATGACCAATATAAAATTTTATATACAGTAAAATATCCTTAAATAATGAAGGTGCTAGATGCTATCCGTTACCTCAGGATGCATCCTAGCAGAGAAAAAGGACATTAGTGGAGAATATATTGAAATATGAATAAAGTCTGTAGAATAGTTAAAAGTAGTGTTAGAGTTTTAGTTTAGAAGTGCACTATAATTATTTAAAATGGTAGCATTCAGGGGATCTGTCTGAAGGCTATAGAGAAATTCTTAGCACCATCTTTGTAACTTTTATGTAAATCTAAAATCATTCAAAAATAAAGATGAGATAAAGAAGTTCTTAGATAAAATCTGACAGCATTTGTCACCAGTAGAAGCAAACCATAAAATATGCTAATAGAAATTCTTTATACTAAAGGAAAGTAATTCCAAATGAATGCTTAAAACTAGAAGAAGAAATAAAGGGCAACAGAAAGTATAAATATATGAGTAAGTATGGAAGGATATTGATGTTTAAAGCAATAATAATATCTTTGTGGTTTATAATATATGTGAATATAAAATGTATGACTATAATGTCATAAGCATCAAGAGACATGTAAATGAGGTTAAATTGTTAAAAGGTTATTGCATTATTTGGAAATGATAAAAGTACTAATATTAGGAAGATTGCATGACAGCAGAGATAAATATTATAATCTCTAAGCTAACTTCTAAAAAGTAATAAAAATGTAAACAAACAAGCTAAAGGAAGAAATAAAAGGAAGTAAATTAAAAAAAATCAATGAATTCTAAAGAAGGCAAGAAAAGATTGAAAAAGGAACAAAGACCAGACGGAGTGAAGAGAAACAGTTATTGAGCTATTGTCAAATGCAACTGCATTGGTTATTACAAGCAATGAATTAAGCACTATTTAAAAGGCAAATGGATTAGGAAATGCACTTCAAATATATGCTTTCCAAATAGATCTATTTTAAATATAAACATAGATTGAAAATAAAAGGATGAATGAAGAGATACTCTATAAATAATAATGAAAAGAAATTCAACATGGCTATAATAATACCAGACATAGAAGACTTCATTGCAAAAAATATTGAAAGATACAAAAAAGGTATTTCATAATGAAAAAGGATTAATTTAAAAAGAAGCCAAAACAATTCTAAACATGTATGCACTTAATAACACAACTTAAAAATACATAAAAATCGACAGCATCAATTAAGATTATGGTTTTGTCTATTTCTCATTTTAATCCTGTCAATTATATCCTAGATCTTGATTTGGGTGGTGAATGCATTTAACATTTTTGTACTGTATTTATGTTATACCTCAGTTTAAAAGTTTATTAAAATACATTATGGGTCATTTATCCAGTAAATATGTTTAATATGGCATATTTCTTTTCTTTTCAGAGCCTTGAAACTAAACAATGAATAATCATATATTAGAGATTGCTATCTTATTTAAGTGATGTTTAATGGATAGGAGAGGTCACAAAATTCATCATAATCATAAAAACTTTGACACGCAGTATGTGTAAAGGTTCCATTATCCTAAAAACATAATGGAAAAGATGGGTTAGGGGGTGGGTATAGCTCAAGTGGTAGAGCACATGCTTAGCATACACAAGGTCCTGGGTTCAATCTCCAGTACCTCCTTTAAAAATAAATAAATAAGTAAAACAAATTACCTACCCCCCAACAACAAAAAAAAAATTATTAAAAAAATGGAAAAGATTGGTTAAATTGCATTTTAAGATATTCCTCAGGAAATTATCTTCTTTATAAAAATTATGGCAACAAGATATCACCATAAATATTGCTAGGTCTAGGAAGACCAATAAATAGTGACTAAACTTTGAGGAACTTTTAGATAAACAAGTTCTGAAATTAGTATTTGTTTCTTTTCTGGCATTGTGTTAGACAATGCTATTGGGTTAGCTATTCTAATATACATTATACTTAAGCTACTTCAATTTCATTCATTCATTCATAATAACTTTGTAAGCTATTAATGTCCGATATTTTCCATATGAAACACTTGCATTTGCTGGTAGTTAATAGCTACCATATGCTTTTTCATGGTAGCTGCTAACGATAATTTAGATAAGAATTTGGGAAAGTGCTGTGAGAAATCCCTGTAGTGTGTACAGATGATCTGTGATTTATAATGGTTCAACTTAGGATTTTTTGACTGCGCAATAGTAAGAAATAAGTTATGTGAGATATTCAACATTTTATTATAACATAAGCTTTGTACTAGATGATTTTGCCCAACTGTAGGCTAATGTAAGTATTCTGAGCATGTTTAAGGTAAGCTAGGCTATACTGTGATGTTCCATAGATTTGGTCTATTAAGTGCATTTTCAATTTATGATATTTTAAACTTACAATGGATTTATAAAGATGTAACCCCCTCGTAAGCTGAGGAAGATCTGTACTTTGTTCTAAGAGCTCTGTAAAGTGATTATAAGTCTTAGAATCCTTAAAATATTTATATATTTTTTTACTTAGTATGTTTTGTGACAATTATTTTATGCTCAGGAAGCAATTGGGGTACACTTTAATGATGTACTAGTTGAAGCATTTGCAGGTTTAGAGTTGGACTTAGAGGGTGGGCAGGTTTAATAGGAAGAGAATAATAAAATTACCTAATATGGGAAGAAGAACTGATCACAGTATTATACTGAGAAAGAAAAATTATATATAATGAGATTCTCTATGTAAAGTTTAGATATTTGTGTAGAAGATGCCATTCGCTGCCTAGATTATTCTTCAGGAATGAAGACTTTATTCCCCCGACTACAGAGTATCCTGCTGACAGACAACTGTCAGCTGTCAGCTCTTTTGGGGATTGTCTCAGTTGAAAAGAATCATGTAGTCCAAGGTCATGCCCCCATCCAGGAAATCCTGTATCCATAGATTGATTGATGAGTTTGTATAAAGGCTTGGCCCCCTTGCCTCAACTCTGGACAACTCTGAGAAGTCATCCTGGCTCCAGAATATCCTCTAGGGTCAACTGATTTTTCACTGAGACTTTATTGCATCCCAAACTTCTCTTTCTGTTCAATTCTTCTTTCTTTACTTTCTCTCAAGTTTATTACCTTGAAGAGAAAAGCTAATGTCAGTCTCATAATTTGTTTTGTGTGAGTATCGTTTCTTTTTATAAGTTTCAGTCTGGTTTGTTACTAAGTTGTAGGGATTTAGGAGAAGGTTATTCATTGCTTGGAACAAAGTGGAAAACTGGAGAACTGTGTCCTTGCCTGGAGGTGGTAATAGCTGCTATCGGAGGCTATTAGAGGCCACTTGTGGTCACTGCAGACCATTAGCAGCAGAGCCAGGGGGATCAAAGCTTAACAAGAAGGCTGGGGGAAAAGTGTAAGAGAGCTGCTTCAGATACAAGACAGTGCACATGGGATTCTTAGAAGACATTGGTAGATGCTTTGGGGTAGGTGAGCTCCTGTAGGAGTAGGTAGGGATTGGTATATTGTGACCAATATAGGAGCACAGGCTAGTGATCACAGATATTCACAGTAAATCAACGTCTAGGTGAAAACACATGCTTAGAAGATAAGAGGAAGTGGAAGAATGGTAAGTGATATGTTGGAAGTTTCATTAAACTTTTGAGAACCCACAGATTTTACTGTTGCCCTTAAATGGTTAATTGGTAGTGGGCTGGAAAAGTGTGATGAAGTTAGCATAAACAGACAACACTGCACTCCAATGTCACGAAGGAAGCAAGAATGACAGGAAAGAGCTGTGGACTCTGGATAAGGCCCACTCATCTTGAGTAAGTGTGGGAGGAGGCAGAGGCCTGGAGTGTTTCAGGGAGTATGATGGGCGTATTATATTTCTTTTTTCTTTTTCCTAGAAAATAGAGGATATAAGTAGAATTATTATAAAAACGAATTGTAATAATTAGAGGTAGGAAACTCCTTGAAAAGTTAAAAGTATAGAATTGTTAGTCTCATAGTAAAAATGGCCCGTGTCATTTTTTTTTTTACAGATAAATATAGCTTTTTTAATGAGGAAATTTTTAAATTCAAACATGCTACTGAGCATCTTGGAAATAACCACAAAATTGTTTACTATGAGTTCAGTGGGTCCCGAGCAATGTGTTTGGCATACAGAGGAGGTAAATCGACAGTCTTTGCCCTTGAGAGGAAATAAGGTTTTCTTTTATAGCGAGTTAGAACACAATCCAAGGCAACGCACTTATTGAAAGATGAACAGTATGATGATGTCCCATTGTAATCTCCCAAGTTCATAGATACTTAAATTGGAGATTAAATGCTGGTATTTTGTTTCCCAAAAATGCTTATGCTCACTTCTTCACAGGAATCAGAAGGCTGTAAGATTGGTGTGAATAGGTTGAGTTCTTGCTCAAAGTATCTGAAACTCCATTCATAGTCCATGGTCGGCTAGGTCATAATTTTACTCTCCACCAAGTACGTCATAGAAAAATTACTCTTTCTCAAGAGAAATGTAGACATCAAGTGTTAAAACCTTTCCTTTTCATTTTGAAAAGACGGGTGAGGTTGTGTGATTCCTGAAAGCGATTGATGAGGAAGGCTTCCTGTTTTTAGTTTGTAGTCTTCCACCTTCCCTGGTGATTGTTCACACCTCTTGTGATTTGTAAATCAGTGACATTGGCTGGGCATCCGAGAGCTCGGTGCCCTGGATCTGTCATTCTCTCCTCTAAGAGACTGATTCGCACTCTTGATATCTACTTCCTTTCATTATTTTGTCTCTAGAGGACTATCAATGCAGTAGCAGCAGAATTAAACACAGCCTATAGATCAGGTTTTGTAAGAATTTTCTGAGCTCTCTTTAATTCTTGAGAGAAAAAAGATTCCATATATTCTACTATATTCTATGTTCCATACATGGGTCAAAACTCTTCATTGCTCAGGATGCCTTTCTAGGGACTGCAAGGGATAATTTAATGCTGTTTTCCAGAAGACTTCCAGGTTTGGTGTTCCAATGACCTGGCATCTACCATCAAATAGTTTTCATTGAATATTCATTCATTAGAGGAGTATCTGTATATTGCGGTCCAGGAGTAAGATTGGGTGTCCTATTTCTCTTTAGGACAGTGGGCTGGAAAGGGTGCAAACCTGAATTACAGCATAATAAGAAAACTTAACCTTATTTACTGAATAAGAATGACTTGGACATTTAAAAGGGCTCAGAGTAAATTTGTAAGCCTGTTTTCTTTTTTCTATTACTTAATACGATATCTTAAACAAGTTTGTATTTTCTTGTTCACAATTCTCAGTGTATGATCATTCCCCCAGTAGTCACAGACTTCCACATTTCCTTGAGGAGAGTTAAGATTGTTATAATTGGAATGCAAAGAGAATCAATAGCTGTTCAGTTTTTGACTTCTAAAATAGGCTTTTGAAACTCACATCAAAATCAATATTTTCAAGAGCCAAAGACTGCATTACAAGAAATGAGTTTGATTGAAAGAAAAACAGTCTCTTTAGAATCAAAAGGGAAGACTCTGAAAGAAGCAAGTAGGCACAAACGTTAGGACAACAGCAGCGGTTAGAAAAGAGAGCTGAGAAGTGTCCAGCTCCCCCACCCTCTCAGACACCTGATGAGCAACAACTGGTTATGAACTGTGTTTGGTACATGTAACAGAAACCAGCCAAAGGTGTCTTAACTAAGCACGGGTTTATTTAAAAAGAAGTTCAGAAAAAGGCATTCCAGGCTGGCACAGCAGTTCCATGACATCAGTATCCAGGGCTCTGTCTTTCTTCCCTGTTATCCAGTTATCTGGATCTGGCTCTCATTTACACAGTGATTTCATGGTCACAATATGACTGCTCCAGCCCCACATCTGTGTTCTAGGTAGAGAGAAAATGGAGAGGAAGGAAGCAGTGAGGTCAGAGAAAGTAAAACACTCCCACAAGTATGTTGAGGTACTATAGGCCAAAGTTGGTTCTGCCATGCTTAGTTGCAAAGGAGTCTGGCAAATGTCCTTTTTTTGATAAGTGGAGGATCCCCAAAGAAAAATGATTTGGGGTTGGGGATAGAAGAATGAAGAGTTGGATGAGACATACATTAGGGGGGTGTTGGTGAGACCTGAGACGTAAGTCCTCCCCAAGGGTACCACATGGAGAGAAGCTGAGTGAATACCATTGTGCCAACGCTATGAGCTTTACAAAGTCTTTGCAAAGAATCCTCACTAATTTGAGGAGAGGAGGGGGCCAGGGAGGACTTTCTTTTGCCATCTGCCTAGCGCTTTTATAAGATGTATTTGAATTGCCTATTTTGGAACTGGTTTTTCAATGGTTAGGAGGTCATAGCCTCAGAAATAGAGGATGGGTTTCATAGTATATAAAGACGCTGGCCAGGGTGGAAGGGAAAACCACTCCTCTTCAGCTCGACTGCACTGGCACAAAATTTCATCCCATTCACTCTCTGCTAATAATTTATGAACAAATATTATAGAGTATCTCTTTTGTGACTTAGTGTGTTTTCTTAAACTCTTTGTAGCTCAAATTTCAGGTTTAAGAACATTTCAGAGATGGAAAAATTTGGAGAAGGAATGGGAAAAAACCCAAAAGGAGTTTACAAATAGAGCTGTCTGAGCTTAAGACTACAATAAACTCAAGAGGCTTTCACCTACCATACACACTAAAAAAGCACTTCAGGATACTCTTGGACAACTTTTGGGAATGACCTTCATCACTGCTTTTAACCTTTGTGTCTGTGTGTGTGCTTCCCATTATCTTTGTTTGATTTATATTGTTATCAAAGTTGCTACATTTCTACTGCAGGGACTTGCAGTAATGGATGTGCTCATGCTCTCACCATTTTTTAAAAAGAGTGTTGGGCAAACAAGATGTTTCCTCTCACAGGCTACCCCAGAGAGAACATGTTGTAAATAAGTAATGCCTCCTTAAAAAAAGAAAGGAAAAAAGAGTGTGTAGATTTGGATAAATATAAACCATTTAAATTTTACTTTCATAGTTTCTGAAAGGAGAGCTAGATATGGTTTCTTCACCCAAAATACATTAGATGGATACTTCCAGAGGTGTGTGCTTTTACTATGCTATTCATTTGATTCATGATTCATAAAGCACCTTTGTACGAAAGCTGGCCAGTGTCTAAGCCAACACACTGACTTTAAAGATATACTTTGGCCATAATTCTTTGTGCTCTGACTAGAGCAGCAGGGAATGCCAACAGAATTTAAACTGCCAGTCTTTCAAGGTAAAATTTGATAAAGAGAAGCTTACTTATTAATACATTGTTGGTAAAAGTAAAAGGAAGACAGTGACTAAGAAACAAATGAAAAGAGAAGCAGAATTGTTCGCTTTGGGAGCTATATTTTGAAAGAAAAGTGGTTAATCTTTTCATCCTTGCTATTAAAATATTTCCCCCACATTCGGAAAAATAGCATTATCATTGTAGAAAAGGGTAGTCAGAAGTTGTTTTTTTTTTTTAACTGGAACCAGAATACTGTGATTCTGATTATTTATTTTAAGTTTTAAAATCTGAGAACCTCATTAGAGCCAGGAGTATATATGGGCTTTTAGTGGTTGGAGATTCTGCCTGTTTATACTCTTCTTAACACAATTTCAAGAGTGCTGATTGCCAACAATCACAGACGACTCTGCTCTCCATTTGTTTTGATGAGCAGAGCAGTCCATGCAATACCAATAAATTCTTTAAATGGTTTTTCTCATATAATGGGCTTATAATTCTATCCCACTAGAGCTAAAAGCTTTAAAATAGTTTTTTAAAGAAATTACTAAAAATTGTGCTACTAACAAAAATAGCCTCTTGGGGGGGGTGCAGTGTTTCATGTTAAGCATGTATTCAAAAGCCTTAAAGATAAACTAAGCTATGGATAATGCAGGAGACATTTTGTGTTCAGCACAAGCAAAATTCTTTGGATTCTATGTCTAGAGTCTTAGTTAGTAGTTGACATTATTGGTGAAGGACAAGAAATTAGAATATCATAAATTCTACTCTACTTTGCTAGAGCCTGTTAGGAAATGCTACATCAGCCTGTTACATTTTCTCTCTGTGACTTGGGCACCAGGTGTATGGAAGTAAGTCTAGGGCCTTCTTGATACCTGGGGCTCTTTTCTTCATTCATTCCCCTCCCCCCCATAATAACCACTTTTAAAGAATACATACATAGCATTTTTAATGACTCATTTTATTTTATTTTACTATTTTTTTATTGATGTATAGTTGACTTATAATGTGTTAGTTTCTGGTGTAAAATGATTCAGTTATATATATACCTATTCTTTTTCATATTTTTTTCCATGATAGATTATTACAAGATACTGAATATAGTTCCCTGTGCTCTACAGTAGGACTTTCTGGTTTACCTATTTTATATATAGAAGTTTGTATCTGCTAATCCCAAACTCCTGATTTATCCCTCCATGTCTTTCCCCTTTGGTAACCATAAGTTTGTTTTCTATCTCTGTAAGTCTGTTTCTGTTTTGTAAATAAGCGTACATAGCATTTTTATCTTTTAATTTTTATAACAATACCTTATAGCAATCAGAGTTTGTGCTATTATTCCCACTTGGCAGATGTGTATGAGATCTCAATATTTGAAAAGGTTAGGTGACTTATTGTGCCTAGAACATCCTATAGCTAAGACTGAAGGGGCCTAAAGTCTGGAGTCTCTTCTAGTTGTTAATATTGTGTGGCTTTCCATGCCAGCAAGATTGGATGACCTCCAGAAATTAAGCTTGGCCAGTGCCCAAGACGTCAGGCCAGTTGGCTTGATTTCCAGCATGGTTGAGTCCAGCTGCTCACTCACCAACCTGGAGGTGGGAGAGATCAACTGAAAAGAAAACATCTGATTCCCGTCTGGAGTACTCTCCCTCTCTCCTCTAGCACTGGCTGTTTGAGGGTAGGGATTCTGTCTTCTGTGGTAGTGTTATGTCTGGCACAGAGGTCTGGAAAGTGTTCTAATAAAATACAGGTAGAAAAAGAGAACGAACAATTTACCTATCTCTTAGATCACTTAGCTGTGAGTAAGCAAGGCCTAACTGCAGGGAGATTGCTGGGAGGAATAACCAAATCAATTCACACTTGATGTCAAAGCGCAAAGATAACAGCAGCTATGCAGCATCCTGTTAAATGCACCATTCAGTGCTTTTACCTTCCCTGCCCTGAAGCTGATATGTTGACTAAAAAAAAAAAAAAAGACTTTCATTATCAGAAAGAAATGCTCTCTATTTGGGGGATATTTTCTATTTGATTAATGAGATACTAGTATATATAAAAGAAACTAAGAAAATCTCATGAAGGAACCCAAAAGAATAATATTTTGCAAGTAGTAAATACATCACACAGCATCATCGCAGAGGTGTAAGGGTCCCTGGAGGAGTCAGGTGTCCTACCTTATGTGTGAATTCCCTCTACAACATTCTGAATGCCCTATCCCCAGCCTCTACCCAGATCCCATCATGGACAAAACTGTTTTGTTACAACAGATGATTAGTGCTGGACTCCTGTAATTGCTACAGCTTTTTCTAATACTGAACTAAAATAAAATTCCTCTGGATTCCACCCATGCTGCTGGTCTTTTAAAAAAAATTTTTCTTCTTTTTTGGGTAGTAAAATGGCTCTGAACTTGCTGGGCCAGTATTTAAAGTTAAATTGAAAAGTCAATGTGTGGCATAAGGTATATGAGTGTTTAAAGATACTTTATGAATGATTGTTTGAATTGGATCCTTCAAACAATGCAAAAGGGGTAAAGAAAAAAAGAGGATACTTCAGATGAAGTAATTGAGAAAAAAATTTCTTCTCATTTGTTCTATTTTTAAGTACCCTCCTCACACTATTTGATTCATCTAAAGGATCTCAGTTCGGGATGAAACTGGAATTCAAACGTCTGTGGGCATGGCTGCCATCTGGTAGGTGGGTCTCTGATAAGTTCATTTGTAGTAAAAATAACTGGGGGAGAGGGGTGTGATTAGAAGGAAAGTGGTCTGTTTCATTTGGGCACCTGACTGAGCAACTGAGATGTAGAGAGTAGCATGCTGTTTGCCTGTCATATTGTCCCTACATGAGTCTGTAGAACTACAGTCAGAAGGTAGAGGAGCTGCTTGCTTAAAGGGCTCCATGAGATATGGAAAAAGTGATGCTACTTTGGCTTTATCACAAGTTACAAAGTGTGACCTGAGGCAAGGAGAGAGGCGTTCTCTCTGCATCTCTTTGAGTTCCTAGGTGTATATTGCTGAGAGTTTTTTAGTGGTTGCATTTTTGTCTGGATAAATTGCACTAGATGGAGTTAAACAGGCAAGGAAGACTTTATTCAAGATTATCATAATGGGGTGAGAGAAGGAACTCAACTCCACTAAGAGAAAAGTTGAACCGTTTTTTAAGCAGTGGGGTGAGCTAATGGAAAGTAACTGGAGGACATTAGTGGGGAGGTTGGGCCATGTGTTTAATCCATCTGTGTTTGCTAATTGGCACTTATTAAAGTGAGGCTCCTACCCTCCCACAGAGACAGGGAGATAGGTGCCCTATCTTCCTCAATTATTGTATTTCAGAGGGATGACTCCAAGTCCTTGAGAAAGACATTCCTGGGTTGTAAAACTGGCAAGAGACTGGGAGAAGATTTACATTTCAAAGAGGCAGAGAAAAAAAATTTATAGTAGCAATTTTTCCAAAGCAAATGCTCTAAGAAAAGGGCAAATCAGGGGGCTAGAGTCAGGAAGAAGCCTGTCTAGGAAGCTTCTAGGAAGCTGAGGGAACGTTAAGACCATCTTGGTCAGACATCAGTGTTTTCCTGGAAGACCGCTGTAGCCGTGGCACTGAGAGGTCATCACTGAAAAGACAGGGTTGGGAGACGTGTGAGGCTTTCCCCTGAGACTCCTGGAAGCACATGGAAGGGTTTGCGAGGGACTGAGAGTCTGTATAACGTAGGCAGAGGTGAGACCAGTGAAATTTGGGTTATTGCCTAACGAGATCCCACAGATAGCTAACAATGGCAAGGCCTGGGAAATAGATTACTGAGGTAAAACATTTCAAACTGACTTTGAAACATGTTACACCCTTCAGTCCAGGAGTGCCTGTACTGTGACATCTGGCTTCTCTGTCCTTTGCACAAAAGGTGATGTGATAGAGTGGAAACAGCACTTTTAGATAGCTAAAATATCTGAGAGTATCTGCTTTTTGTTTTATTCTACCATTTACCAGCTATAAATAGTCTTATATGAGTCACTTGTATTTCTTATACTTCCTTATGAGGAAATTGTGGATAATACATCTACTTCACAGGGTTGTTATCAGGATGAAACCAATGTAGGTGATAGCCTTTGCAAAACCTTATGAGCGACAAGTAGGATGTATTTCTCTCGACCTCTAATGTCTCATCCATTACTTAAATATAGCCTTAATGTGACCCCAATCATGTCTCTTTATGACCCCTGTAACTTTTCATAATCAGATGATTTCTTCTATGCTCTGCTTCTGCAAGCTTACTCTAGTTCTCATTCATTTAAGCAACAAATACATGTTTTAAATAGATTTTTTTCCCCTCTCTTTTTTGTCTGTCATGCTTTATCTATCTCCCAGCTCACCAAGTCCCAGACTTGGACTTCCATCTTTTTTACAATACTGTGTCTCTCAGGAGGCCTTTTGTGATGAAGTGGAAGTCAGGGGAAGTCTTGCCCCCACACTCCTACCTGAATGCGCATGTTGCCATTTGCTTGCTGAAATGTCTCAGTGATGGCTTAGTGGTTTTTATGTTCTTTATGTGTCTGTTTGAATTTGTTTAAATTATACTATGTAGTCATAAGCTGTTCAACATCCAGTGTCTACACATGATAAATCAATTCAGTTTATGAAATGTCTAAAAAAGATGCCAAAGAAAAGTCTGTGCTCTTTGCTAGAAAACATGGGTGTTAAGAAGAAAAGAAAATCATTATTTGGTGGGAAAGTTAAACATTTGCTTACCAGAAAAAAATACATTTTTAAGTTCAAAGAAATAGCTTATTTTTCCATTAAACACTCAGGACAAAAAAAAATAACTATTTTGAGAGGACTATCTAATGATGCAGTCACAATTACTTTGATATTTGGCCCTTGTTCTGTAGTAATTTAGTCTGAACAAGACCCGAGTGTGTGCTATTCTTTGGCTTTATGGTCCTCTAACCATAGGCACGATGGCATTCACGATTATGGATTAAATAGGGCCAACTCTTGTAATTTGTTAGAAAACTCCCACAGAGATACCTATGGCGCAGCTGAACAATGATGTTGGTAGTGTGTTATTTTGCTTTAGGAAAAGCTACAGCATACCAACACGGGCTTCAGTGCCTGGTACTGGAAGGCTCGTCTCTATTTGATGTAAATTGAACCTTGAGTACACTCTGCCGGGTATTGCAATTAGCATCTGGGGCCTGACCAAATTCTAATTGGTGCAATTGCAGATTACTTACCACTGGATAAGAAATATACTCCGTCATAGCCTTGCTTAGTTGTATAATTTTGCCTGGGGTCATGAAATCACTGTTGCATTCTGCCACTGTGTGCAGCCAGTGGGCTTTTAGAAATTTCAGCATGAAAGGCTCTCAAGAAAACATGAAAATCTTTTAACATAAGGTTATCTCCAGGAGACTACTTTTTGGTTTAGTTATGTGATTGCATTTGAACAAATGTATTTTCTTTAGTTCTACTTAGCAGTTTTTAAATTGATGGACTTTCACGATAGGTTTTAAGATCTTGTGCTTTCAATTTCATTTTTGAAGGGGTAAAAGTTTCAGAATGAGATACATGATACTTTGAGATGAAAAATAAAAAATATAATCAATTAGACATTATTTTGCTGGTCTGATTTTTTTTCTGGAAATAAAAACAATAGAAGGCTAGTATTCAGAGAAAGTAAAATTTTTGGAATAAATAAACAGCTGCTGGGATAGTCTAATATTTTATTTACTGATGAAATTGTTCACATTGTGAAGGAAGTATTAATGGAGGTGCAATTGGGTTCTTTGTAAGGTGGCAACAAAGGGCTGCTTGGTTTACACCAGAGTCATCAAACTACAACCCAGAGGCCAAGTCAAGTCCACCACCTACTCTGATAAACAGAGTTTCTTTGGAGCATGGCCATGCCAATTTGTGTGTGCATTTCTGTATTGCTTTTGTAGACAACTATATGGCCTATAAGGCTTAAAATATTTGCTATCTGGCCCTTTATAGAGAAAAGTTTGCCAACCTGTGATTTACACAATTAATATCATCTTACGGAATCGAAGCTGAGTGTGTACAGCCTGTAAAGTATGGGAGAATCAAACCACCTCTTTCACAAACAATTAAACCTAGGCCTTTCCCATCCTCTGGACTCTGGATAGACATTTGCGGCAACCACAAGCTTCATTTGTCTTTCTTTCTCAAGTTGCATGGCCCCAGCTCTTGTCTGGCTCTTGTCTGTGACTGTGGCACCAGAAATGAGGGGTTGATAGATTATTATTGGATTAATGGTGTGTATTTTTCCCACATGTGGTATTTTGAACTGAATGGAAACATGATTCATTTTGTAGCAGCTTCACATTTTAGGCTGCCTGTTTAAAACTGCCCTTATGCTACAGTTTACTCTTACGCTATAAAAGTAGAACAACATACTTCCCTTCTTTTATTGTTAGCCAAACTGATCACACATCCTTTTCCAAACTATTACTGTAGACTAATCAGAATCTACACCTGCATTTTGGAATAGGGTTACTTACCCCTGCATCACTAGGGAGAAGAGTGGACACCTGGAATGGCCCCTCCAGAGCTACCCATCCTTTATTTTATCTTGGGTTCCCCCAAAGCAGAACTTGAGAAAAGGGATACAGGTAGGTAGTTACTTTTGTAAATGATATCAGGCAATAGAAGTTAGGGGACTGGGAGTGGTAAAGCAGAAGGACGTAGAGTTGAATTCAAGAGTAGAGTTAGTAAAGTTGAGTGTTAGTTACTGTTATGGGCAACTGGGGCTCAGTGTAGCCAAGAACGCTTTGAAGAACTGTATAGATTTGATCTCAGAATTGTCTGCTCAAAACATAGAAGAGAATATATTCATCTATTGGTTTCCAACCCTGGTCAGGCAAGGGTTGCCCCAGGGGCTGCTAACTTCCTTGCATGTACAGTTCAAACATGCCTCAGGGGGAGCAAGCAGGCTGGTCTCGTAGGTGTCTCACACCATGAACTAGAGGATTCCTGAGGAACAAGAGATGTGCTGTGTAGCTGAGCCCAGGGGCTACTGCTGCAGTTGGTTGACATCGCAATGGCCAGAACAAAATGGAGAGCCCAGGGAATGTGCAATGGGACATAAAATATGTGTGTCTCACTGCCCTTCTTAACATGCTCCATACCTCAGGGGACTGAAACCTAGATCACCTGATTTCCCCTGCCTTCTGGCTTCTCTTTGTGTCTTGGTACCAGGAGACATGGCAGGAATCTGAAGACAGGAGAATAGACTGGCGCGGGTATCTACTTCTCCCAGCTTCCTCCCTCCTTGAGCTGCCATGGGCACAACCCCTACTGGGTAGGTCTTTCTGCTTCTGAGGCTCCAGCTCTCTTTGGGCTTTGGGCACACCATTCTCTTTATACCAAAGGCCACAGCTCCTTCCAGAAGCTTCCTTCTGCTGTAGCTATAGCTCTGCCTTGGATCCAATAACTGCTTGTCCCATTTTTCCTTCAGGCCTGACATAGGTTTCAGCTCCCTGCGATTGCTGACCCTTGGAACCTGCTCAAACCACTCTAAATAGCCTTTTCATTGAACGCTCATCTATTTAATTCTTTGATTGTACCTTCATTTTCTGTCTAAACAAAATTGAGATTTTGTTAGCAGTATTGAAGGGGAAACATGTTTTGGGTTGGCATCTAAGAGTATCCTTATTCCTATAATGAGGGGCTTGCCAGTGTAATAACTTTAACCACTTTGAAAAATCACATAGAGATGAAATTCCTCTTCTGAGACAGTTTTCACATTTACTGGTCCCTACTCCCATATTTTGGGTTGTTGAACTGGGAATGCTATATTTAAAATTTTCATTGTATTATTTTTTTCTTCTTATAACATTGACATATTTTCAATATAAAGTATTTAAGTAATATAAAAAGGTATAAAGATGCAAGTGAAAATCTCTTATAATTCAACCACCCATAGATAAATGTTAACATTTTGGTTTTGAATTCCTTCAGACTTTCTTGAATGAGTCTATAAAATAAATCAGCACCTCAATTTTATGTTTGGAATGAAAACTATAAAAAAGTGGAATGGGATGAGAGAAAAGAAGGAGAAGTAAGTCACCTTGTTGCTGGATAAGCATCAAGTTTGGATGTATCTTTTATTACTCAAGGATGTACAAGAGAAAAGGAAATAGAGGAAAAAAACAAAAAGAGCAAATATTTGCAATCCCCTCAAAAAAAAAAAAAAAGCATCAAAGAATCAAAGAAAGATCATGCTTTTTAAAACACATTTTCCCTGATTAAATACTTGTGACAACTCAAATGTCCATCATGGGGTACTGGATGAATGAATTATGGTGGACTCATTCATTACTACTCACTCACTGCTTTGAGAACAGTGTTATTTCAGTGAATGAATGTGATAGCAGTTCTGTGAAACATTTAAAGAAATGTTTATAAACACGTGAAAAAGATTTTTGTACAAATGTTACTTGTGTACTACTTTGAGAACAGTGTTATATGTTAGTAGAATGAAGTAGAACGTTATATACTAATATGAAATGATCTTCAAGATATATTAGGTGAAAAAATAAAGACTTATACAAAGGCTTATACAAAATCATTTCATTTATGTAAAAACATAATTATACATTTACATACTTGTATATACATAAAACATTTCTGGAAGGAAATGAGACATTATTAACCTTGTTTGATTATAGGAAAGGGATGGCTATTGGGGAATAAGAGGGAAATTTGCTTTTAATTACATATATTTTGTCGTGTTTGATTGTTTTTCCCGTTCACACATATTCAACTGGTGGAGATTTACTAGAGGGAACACAATTACATCTTTACTGTGCACTCAGTTAACTTTAAGAAGACACAGAATCTCTGAAATGAGAAGAAAGATGATATTAAAAAAGTGGAAAAGGGGTTTCTGCACAGTTGTTAAATATAAAAGGAACTGGTAAGAAAAGTGTAAATTGTTAAGAAATTTAAAATGTAATGAGGAAATTAAAGTCTATGAAAGAAGTAGTACAGATAGGAATCATCTTTCAGAGAAGTAACCAGTGACTTGGAAGACATCTTTCAACAATTCTCCCAGGATTCCGAAGATAAAAACAAAGAGAAGAAATTAACAAGAATGAAGAGCACAGGTGTGAAAGACACCTGTTCAACCTACAGAAAATGGGTCTTCCAAGAAGAGAGAACAAATTGAACACAGCAAACATCAGAAAATAACAGTATAAAACCTTCCTGATTTGAAGAATATCCAGAAGCAGCACAAGGCAAATTGGGCAAAAGGAAAACAACACCTAAATATATCCTGGTAGAATTTTTGAATTTCAACAGTAAACAAAGAATCTTCTGCATATCCAGAAAGTAAAAGTAGAGAGATGTGACTAGTTTTGATCTTTTCCAGCATAACAATGAACATTAGATGCCAGTGCAACAATATTTATAGAATATTGGAGTAAGTAAAAAGAATTTAAGATCTAACCAGGAATTTCCTATTTAGTATCCTATGGTATAATTCATATTTAAAGAGAGACTTTATATTTAGCATATACTAATATATTTATTATGAGCTCTAGAAAATATACCCTACATACTACAGATTGAAAAAAAAAGTTTATTCAAAGGTACACTTAACTAACCAAAAATTTCTTTTGTAGATACACACAGGTTATTCTAGTATTAAATGGTCAGATCAAAGGAACTAGGATAGCTAAAACAATGTGAAAAATGATGAATTGGGAGAAATAAGTCTACTCAGTTTCTATAGTATCAAGATGGTGAGTTATTGGTAGAGGGATAGACACACAGATCAATGGAAAGAATGGAGGACTGAGGAATGGACCCACACAAATATGCCTAATTGACTTTTGACAAAGGTGCAATCCAATGGAGAAAACCAGTATTTTCAACAAATGGTGCTGGAGCAAGTAGACATCAATAGACAACAGCCAGAGATAATATCTTTGGAAAACCAAAGGCAATCTACTAGTTGGAAGCAGATGTAAAACAAAAAGTATGATCAATATAGAAAAAAGTGAAGAGGGGAAAGAATAGGCATATAAGATTACACCTACCAAGTGGTAATCACAAACATATAGTAAATAAAAAGGGAATAGAGTAAGACCAAATATAGAAATTATGATAATACATTTAAATGGGTTAAACTTTCTAATAAAATGAAGATATGCAGGTATGGTTAACAAACATATATCTAATAAAAGTACAAAACAAAATCTGAAAAATTAAGTGCTATGTAAGAGATACACAAAGAAGAAACATTTCAAAATAAAAGCTAGGAACAATATACATTAGGCAAACACAACAGATAAAAAGCACAGATACCTACTTCAAAAAGACACCTGCACCCCAATGTTCATAGCAGCACTATTTACAATAGCCAAGACATGGAAACAGCCTAAATGTCTAACAGCAAATGACTGGATAAAGAAGATGTGGTATATTTATACGATGAAATAGTACTCAGCCATAAAAACCGACAACATAACGCCATTTGCAGCAACATGGATGCTCCTGGAGAATGTCATTCTAAGTGAAGTAAGCCAGAAAGAGAAAGAAAAATACCGTATGAGATTGCTCATATATGGAATCTGAAAAAAAAAAAAAAGAACATAAATACAAAACAGAAACAGACTCATAGACATAGAATACAAACTTGTGGTTGCCAAGGGAGAGGGGTGGGAAAGGATAGACTGGGAGTTCAAATTTTGTAGATACTGACAGGCATATGTAGAATAGATAAACAAGATTATACTGTATAGCACAGGGAAATATATACAAGATCTTGTAGCTCATATCAAAAAAAATGTGAAAATGAATATATGTATGTTCATGTATAACTGAAAAACTGTGCTCTACACTGGAATTTGACACAACATTGTAAAATGACTATAACTCAATAAAAAAAGATTTTTTTTTAAAAAAGCACAGATACCAATATTAATGTCAAAGAAAATAGAATTCATGGCAAAAATCCATTAAATGGGACCAGAAAGTTCTTTTTGTATAAATGTAATACCAATTAGATTTTATGTACTGAGTAAAATAACATCAAAATATACAAAGCAAACAGTAAAAATATCAGATTTTGAACACACCTCTTTCAGTGTTTAACAAATCAAAAAATCAAGCATAAAGAAAAAACATCTAAATAAAACAATTTATAAAGGTATCTAATAATATAATAAAATGGCATTATAATTATAATATAAATAATAAACTATGTAGTGTTTTAATATAATAATGTAGTGCATAAAGTAATAATATGACAGCATCTAAATAAAATAATATATCATTGACATATTTCTAACTCTGTTCATTATTAACAGAATATAAATTTTTGTCAACTCACAATAAAACCTTTACAAAAGCTACTAGTCCACAAAGAAACCATAATAAGTTCTAGAAAACAAAATTATAACTGATAACGTTCTTTGGCCTTAATGCAAAAAAAAAAAACCAAAAAAAAACCCCAGAAATTAATAATAAGGGAGCAAAATATCTCTAACCATTTGAGATTAAAGAAATATTAATGCAAACTAGCCTCATGTAAGCTCTTAAGTCAGCAAGAAGTCCACATAGTTAGAAAAAATAACAACAAGGATGACGTTAAATAAAAACATTAGTGGCATAATATCAAAGCTGTAATTAGAGGCCAATTCATAGTTTAAAATTTTTCATTATTAAACAAGAAAAATAAATTAGTGAACTCGATAAATTACTAAAGGTAAAACCAAATAACATGATATTAAGTAGATACACAAATATATAAATCTTGAGGACATGGACCTTATCTGTTCTGTTCAGAGCTGGAAGCCCAGGCCGGTACCCTGAACCTAGGATAGTCAATCAATAGACGTTTGTTAAAATGATATGTGGATATGTGATTAAATAAGTGAATACATAAAAACAGAATTTGTGGAATAGAGACTGTTAATAGAACTGAAAATCTAAGATTCCCGTCAGTGCAAATGCCTGTTTACAGGGCAAACAGGAGAGCTGCATCAAGTGCCGTTCAGACGCACAGCTGGGGAGTGCCAGAGGCCTCACTGTTTGTGTCTGGGATGTTTGACACCTGCTGGGGGCAAAATCTGTCACAGAGGGAGGCTTGCCTCTGGGAACGGCTGCACTGTGGCAATTTAGTGAAATGGCAAAAGGGAAAAACCTTCCCTCCCTCCAATGTTTACTTTCAAAATCCTCCAAACAGGTGCCGAAGTCTTCCGTTTCAACCAGAAAATAAAATCTTTGCCGTAACAAAAGTGATTGAGGCTTTACTGTGAGGTTTGTTACTGATAACAAAAACTTTCTTGAATGCACCATTTGAAACAGAAGGTTGCTGCACTGCTGGAGAAACTGGAGGAGAGGGAGGGTTTTCCTTGCTATAGGAAAGAAGGCAGGGTCATTGAAGACTCATTTTGATTTCTTTATACATTTTTCCAATATTTATTCTCCAAAAAAGAAAGAAGAACAAGTAGAATCTCAAGCAAAGGACACATTGTTGGATGTACTGACTATAAAGTCACTTTTCATGGTTCCCTCTTTCAAGTCACTTGGACTGACTTCCTTCACTTATAACTTCCCCGAGTCTTCTGATATGAGATGAAATGATGAATGTTTATTACTTGTCATTCCTTAGTCCTCAAAAAATTCTCACTCTTTTGACTTGTGAAAAGATCAACTGAATTGAAGTGAAAGCCATAAAATTTGCAAATCTTGACTAATGCAGATAATTACATTTTTTTTTTTTTTTTACAGCTCAGGGGAAGGTCCCACTCACCTGGCATCCCACTTAAAAATCCCACCGTACTCTTTTTAAATCAGAGAGTATTTTCCAAATCCTGCTTAGAATCCTAGCCAAACCTAACTTCCCAGGTGCTTCACATGAAAGACTAGTTTGCCTTTTTGCTTCTGTTTGGAAGGTCACCTTTATCAGGGCTGTAATTAATTCTTGCCAGGCTAATAGTGTTCCCTGTGATTCACACCAGTCTTGAGGGGAAAAAATTGATAATCCAATAACCACAGCAAAGTGAGACATCTTCACCTTCCAGACCAGGGATCTGGCTCTCCCTCTTTTTTGGCTGATACAGCTTGGTCTGTAGTTATAATTGCTGCTAGCTGTAGGAAAAATAAAAAAAACAGTTCATTGGCTTTCTTTAGGTTAGCCACGTCTTCTGTTTCTGCTTTCAAGTACAAAGTCAGATTCTGAGTCAGCCCATCCCTTTACCCGGAAGCAATGGCTTTTCATGCAACGAGATACAACAGCTTAGCTTGCATGAGATTTTTGGGAAAAGGCCAAATATTCAAAAAACCATCTGCTTCCACTGCTCATAAATCACAGAAATGATTGCCCTTGATCTGTAGCCATTCCCCATTATTGAGGATATTTGTTTCCAAAAGATGTCACAGCATATTGAAATGAGATGGTCTCTTCCAAGCAGAAAATTCCTCTTCATTATTGTATTATATAGTAGAGTAGAATTATGTCATGTTAGCCCTCAAAGGCACATAGGATCTCAGAGAAAATGAAGGGGGTGGTGGTGGGGGCTGTAAATTTTGCATAACAGACAAGTTGCTAAAATTTTTATGCTTTGCTTCAGTCAAATGCTGTAAGAGTTTGAAATGATTGGGAGCAAGTTCTATTTCTGAAGATGTCTTTAACCAGGTGTCCATCTTGTCAATGTAACGCTGTTTCTCACTGAGAGCAGAGACAACGGCAGTTAGAAGGATGAGTACAGAGAATGATTGTGCTGCAAATAGCCCGTGAAAGCCAGACACTGTTATTATTTAGCACTTGGAGAACCATCTGCAGAATACTTGGCATTGTACAAAGCACAGGGATGACAGGATGTCTGGCCAATGGCTTTGATGATCTAAGTGAGACACAACCTTCCAAGGAGCTGGCGCGGCACAAGTGTGCACTAATTTACCCTCTGTGGTCGGAGCCAGTGAAGAGCTGGGTCTGAAACCCACAAAGTATTGAGGAACTCTCGGTGCTTTCGTTCTAGCTGGGTGTTCCGACAGCGTGTTGCTGGGTGACCTACAGGGAGATGGCTGCCCTTGCAGACTCATGTGTGGTATCTTTGTTGAGACCACGCTGCAATAAGGACTGTCTTGTTCTGAGCTTACTATGTGGCCTGAAATCACTTGTGCACTGTGTGCTTATCTTGATTGACATGAAAGTTCTATTGTTACCTAGTGGTGATTTGTACCTCAGCTGTGTATTCAAACTGTCTTCAGGAAGCACTAAGAACTATAAGTGTGGTCAACCTCGATCAGCATTTTTGGTTTAAATTTGTTTTTCATGACAGTTCTGTGAGATCTTATTAAACTGTTTTAGCTACTGAGGATGTTGGGATAGATTATGGCTCATGCTTGGCATTGGGAAGTAGGGGAAAGTTCAGAGTGGCGGAGAACAGGAGGAGAGAGTGGTTAAGCAAAAAGGTTTGGTGTTTTGCAGCCCTGGGTGTGTGCTCCGGCTCTGCTACCTGCTTTGGATATGACACTGGACAAGTCGTCTAACCTCTCTAAGACTAACTTTCGTCATTGCTAATAATAGTCCTACCTTATAAGAATGTTATGAGGATTAAAATTAGATATACATGTGTATGTGTATATATATTGCACATATGTATTATATACAAAGCCTGAATGAGTAGACAATAGAAGGTAGCTCTTATTACTCCTATTCAAGAAAGTAACAATTCCAGAACAGACTTAGGTAGAACAAAAAAGTTAGTGGCTGAAACAGAGTTGAACAACCAAAGTGAAAGGTGATCTGATAAAGACTGGGGCAGGCTCATTCCCTTTCTCTCCAACTGGTTGTTCTTATGGGGGATAGATTGAAAATTCAAACTGAATCAACATTGAGCACCATGTGTGCCTACTCCGACGCGCGGGCCTGCCTGTGTGTGTGCTTCAGTTTGCAAAGAAAGGAAACAGGCTCAGTTACCTTGAGGATGGGACACACGGGAAGTGAGGGAGTACAGGGAGCTCTCCGCAGCTGCCCTGGGCTCCCAGAGCCTGGAGTGAGGTTCACAGCTGTTCGGGTTACAGCCGCAGCTCCAGCGACTGCTGTGTGTATGAAGATTCAATCATTTGTCACTCCTCAGAAAGAGACAACTATTACCTGCCACCCCCGTGCTCTAGTGCGCGCAACTGTCCTGTATAAAGTTATACCTTCCCCTACTTCCCTTGACTTTCAGAAGAGCTCACTGTCTGCCTTCTGTTGCTTCTCTCCGAGGACTGGGTCTCCCGTTGTCACGTGAATAGTACAAGGTCTTGCCTCCCTGGCATAGCTGATAGATCCAAGGGTGGGCACTGGACCCAAGCTGGGACAGTATTCTTGTCACCAGAATTACAAAGCAGAACGAATAGCCAGGGAGGGACAGCTGACTTGTTAATAGCCACTCTCTGGAGTAGGGTATCTCAACTCTGGCACTATTGACATTTTAGGTTGGACAGTTTGCGGTGGGGGCTGTTCTATCCATGCATCGTAGGCTGTTTAGCTGCATTCCTGGCCTTTACCTACTCGATGCCGGTAGCACTCTTTTTCCACCCTCTTCTCTTCTCCACGGTGTGACGATCAAAACTGTATCCAAGGGAGGAGGGTATAGCTCAAGTGGTAGAACGCATGCTTAGCATGCACAAGGTCCTGGGTTCAATCCTCAGTACCTCCTCTGAAAATAAATAAACCTAATTACCTCTCCCCTCCTGCCAAAATAAAATAATTAAATAATATAATAATAAAACTGTATCCAGATCTTGCCAAATGTCCCTTTGGGAAGAAAATCACCCTTGTCGGAGCCACCACTCTAGAGCCGTACTAGAAATAGTGTGACTCTGGACTGGTAGCATCAGTGTTACCTGGGAGCTACTTAGAAATAGAAAATGCTGGGCCTCCCCTGAGAGCTACTGAGTCAGAACTTGGTGGTGGGGTTCAAGGCTATGTGCTTTCACAAGGTTTGCAATGCCTTTCATGTCTGCTCAAGGTTCAGAACCACTGTTCTAGAACTTGGCTAGCCTAGGTGTGATTTGAGGATCCACAGCCTCTGATTCATGGGAGTTTGTTAGGAATACAGAATCTCAGGCCCACCCTAGACCCAGGTTCAGCATCCCCTGGGAACGTGTTGTAACTACACATCTTTTCTACCTCATTTTATGTAAATCAGAAACTCTGGGATTGGAACCCAGAGTTTTAACCAACCTTCCAGGTGATTTGAATGCAGCTACAGTTTCAACCATGGCTGCCGATTGGAATCCCCTTTGGAATTTTAAAGGATATTGATGCTTGGGTCCCATTTCAGGAGATTTTGATTTTAATTCATTTAGGATATGGACTAGTATCAGCACCAGGGTTTTACAGATCCCATACGATTGTAATATGCAGATGAACTTGAGAGCCAGCACCAAAGAGAGAGGGTCTCCAATCTCTGCTGCAAATGCCCCTGGAGCTTCTGTGGTCTTCACATCTCAAATCTTCGTTGATCAATTTTTAATTCATTGTGAGCCACCCCTATGATCTTCCAATGGGGTTTTTAATTAAGCTAGCCAGAGTCTATTTCTGTTACTCACAACCCTAATAACCTCAACCAATAGTCATTGAACAGGGGAGAGATTGCAGGCAATGGGTGAGGCCAGGTATTTGGAATTGGTCATTGGATTGTATGTTTGTGTGTGGTGGGGGTACCCCTGCATATTCTGGGATGGAAGACTAGCAGCCTGTGATCTACGTTCAGCCATTAGGGACACTGCTCCTCTTCCTGCCTGTAGCCACTGGGCAAAAGGTTGCAGCTGTAAGTCGTTAGCAGATAACTCAAAGCACTGGGGAACAGATATGGCAGCCTGGACAAGGGGGTCTGGCAAGTCGTCAAGAATGAGTACTCTATGTGCTCATTATGTTGATAATGCCAATGTGGTAGGCCTGGGAAAACAGGAAATGGGATATATTCCAGATGTTTTGGTTCAAGGAGTAGCAGATAACATCTACTAAAGTTCTGCAGCTTGCTGCTGGGACATTTCTATGGTGTTAATGGTTTAGAGCATATTGGGATATTATTTCCAACCTGAAAGACAAGTTTATACCTGGTGTCTCCCACATGGAGAAGGAAGCAGAATACATGACATGGTGGTCCTCTTCAGATTTTGAAGACAGTCTGTATCATATTTGAAAGAGGTATGTTGTACATTGTCTCTGACGTGTTTACTTGGCATCTTAGTCTGCTTTCATTCTGTTTTGCTGTGTCACAAATAACCTTGAGAATCTCAGTGGCTTACAAAAACAGGCATTAACCTCTCCTTCACTTACATCATACGTAGCCATGGGGGCTCTAATCCAGGCTGCAGGTAGAGTTCAGGTCTGCCCCACATGTCCTGCTCATTCTAGGGCCAAAGTGGAAAGAGGACCACTTACCTGGGATGTTCTCTTGGGGTGCAAGAGAACAAGTGGTAACACACATCACACCTTCAAGTCTCTTTTAGGAACTGGAATGCTGTCATATCCACCCACATTCCATTGTTTGATGCAAGTCAGATGGTGGTAAAGCCCAAAGTCTGTGAGGCAAGGAAATACACTCCATCCACAGTGAACAATGGCAAGAAAAGGGAAAGAACTGTGACTATATCACTGACAGGTACCTGAAAATCTCCCAGAGCAAGAGAAGCACCTTCAGTTCTCCCACAGCAAAGTGCATGCTGCTCTTTCCTCAGCCTTTACAACCCGGCAGGTCCAAAGGTGCTGTTTGGAGACCGAGATGCACAATGGAGTCTGGGATAAGCCCTGGGGGACAGTCTAGTAGTGGTCTCTGGAGTCTGAAACTAGAGCCATGCTCTTCTTTCCAGGTCACTCTCCTTTTTAGAAGGGGGTCCCAGCTTTCAAATGAACTCAGTGAAGGCAGAATACCTGACCCATAGAAAGCTATAGGGTGTGAACTATTCATTCATAAGCAACTGATACCGTTTGATAGACCTTGCTTTAAAGCTGGGTAAAACTGGTACTAGGCCATCATCAAACAAGATCCTGAAGGCACAGATTACTTGCACAGTCACACTCCCATTGTTCACATTCCCATGAGTTCCTTAGTCCATGCCTGTGAACGGCCTCGTGGGTAGTTTGCTATGACCACTTGACTAAAGACAGGACACTCAACGCTTGGTTCTCTGTGAAATGCAAATGAACACAAAGTGGAAATGGTCTCTAGTGTGACAGCTTCAGACAGCAGTGGCCCTGAAAGACAGTGGAGGAAATTAAACCTCTTTGTGGCCAGAGCAGCAGGCATCCTAATCTGCTGTTTCCTTTGCCTAAAAGGAAATTCGACCTAAAATTGAGATCTATATTGATTTTTGGGCAATTGTCATGGTCTGGCCCTTGTTGGGGAAGAAGTGAATTAGAATATTAGTGACAAGAAGGTTAAGGAATGGGCTGGTGTGGGTGGGTCCCTCAGAATGAGCTTAAAGCATGAAAACGACTGTCTCTCACGCACGCCTTCCAGAAGACTTTCACAGCAGAAGAGACTCTTAGTAATCAGGGAGGCAGGATGGTCCATAGATGTCATCATTTCCCTCTGTTAGCCAGCGTGGTATTCAATCAGTGGGCATATGAGCAAGGCAGGCGTGGTGGCAGGACAGATGCTGTACCTGCTACAGGCTCAACCCCATGAATTTCTCTTCACCAGCTCTGACTTGTCTAACTAGCATCATTGCTGAGAACCCAATTTTTCAAGCAATGGGAGCCAATCCTGAACCACAATCTGGCACCAAACCTCAAGGGTGCTTTCTGGGCACCTGGTGATTAGATCAACTAAATTGGGTCTCTGCCGTCAGTGAATAAATTGGGGAGATTTTTACCATTGGAATAAATATACATGCTCTGAATTTGGATTTTCTTTTTCTTCCCTTGATACCTATGCACATCATCTGTGAGTTTATCGAAGGTCATACTGTCAGAGTAAATGTACCATCACCAAATTCACTTCACAGCGAAAGTGGCCAGGCAATGAGATGCTATCCAAAGGATTAATGGATACTATCCCATGCCCTATCATTCAGAAAATACTGGCCTCATAGGATGATTCAGAGACCTATAAAAACCCAGCTGTGACATGAGCTGGCAGATATCACCTTTCAATTTTAGGGTGCTGTTTTGTAAGACGCACTCTTTGGTCTGTATCAGTTATTGGCAGATTTGTAGAGAGAAAAATCCAAGGCGTCCCTGGAGCGTCCCTGTTTCCTTTTCTTTCTGAGAGTAGGTGACTCAGGCTTTTCTTCACTTTTATGAAGTACCCCAGTACGCATCTGACGACCCCCGCCTCGCCTTTCACTGCAGCCCGTTGCAGTGAGCTCTAAGCAGGTCCTTAGAGCCAGAAGATTCTTAATGAATACACCTTACTGCTAAGGTCTTCTTTTTTAAAATAGCAGTAAGAGAAGCCTGAATGATCATTTTCATCAAGGCAAATAAAATAGTTGACAGTTTTTCAAGAATATGGCAGACGGTTTAGTTTATACTCCACACCCCTTCTCCTTTACTTTATTTCTAAAAGACATACTGATGCTGAAAAATTAATCTGCAGCAGAGGATGAATAAAGAAGACCATAGCTCTAGTAATGCCATTCACGTAGATGCCGCTTTCAGGAACACCTTCGAAAGGGAACAGTAAACCTTCTACCTTTCACGCTTGGCCCTTTGCACTGCCTGCTTTTCCTCGCCTGGAATGCAGAGTGAGTTGACAGATATCTTGTATATGAGGATGAACATGGTAAAGCGAAGCCAGCTGCTGAGGATGACAGAGCAGAAGGACAGGATGGTTTTGACGAGTCTGTGGACCAACCCTGGCTTGCCTGGCCCTGGACTTACTCCAAGGACAGAAGAGCTGAACCCTCTTCAATTAAACCATGATATTCTGGGGTCTGTTCCATTTGACTGACTGTAATATGGAAACGGAACACACAGCTTCCCTTCTTTTTAATACAGTTTCAGGACTGAACAAAAACCTTTCTATTTCTGTAGAGGTGACACAGCTCTGCAGATGATTTGAGGCTACTGAAGGTACAAGTTATGGCCATATTTTTTTTTAATTATAAGGATTCAAATAACTAATCACTTCTGTTAAGATTGTCATGATTTTAGTCAACGAAAGGGACACAGATGAGGAACTTGGGACAGGGTAGGTTTTGATGTGACAATTTCAGGCACATTTGTTTATCTTTAATTTACTTCCCCAAACATAGAAATTCCCTTTAAAAAAAAAAATGCTGTCTTTTCTGTTACCAGTAAGTCCTACCATCACCAGGGAACATGTTTTCCCCTCTAGTGTTGCTGAAGGATTTGTGTTTTACCTTCTGCAAACTGTCTCCAGATTTCCTTGAGGAATATTCACATTTGCCTTGACAAGCAGTTGTTAGTTGTGAAGATATTGTCCAGGGCTGGCCGAAGGGTCATGTCTTTACCAAATAGTCTTGAGATTCTGTACGTGGCCATCTGGGGGGTTTTCCATTTCACTTGTGCAGGATTTTGTGTCAATATATCTACCATGTCAAAGCGCAGGAGTGTAAACTTCAGGAACCCCAGGAGCTAACCCAGCAATACTTAGGTCAACATCCAGACCGAAATCTGAGGACAGCAGCGTTCCCCAGCTGGAGGGGACCTTCAGGATCGGGTCACTTAAGCCCTCATGTCAGAGTTGCCTGGACAAAGGGTGAGAATGGGACAGAACCCACGCAACTCTGGAACTAGAATCAGGGAGCTGGGAACAGCTCTCATTTCCTATTTCAGGCTCTTTCTAGAACCTTACGCTTCTTTTTCCTTCTCTACTCAGACCTTTTCTCCTCCTATTTGCTTTCTCTTTAAACTTCCCCCCACATGACCACTTATAACTGGTCCTAGTTCTTTTGAACGTTTCCCACTTCAGCAGGAAAGGACCTGCATCTCGTTGCTCAGTCATGACGAGCTTTCTTCATGTGTATCTGCAGTCACTACTTGGAAGTCGGAGGCTGGCCAACACGTGACAGCCCCCCCCCCCCCCGGGGCTCTGCGTCCCACCAGTGTTCTGCAGGCATCGAGACGTCTTTGTGCTAACAGCTCAGAGCCTCCCCAAGAATTCCCCTCTCAGGCATCTCCACCTCTCCTGGCATCTTAAGACCTTCTATACTAGTTTCCTAGGGCTGCCGAAATGAAACACCACAGAGTTGCTGGCTTAAAACAACACAAATTTATTCTCTTATGTTTCTGGGGGGCCAGAAATTGGAATGGTTGTCGCTGGGCTCAAGTCAAGGTATTGGTAGGGCTGTGCACCCTCCGGAGGCTTTAGGTGAGAGTCTATCTCCTTGCCTCTTCTAGTCTCCAGTGGCTGCCCGCATTCTGCAGCCTGTGGCCCCTTCCTTGTCTCCAAAGCACATCACTCGAATCTCTACTTCCATCTCCTTTAAAGTTGAATCTCCCTCTGCCTGTCTCTTAAAAGGGCACTTGTGATTCCGTTTAGAGTTCACCAGATAATCCTGGAAAAATTTCGCATCTGAAGATTCTCAACTCAATCACCTCTGCAAAATCACTTTGGCCACATAGGTGACATTCACGGGTTCCAGAGAGGAGAGCCCAGACATCTTTGGGGGCCGTTATTCAGGCTTCCACAGCTACCCCTCTCCCTTGGACCTTGACTTGGCCGTCTTATTCCAAGGTGCACCCTCTGAGCATGTTTGCAGCTCAAGAGGAAGGTGCCTACTTAGGCCCATCGAAATGTCGGTCTGCAGTTTAAAACTTGTTCTGAGAATGATGATTTGTGTTTGTCCAGACAGCAGAAGCTGTGCTGGGTAAAACTCAGACCACTTAGTGGTTGTTTTTCCTCCATGGAGCAAAGATGGTGACACAGCTGAGATAGAAATAGCGTGTGCTAGAGCCAGAGAGAGAGAGAGAGAGAGAGAGTGTGTGTGTGTGTGTGTGTGTGTGTGTGTGAGGAGGAGGGAGGGAGAGGTGGGGAGCCCTTCTGTGATACCATGATCCGTGATCAACTTTCACCCTTCAGGCCCATCTGCGTCTCCACCCTTACCCTCGCCTGCTGGCCAGCCCTTCCCTGGTTTCTGTAAGACACCTTCAAAGCTTAATAACAAACTCCTTTTCTTTCCCCCGAGTCTGATTTTGCCACTCTCAACTAAGAGTCTTCAAAAATGCAAAAATAAACAGAGAGAGGATGTGGCTGGTAAAGGGGTAGAGAGGGCAAGACCTGTAGATAAGGATTTGACTTGGATTCCATTGATATTAGGGTGAGCAAAGACCCCTTTGGTCTACTACTGGGACATGAGACACAGCTGCTAGGAATCCTTTCAACATGATACTGTGGCTCTGGGAAATTGGTTTGCAACTGTCTAGATGTTGTGTAGTGAAAGCAGGTGATACTTGCAAAAAAGGAAACATGTAGGGAGGGAAATATTTGTGGCATTAGAAGCTCATTCTAGTCCCTGAAGCACTGTTACCTAATCTCTTGAAGATTCTGTAGTTCAAGATGTTTTAGCAAAAGGACAGGCATTTCATAAGGAAGAGGCTATTGCAGTGAAGGAAGACGAGGACATGGAGACAGTCCCAGCCCTCTTGAAAGTCTCTAACTCTGGACAACGTCCTCAGAGTCGCTTTAGAGATTTTATTTAGACACAGGAAAGCAGCCTTCCAAGGTCATCTAGCAGGTCTTTCTTACTTCTCATTTTTCAGTTGTAAAGCTTGCTGGAAATGGCTCCAACTTAAGCTGGTATTCATGACCTGTTAGTCAGCAGCAGATTGCCAGCCAGAAGGAAAAGTGGGGAAGAAAATGCACCTGGGGAAGGTGGGCTGATAGGATGGTGGTGGAGGGGACAGTTTTGCCTGGGGTTGGCTGTGGCCTCATGGCTACCTCACAGGTCTCAAGCATGAGGGTAGAAATACATTTTTTCTTCAAACTTGTTGAACAGAAATCAAGTTTTGCTTATAGCACACATAGTCCTGCACTTTAGTGGGATTGGAGAGCTTTCTAAGCAGAAGAGGAAGACTTAGATGGGCTCCCCAGTATCAAGTGAGGGGGAAGAGCCCCTCCCGTGTAGTGCTAGGATAGCTCTCTTAGCCCACAAGCCGCCTGAGTTAGCCAGGTTTCTCAGGAGGAAATCAGCAGTGCCCACGTAATGCAGAGTGAATTGTGGCATCTTGGACATTGGAACAGTAAAAGGGATTCTCTCCTATGAAACAAAGGGGTTGCAGGTTACCAAGGGCCCTCCCAGCAATAAAGGGAGGAGGGGGCAGAGAGAGAACACGGGAATGTCGTGTGGCAGTGGGGATGCTGGTGGGGCAGTGGTGGGGGAAGAGACTCTGACGGAGTTCAGAGAGAAGGGAAAACCTCTAAAGGAAACAGAAGGACAGCACAACACACTCTCCCCAGGAGGGGATAACCCCCGGCAGCACAGCAGCCCCACTTATTTCCCATGAGAGCTGTTAGCTCAGCCAACATGACGTCGCTTAATAAGGGGCGAGTTCTCCATGTATTTTTGATTGTGCACCGGTGACAAAACCCCTCTCAGTTCAGCAGAGAGATACTGCAAGAGTAAATTGTCAGCGACAACATCAGTGTCTTCTCTCAGCTTCAGGGATTAAGTGACAACGGCGACGGCCAGGCCCCAACATGGCTTTGGGCATCTTAAAAAAAAAAAAAAGGAACCAAATTAAAGCCACATCCGTGAGTAAGAGGGAAGCCTTCTCCGACTCTGGCCGACAGATACCTTTGATTAAAGCTCAGTCTGACCTTCCTGCTTCATCTCCACGGAAATTGAGACACACTTCCGAAATGGCAGGACTTTACAGAATCATAATGAGCAGAAACCGGGATGCTTTGCGTTACATTTCCACCTTCATCCCTGGAGCGGGCAAAGGAGACAATCAGGGAGGGTCCCACCATTTGTTATCAAAGGAACAATGGGGCTCTCTTTCTCCCCATTCCTTTTGTGCAGAGGCAGAATTATCTGTGAAACAAGCAATTCATTCCTGGACACTTTAGATTGCTTTTTCTGCACAGCTGAATTCTTAGGTTATTAGTGTTTAGTGGATGCCAATAGTTTGATGGGAAATCTTCTATTCTGAGGGTGATGTGTATTAGTAAATAATTCACTCTGGGGAAACAACCCAAGCTTCAGGGAATTTAAAACAAAAACAAAGCCCAACAAAACAAATCTGTTTCCAAGTTAATGAGGGTAAAATAAACCAGAGGGTTTTACTCTTTGATGTTTCATTAAATTACAATTACTTAAATTGCGAAGTGCCCAAGTAGTGTATGGAGTCAGTAAGACTTAGCTGTTTTTATTACATTAATTTTGTGGGGTCTAAAATTTCTACCAATTTGGAAAATATGCCCACTGCAACAATGTATTGTTCTTGTGAATTAAAAATTTTTTTAATATAAAACCTGAGTTCTTATGTTATTGAAGCCCTCCATTTAACTTGATTTTTTATATGAATTATAAACCTAGCACCTTTTTGGTACTTAGTAAAGATTAAAACATTGTAATATAATATTTGTGTTGAAAGCCAGGTCTCAAAGATACTGTATAAATATTTTTTAAGTCTGGAAAACAATATCTCTACCCATTGTATTTTTACACATATGTTGCTACAAGGTTTTGGTGAATATATATATACTCACCTAAGAGAGGAGGGATAGATTTTCTGAAGGTAAACAATGCTTATTAAAAAGAAAAATTCTGCCAGCTTGTGTGGAATGAAATTACATGATCTCCAACAGCTTCTCCACTGACCTATTTTGTCATTTTAACATGTTCTTTACGCATGTCAGGTCTATGTCCCTGCAAATGGTGAGCACGTGTGCAACAAAATCTCACCTGTGCCTGCATAAGGGAAGAATGTATGATGTTCACATCCATGTTCCCAGATGAAACCAACACCTTGTGTTTAGCCGCCTTCTGCGTGAAAGAGAAAAAAGAATCTCGTGACGAGAATGCGAGCAAAACCCATTCAAAATTGAGGACATGCTGCCCTCTTGTGGAAAGATGTGGTGCTAACAATGTGCGTGCCGATTGAGCGCTTTTTCTTTCTCCTTTTCTTTTTTTTTTTTTCCCCCCACAGAAGAGGTTTTAGGAACCCACGAGTGCAGAGAAACACATCTAATGCACTGAGCAATACTGAAGTAAGGAATTCTGGTCAATTTAATTTAACTTCGAGTTTCCTCCACTTACCTGATCGAGAAGTCCTTTTTTTTTTTTCTTAATACCTATTAAGCATCTGGAGAAATGGTATTTCACTGAATACATGTTTTGCCCTACAAACAATTCTTGACATGTTTGAATATATCTTCGTGTGGGCGTGTACAGATCTTTTCCCAGGATAGATTCAAAGGAGGGATTTACTGAGTTTTAGGCAAATTCAGACGAACTGCCCTTCTATGCGGCTGTACCTATTTATAAAACCAATGGTGTATGTAACTGTTTTCTCACACCGTTGTGAAATTTTGGTATTATCACATTGAAAAAAATTGTTGGGTAAGAAAGGAAGTATTATTGAATTTCAATGTTTGATTCTCTGAGCTTTAACAAGGTAGAGGCACATGTATATTTGTATTTTCCCCTTATCTGAGAGTTGCTGAATATGTTATTTGATCTTTTCTTTGGGAGGGGGTAGTTTTTATTCTTTGTGCATATTCTGGATTCTGATCTTTTGTCTTTTATGTAAAATGGAAATATTTTCACTCAATTAGTTACTTATATTTTAATTTTTATAACATTTTTTGCAACATTTAAAAAAATTGTTTTTAACTCTGCAAGGTTTAAAATTCTGGTATTGTCCAAATTTCCCCTCTATATCTTTTACCTTCTCTTTCCCCAGGAAAAAAAACATGTCTGTTGTCTTACATCCTATATCAAACTTTTTAATTTAACGTTTTCATTCAATCCTTTGATATTATTTCACATTCACTCCTATTGGCACCTCTGTTCAAGTACATAAATATCCATTTTATAGATTTATTTTACAGTGAATCTTAAAACATGATATATAGAGATTCTTGAAAAGGATACTTTAAGGTACACACTGGGTACAATATAGGACAGTTTGGAAGACAAGAAAATATTTATTTTCCCTTGAAGTGAAGAAGAATATTTGGTTAGGTAAAAAGATACCTAGTCACTAAATTTTGTAATTTAGACTACGTGCGTGCTAATGCTTATATTACCCTATTCCACATTATTGGTAATATGTTGTCCGATAGCATTTTTTTTCGCTTAGGCATTTGAGGTTTGTCTAAATTTTGATTGTTCTGATTGTCTATTAGAATTAAAAATTCATGTCCTGAAATTCAGTCCAACACTCATAAAGATGTAACTGGCAGTTCCCTAACATCATTCGCCTTCTGTATTCATGAAATCTCCCTGTTTGACTAATAAGAATTACAGACAAATATTGTGCTCGGTGAATTCCGGAAAGGGCAGACTAAAAGGATTACAATGTTCCGTAGAAGAACAAAGTCAAAAGTCCCTATCCTTCTGGACCCAGCAAATGAATGCCATTAGGTGACCTCTACCGAGTCTTTGCCCCAGCAGTGCAGTCTCAGTTAGCGCTGGTCCCAGTGCGAGGCTGAGAGCCGATCACAGAGACTCTGAGATGGTTCTTTGTCCTTGGGTTCTCAGCACTTCAGTGCTGCTGGGGCGTTTGTCAGTGGCATTTGTGAAAGAACTGAGCGTAATTTCATTCCCAAACCAGCACTGGAAAGAGTAAGTGTCCTAAGAGGAAAAGCACAGAGAGCCACATTAGACGGTGACCTGCTATCCCACGGCCTGGTGACAGGCGTGGGGGCTACTGCACATCCTCTCCCATCTGAGAAAAAGTGCTTCTCAATTTTCAGCCCTGGCAGCGCTGGGCTACATGTTGCTTCCAGCTTTTATAGCAGCCAGAAGGAATCAGTGAAATGATCTCAAATGTTAGGGTTCGGAAATGGCCTGATTTAAATTCAAAGTCATTTTCTTTGGAATAGCGAGGTGGATCATTCAATTAGCACGAGTTTAAGTGGTGTCTTGGAAGGGGAGGCAAGAGAGATGGTTTGTGACCAGTCTGCCATCTGGAATTGCAGATCTGTGTCTTTGTTTCTCCTCCATACTTTCCATTTTACTGTAGACAAGAAGCTCCCCTCATTTCTCCACCCCTAACTGTCCTTGCTGAGAAGGTGTGCCATCACCATGAAGATGGTTTGAAAGCCAGAGGGGATGGCAAAGCCACACTGAGGCCGGTCCACCCACTGACGAGGACTGGCTCAATGAGGACCTGATGGTGGCATGATGAACACGTGCAGGGACATTCCTGGCACGATTCAGACCTGGCAGTGAGCATGGGCAAACATGGGCATCTTCCGACTGCTGAGATGTGGAAGCCGACTACGCATAGTCATTGTCGCCAGACACAGTGACAGGAGCTTTCCACAACTTCTCTCACAGTCTGGATGGAGAACCGGGGTCATCTTTGCTACACTTTAAACCACCTACCCTCGCGTTTCATCAGAGACATTCCCTCCTACCAGAGAATGGGCTCAAGGGCTCAAGGGCTAAAGTGCTCCTCTGCCCTGATTGTAGGACACTGGAACCCTTAGGAGGAGAATTGCCTTTTATGGTCAGAATGGAAAGTACATGAGATTATCTACTTTTTCAGGTGGGCTTCTGAGTCCAAATACCCTTAGGAGATGTGATCCCTGGATTCAAGCCACAGTTAAATCTGAGAACTGTCTTAGCAGTCATCAGAATGCCATGATCTCTGCCAATGTGATGGCCTTTCTTTATTCTACTCCAGTGTATCTTTCCCCCTATTCTCTTTGTGTCTCTTGTCTCAGGACTTCTGCACTATTGTTCCCTCTACTGGGATGGTTAACTTTCTCCTTCTCCTTCTCCTCCTGGAGGTTGCTGGTCTCCTCCAGCACATCTCCTTCTTGCTCACTTACCATCCTCTGACATATTGTGTATTTTACTCACTTATAATATGCTATAGAAGCAAGGAGTTAAAAAAATAGTTTGTTCACTGCTGAATTCTTAAGAGCCTGGAAGAGTACCAGGAATATAGAGATGCTCAGTAAGTGTTTATTTTAAATTAATAAGTAAACTTGCACTCTAAACTACCTGCTGTTCCCTCTGCCTAACCCATGATTCATGGGCCATTGCTTTTGCCCATTATCACAAGTCCACATCCTATCCACCCTTCAGGGTCTGCTCAGTGTCGCCTCATGCAGAAATAGTATTGATTCTCCACAGTAATAAATAATATCACCTCTCTGCTCTCCCTAGCACTTTTACAAACAGCACTTTCTAAATGGTATACATACTAATTTATATATGCTTTTTATTACATTACAAGTGGTTTGATGAAAAGACATAATTCTCATTAGAACGAGTGATCTTAGAAGCATAGCATACTGTTCACACACTGCTTTTCACAGAGTGTGTGTAAGTTAGCTGAGAATTTAAAGCCTTGGGCTTTGCAGTCAGATGAACCTGGATTCAGTATTTGACTGCCCCTCGTCCCTGTGACGGGTGGCTTTGTGGTGTCTCACACCCACCCCTTGGTTATGGGTTTTGGGTTCTGATTATGGGATCGTGGTGCCGGGTGTCAGCTCCCCACGCACTATGTTATCCCCTCTCCCTCCCCCACGACCCCTCTCCTTTTACCAGGTTACAGCTCTGGAGGACAGTGACTAACCTTTTTTTTTTTTTTTTATCTTAATCTACTTGAGCGCCTAGGGCATAGTAGAAATTCGAGAAATATTTATAAAAGAAATGAAATAGTAACTGTGAGAATTGAACTGTAACAAACGAGTATGTTCATCCCCTGGATCCTGCTCGGGGAACAAAGGTCCGATAGTGGAAATTAGAAAACACCAGACTGGGACCAGCTTGTTTTCCGCTGCGTCACCCAGGAGAGGTGGCAGCGGAGTGGTGGTGAGAGGTCTGTCCCGAGGAACTTAGGAGTGCGCTGTCGCTCAGTTACTGACTCGCTGGGTAACCTAATAAGTCACTCCATCCTTTGGGTGGGGGTGCGGGAGCTCAATTAATTGTTGGTAGAACAGGACTTTGGAATGAACAAGTTTTAGTGTTACTTAAAATCAGAATCCCATAATGCCTGCCCAGAGACAGCCGCCAATGTTTGCTGAACGAAAGAAAAGTGAATGAATCATTATTAACAGAAACAAAGATAATGTTACTTTATAACCATTGATGTCCAAGAATTATTTGTTTTCAATTGACTTGTCTGTGATTCATATTCTAAGACATTTCAGCATTACTTTTTCAAGGTTGTTTATTTACCTCTCTTTGTGGAAGAAATGTATTTTTTGTGTTTCTTAAAGAAAGCAAAGTATGAAAGGGAGTGAGTTAGACACTGAAATTGCACACTTTAATATAGACAGATTAATCATTTTTTATTTCTCATTATTAGTCTCATCTGAGATTATGAAGTATGCCTCCTTTGCTTGTTTATATTCCCTCATTTTAACATTTTCAACTTCATTTTACCTTCTCATGATCTCTTTTTTTCCTTAGGGGTTATTGTTTGGGTTACTCAGTTTGTTACATGTAGCATCCCACATCTGCCACCTAGTGGAATAAAGTGGTTAAGACAACTTTTATAGTGATAGTTTTAAAAGTTTAAATCAGACACAGCATTGCTTGGAATAGAAATTACTCCTTTCATCAAAGTTCAAAGCAGTGCCTGGACTCCAATTTACCAAATTTGTGTAGCGAAACTGAAAATTGCATTTAATTTTCTAAAATGGCTTCTGGATACCTATGTTCACTGTTTTACTCAATTTTGCCGAGCCTCTCAAGAGCTGAGTAACCAAAGGTAGTTCTGTTATATTTGCTATGAAAAGTGTGATGGTGAAATAATGAGATAAATGATTTTTAAGAGAAAGGCTGAAATTATGAGCTGATATCTTTTTTGAGGACCATCAAAGATCACAGCCATTTTGTCCTAGAAGAAGAAAATTACAAAAATATGTCATTAGCCTTGTTAACAGTATGCCATGGAGTATTTTAGGCTCTGACAGATACTCTTTGAAAGACAAAGGGAACACATAGTTGTTTCTACAGAACAATATAGTAGTGGATGGTTTTACTTATATAGTTTACTCATATTTTCCTTCTTAAATTAGTTTTTTTTATCATTGACCTGTGAGTTTTCAAATATATTCTCTGATTATAAAAGTAACAATTTCATTATAGATAACTTAGAAAATTCAGAAATATATAAAAAATAAGAAAGACACCTGTAATTTAGCTCTCTAAAACATACACAACCACTTTTTTAAAAATCATTTTGATGTCTCTCCTTTCAGCCTTTAATCTCTTCATAGATGTAGTATGTTTATAATTTTTCTTTGACAAAATTTTAATCAGTTTGGTTCCACTTAACATTACAAGATGAACGTTTTCACTAGGTGATTCAAGAATACAATTTTTAACAGCTATAAAATATTTTTCATAGTTACATACAAAAGTCATTTAACCAGTTCTAATTAGTGAGAGCATAGGTGGTTTCCAAATATTTTGCTCTTAGAAATACTGCCCCTTTGAACTCCTGACACGTACACATTGGTGAGAATTGGATTGTGTCCTGAGTACAAATTCCTTTGAAGTTTAAGGGTTCAAGATTATGAAACATTTTAAGGCTTTTCATTGTAGGAGCAAAGTTACCTTTCCTAAAGTTGTAATAATTTTTTTCAGGCTAGCATTGTATGACAGGATACCTTTCATCTCATCCTTGCAACATCATTTTCATTTGATTATATAAGTATAAAAAGAATACCTCATTGAATGATAATTTGCATTTCTTTGATTATTAGACAGAATGAATTCTTTTGTGTTTATCAGAAATTGCATTCCTTACATCATTATTTGTCCTTTTTTTTTTTCTCGTGATATTTTTCTTGTTGATTTATTAGCATTATTTACAAAGTTAGGCTACTAAGCACTTTTCATCATGTATACTGCCAATAATTTCCCCAGCTTGTTGTGTGTATTTTATTTGGTTTGTGAAGCTTAACTTTTTTTGTGTGGAGTAAAATTAATCAAATTTTTCCTTTGCATTCCATTTTTAGCTTTTATGTTCAGAGGTGTCCCTTTCATTTTCCACCTTCACTCTGCCTTTTGTTTATGGTTTTCCATTTTCAGTTCATAAAGGCCATGTCTTTTTGCATCTTTTTGAAGATATCCTTTAGAAATGAATATCATTTTCATTTGTTTCTTTATTAAACCATTTTGCAGTGTAGTTTTCCTCCAGTCTTTGGAATAAAGGAAGCAGCATCTTCCATAGGTCATAACTGGTATATATTTTTCTCTATTTGTAGAAAAGTTTTTATTATTAGAGTTAACTTTCAGTACTGTTATGAGGTTTGTCCTTTTTTTTTTTTTTTTTTTTTTGATTAGAATTTTAATGGGACATTGGGAGACACTGGGTCATGAATCCCTTGCCATCCTAAACCATACATCTATTTTATATCTTTTATTCAATAAGCGTCAGGAGAGCGGGAGAAAGGAGTAACAGCTGGGAGAAATTAAGTTAATTCTAAATGATGCTGTTGACCTGAAACAAATAGCCTGCAAGATATCTCTCCAGCAAAGATGGGTTTATTCTGGGTCAATAGAGAATTGCAATTCAGTGTCTGTAACGAAGGAGAGCTACTTGCAAATCCCCCAACAGCAAGGAAAGGAGACCACTTTATAGATGGAGAAAGAAAGTCGAGAGGGCTGTAGTAAACAAAGAGTCCATGGCTTTTCAATGGCTGCATCCCTGCTAGGAAGGAAGAGCAGTGTTTCTTCTTACTGTTGGGCTTGGCTATTGTCACAAGGCTTGAGAGCGCCCCCTGCTGGCCTCCCAATTCTATTTAAGTAAAATTTGTTCATTAATTTTTTTATAATACTAATTCATGTCTGAGACTGACTACATGGATAGGCTTGCCTTCTTGCTGGGATTGTGGGTCAAGTTAATTCCTTTGATAACACAAATTTCCAAGGAAATGTAGACAGAATGGCTGGTGTTTTGATCTTTTAAAACATTTCTCCCACCCACAACTTGCCGAGCAATTACTAAACTGTAGCATCTCATTTTCCTCCAACCCCTACTCATTGATGTGACAGATAAGTGAAATAAATTGAGAAGCATGACATTTCAAGCCACAGTGTGCGCTTCCCGTGTGGTCCATCTGCTAACCTGAACTTTCTGCCTTTTGGTGGCCGGAAGGCACCTTGAATGACCCTGCAGCCCTGCACACGTGTGAGTGGTTTTACCTTCTACTCCAGAATGAAGGCAAATGAAGGTAATGCCCATCAGTGATCTTTTGTTCTATTTTTTCTTCCCTTCCTCCAGTTTCTCCTGTAACAACACCGTCATCTAAAGTTTAAACGCATATGATGTGAAACAATAACTTAGAGCAGCGCTGCACAGTAGTAAAGTGGTTAGGAGCCAGGCGTTGGTCAGACCACCTGGCCTGAGTGCGTGATGCACCACCACTACCCGTGGGCAAGTCACTGACCGCTTGCTGTGCCTCCCTTTTCTTATCCCGAGTGCGGTCATAGTTGTACCTACTTCACTGAGTGGTTGTGAGGAGTAACTGAGATAACCTGTGTAGCACATTTAGAAGAGGAAGAGCTCCAGAATGTTACTGGGTGTGTACAGAGTTGATCTCCTTTAAACAAAATACTCAGGGAGCTGCATCACCTCAGGGATAATCTAAGGGGTAATAATTTTATGCTCTTCCACTAGGGGTCGCTATAACTATATTAAAATGTTAATTTTGCAGGAGCAGAAATTCGTGTTAGAAATTACAGATTATTTGAGATACAAGATATACACACTTTCTCCCTAATAATAATGCAAGTCTAGGAATTTGAGGATTGCCATTACAGCAACCTCTTTGAACTGACATAATTGAAAATGGGGAGAGATTTAGGACAGATCCAGCTGAACTTTAGGAACCAAGAGAGCTAGAAACTTTCCCTCAGGATTTCCTTCCTGCTTGTCTCTTGCTTAACTCTTCCTTCTCACTGTGGACTGGCTGTCTCTGCTTCCCAGGCCACTCGGTCAAAAATATTGCTTTCAACAATTCCAAGTTTATATGTTAATGCTCCAGCCAGGAGAGCAACAGAATGAATCAACGCTGCATTCTAGCTCTAGCTCCATACAACCCTTGGACCAATAGATGGGGGCCTCTTCCGTGACCCTTTAGGTGAGTACGAGTCCCACTTCTGGTCCCATCAACTGTGACTGCTTAGTGAGCATGCCCACTGGGGATGCTCTACACAACGTGTGTGGAGGAAAGGGGCAGACCCAGAAAGGAAGGGCTGGGAGTTAACACAGAGAGTGTCCATCAAATGATGGTTCATAAATCTCTGTTGGGGCAGAGAAATTAGAGGTGCTAGAAATTATAGATAATGCAGACGGTTCAGAGAAAATAATGAGAACTCTGAAATAACAAATATGCTATTTATTTATGACTTATGACTTCATACCTTACCTGAGTCCAAAACACTGTGATGAGAATAGAAAGTGGTTGATTTACAGAATTTTATTTTACCAAATAATTTGGGGAGGGGCAAAATAGTATACCTGTGGTGTTTCAAACCATATTCAGACTTAACTATCCTTAAAAATCAGTATTTATTTGAGGAGAACTCTTACTATAACATTCAGAACTGAATTCTTCCAAGAGACGACTCCTTGGAGGTGATATTCAGCAAGTGATTTTTTTTTAAATAGATTTAATTTATCCTGCAACTATTGACTGTGAAATCTAGAAAACCCTAAGCTGTGTGTTCCCTGCAGTCAGAGAATCTCTGTTCATCATACAAGATTTAAAATTGAATATAAAATTACCTGTCCCTTCTAAATAGATAAAATAGCAAAATGTGTTTTTTTTTTTTCCTGAAGTGCCCCTCCCAATCCTTGCTGCAAAGTCCACCAACCTACCGGCACCCAGTGTTCTCTGGCGCCTCCTTGAGGCTGTCAGGAGATCCTAGAAAACTAGATTTCAGAATCATTGTTGAAAATATATTAGTTTCTATTATTTTCAGAAGTTCAGTATTATTTCAAATTGCAGAAAAGTAGAGATTAATAAACAGCCACTTACGTATTCACCAATGAGATTTAAGAAATATTAGCATTTGACCATCTTGCCTGAGACCTGTCTAAACTGATGTAAAATTTACATACAGAGTAGTGTACACATCTTAAACATACAGTTAAATCAGGTTTGGCAAATACATGTTTTCATGAAGCCCACACTACTATCAGGAAATAGTGTTTTTCCATTACTCTAGCAAGCTCCCTTATGCCCTTCCCAATTAACTACAGTCCCAAACCCCCAGAGGCAATTCTGATCTCTATCAGAATTATTCTATCAGAATTATTAGTTGTTTTAGAATTTTATATAAATGAAATCATACTGGATGGATTCTTTGGCTTAGAGTATTTTTGTGATTCATCCATGTTGGTGCATGCGCTAATACGTTAATCCTTTTTGAAAAAGTCTGAGTAGTATTCCCTTATATAAATATACCAGGGTTTGTTTATTCTTTCTCCTATTGATGGACATTTGGGTTATTTTTAGTTTTTGGTAATTATGAATAAAGCTACCATTAACATTCTTGTGTGAACAAAATATATTGCAAGTCATATCAGTAAACAAAGAGTGCTGTGGCCATCAAGTCATCAGCTGCCACTGCCAACTCAGGAGATAGACAAGCAGGTGGCCTGGCCTCTGCAGCCACCCTCAGCAGTGTCCCCTGAAGGACATGAACGAATAGGACACTGGCCCTAGAGAGCTAAGGTCATATCAAAGGAATGATTTCAATGAGCCCAGGCGTTTGTGCCTTCCCACATATAGAAAATCCTAAATTATTTAACTTGAGATGTCTGGTTTTCTTTAGTTAACAGTAATCTTTTAATGTTCCGACTACCTGGTTTTTGCTGTAAAACTCCTATATATCCTGGCTCCTCCCCTGCCTCTTCAGAGCAGCCCTTCAGGACGATCTGAGAAGGAAATGTTGCAGAAAAGCATGTGACAGCTCAGTATTATAGCTCAGTGTTACAGCTCGGTGTTACAGCTCAGTTGTGACAGCAACCTGGATCCCGGCAAGAGACCAAGCAGCACTCAGAGAGTTGGAGAACTCAGGTTAATTACACCAGCAGGCTGAGAGGAGTTAGCACTCCAAACTCTGGACCCCGTCCGTAGGTTTACACAGGTTTTTATAGGCTGCCAGTTTACACTTTGCAACATCATATGCAAATAAGGTATAACAAAAGTTGACCAATTAGGAACAAGCTTTGTAGAAATGAACCAATCAGGAGGGAGAGAAATAACCAATCAGGAGTGAGGGACATAGACCAATCAGGAGAGAAATAACCAATCAGGAGTGAGGGAAATAGACCAATCAGGAGAGAAATAACCAATCAGGAGTGAGCTCCATGCAAATGAAATACTACGAATGGACCAATCAGGAGTTAGCTCAGGGAACCAACAGAATTTTAGGGGTAAGTTCCGCTTTCCTAGAATTATGCCCTTTCAGAGGCAAAGAGTGAGATAAAGTGGCTGGGCCAGGGAACCGGATGGTGCTAGCAGGAGAGTAGTGGTCCTGCCTGGGGGACCTGCCGGTCTTTTTTATGAGGCTTCCTACCTTACTATCATCCTGGGCACGAAGGGGTTGGAGTCCTCAGAAATGTCCGCTGAATAAGACATAATTCTCAACTTTTAGGTTGTACGTTTTATTTCAGTTGACACTTGCACAGTTTGTTTTGTGGGCATGTATTTTTGTTTCTCTGAATAAATGTCTAAAGGAAGAACTGTTGGGTCATAGGGTAGATGTACAACATTATATGAAAGTGCAATTTTCAAAGTTGATGCACTATTGTATGGTCAGGTCACAGAGGTGGCTGTTCTCTTGCTCTCTGTTTGCCTCCCTGTTGGCCCAGCATCTGCTTCACCTACACCTACTCAAACGGCTGCTCTTCCTACGTACCTGCCCCCTGCCCCGTTCCAGCTGGTGATTGTTCTCATCTTTAGATCAGAACATCTCCACCTGTTAGCTATCAAAGAGGTCATGAGGGGCGTGCCCCTCTGCTAGTTTCCCTGGTAACCTGTGAGCCAACCTGTTTTCAATTCCCCCGTAACTGATAAATGCTTCCTGCCCCCATGAGCGAAGCCTGCCGCCATGTTCTGCCCGCTGTCTGCCTCTCAGTGAGGTGTTGCTCCAGGACCTGGCTTCAGAAATGTGAGTAACCTCTCCCACCCGTTAGGTGGGGGATGTCTCTGTTGCTGACTCCGGGATGTGTCTTGGGCACAGGGCTTGTAGGCCTGTAGGGTGCAGCCCGCGAAGTGGCGGGGCAGCCAGGAGACGGAGGAAACTCCGGTGAGCGCCTAGTCTTTGGAAAGCTTAAGGGCGGGGAGTGGAAAGTGGCGCGGCCGCCTGCTAGCATGTGGAGCCCGAACGTTGCAGAGGTTATCCCGGGGTGACCTCCACTAATGTGGGGCCTGAAAGTTGCGGGGGAAGTCCTGGGGTGGCTGTCCCTCATGAATGGGGGACCGCTAGGTAGATATGGAGGACTCAGACTCCCCTAAGGCTGTTGCGGAGGTGGGAAGAAGTGGCTGCAGCTGTGGGCTGGTTGTTGCTTTTTTATCTTAAAAAAGGCCACAGAGGCTGAGCTAACAGCCAAGGCCACAGTTAACTTGAATGCTGATTCTCCTTCCTTTGAAAGTGAGGCATGTGAATGTGAGTGAATGATGCATTATTGTCTACTACTATTGTTTGTTTAAACTGAATTGGCTATTTAAAAACTGAAAAAATCCCTGAAAATGGTCTAGATGGGAATCTTTTGACATTGTAAAACTGATATTTGCATATGCCCTTAGAAGTTAGCTTTCTGAAAGGAATTGGTGTTTCTCTTCCTGTGCCTTTGAGATGTAAATGATTGACCTGGACTCTCAGGAACTTTAATCCACTAAACCCTTGGTGTTTTTCTCTGACTCTTGATCCTTTCTTTAGCCTTGAAGCTGGGCAGGTACGGGCCCTGCGGGCCTGCGTGGTGCTAATCAGCAATGCCTGGGAGTTCCAGGCGCACTGCGTGCTCACCAATATTTGAGGCTGTCAGTTGTAAACAAGTTTATAGTTTTAACCTTTTGGTGTATGTAATGAAATTTCAGTGTGGTTTTAATGTGCACTTCCTAATGTGTTATGTAGAACAACTTTCATGTGCTCATTGGCATTTTTGTCTTCCTTTGTGACAGTTTATCCTTGTCTGTTGCTCATTTACTTTTCCTTGAACTGCTTTCTTATATTGAATTAGAGCAGTTACTTATATATTCTAGAGACCAGAATTTTGTGACATAAAGATCAGAAAGGAAGAAGTAAAACTATCTCCTTTCAGACGAGAAGATTGCTTTTATAGAAATATTTATAGTACGTCTTGAAATCATGTAATGTAAGTCTTAAAGTTTTTATTTTTCATGATTGTGGTTTCTTTGCATTTTCATATAAGTTTTAGAATCAGCCTGTCAGTTTCAAGAAAGCCTGCTGGGATTTTAACTGATATTGCATTGATATAATAAGTCAGTTTGGAGACAATTGATAACTTAATAACTAACAGTGATTTCCCCCAATCCATAAATATTTCTCTTCAGATATTTTGATAATTAAAATTCCTCTCAGCAATATTTTGAACTTTTCAGTGTAAAGATCTTGTGCATCTTTTATTAAATTATCCCTAAGTATTTTATTTTTTGATGCTGTTATCAATGATACAGTTTCTAAATTTTACTTTCCGTTTGTTGCTTGTATATAAAAATAGAATTAAATTTTATAATTAAACTTTTATTTTGCGATCTTTTAAATTTATCTGTTCTTGTAGTTGTTTACCTAAATTCCCTGGGAATTTCTATGTAAACAGTTGTATCAACTGAAAACAGAGATGGTTTTACTTTTTCCTTTTTGATCTTCGTAATTTTTTTTATGGCCTTATTGCAATGTCTGGATTCACTATAACGTTGACTAGAAATGATGAACCTAGACACCCTTGCTTTGTACCTTAGGAGAAAACTGTTCACCATCAAGTATGATGTTAAATGTGGGTTTTTCATGGATGTCCTTTATCAGTTTGAGGAAGTTTCCTTGTATTCCTAGTTTAGTGAGAGTTTTATCTTAAGCAGGTTTTGAATTTTAACTTTTTTTTTGCATTTATTGAGATGATCTTGTACATTTTCCTCTTTAGTTTCTTAATTTGGTGAATTATTGATTAACCAATATTGCTTATTTAACACCTTATGTTCATGGGATAAACTTGATTTTGCCATCATATGTTACCTTTTTTAAAAAATGTATTTCTGGATTTGATTGACAAACTTTTAAAAGGATTTTTATGTCTGTATCATGAGGGGTATTGATCTTCAACTTTCTTTACTTTCACTATTATGCTCAGGTTTTAATATTACATGAAACTAATCTGGTAAAATTATTTGGGTATGTCCTATTGTTGCTGGTAGATGTGACCAGTGTGCAGGTTCTTGTCCTATACCAGAAAGAATTCAGAGACAAGACACAGAGGTTAAGAAGGTAAAGTGAGGATTTATTAAGGGATGGATAGTACATTGTCAAGGGGAGAGCTGGCAGGCTCAGGTGAGCAGCTGCCCTGTTTCTTTGGCAAGTTGGTTACATAGAGTGTAAAAATGAATGCGTGAACTATTTGTTGGGGGAGGAGGGATTTTTGGCCTTATTAAGTCTGGATCGGAAGTGTCATGGTGTCGGTGCATGATGGGTACTTCTAATCTGCAAGGCTAATTTTATTGAAATAAGGGCATAGTTAGCAAAAGGTTACATTCAGACACTAGCGATTCCTGCCTTTCCCCACCTTTCTTTGTTGGCCTTCAGACTGTTACTATTGCTTCCTTAAGTATTTAATAGCATTCACAAGTGAAGCCATCTGGGCCTGAAATTTTCTTTGTGGAAATGTTTTAAACTATAAAGTCAATTTCCTTAATATGTAGGGAATATTTAGATTTTCTAGTTCTTCTGTCAGTTTTGATAATATTTGTCCTTCAAGGAATTTATTTTTTGTCCAAGTTGTTGCATTTGTTGGTAAAATGTTTCTTCATAATATCGCTTGTCTATTCTTTTAATGTTTAGAGGCTCTGTAGTAGGTTTCTTCTTTCACCCTAACATGGATAGTTTGTATTTTTTTTTTTTAATTTTGATCACAGGACTAGGCTTTAATTAATTTTATTGATCTTTTAAAGTAACTTTGAATATACTGATTTTCTCTTTCATTTGTTTTATGTTACTGATTTCTGCTCTTTTTTTGGTTCTACTTACTTGGGATTTGGTTTAGTCTCTATTGTTTTTAGCTTCTATGGTGGTAGGGTTAGATCATTATTATAACCTTTCTTATTTCCTAATGTTTGGTAGTTAGAAATGAACACTGGGCAGGCGGAGAGGAAGGGGAAAGGAACAACCTAGAAAATAACAGGACACCTGCACTCAAGATAAGGGGCTCCAAAAACTTTTACTTTCTCTAAATAAGGGCCGACAAAGAAGCTGGCTAGGATCAAACAATGCAGCTGTGCAACAGAGGGAAGGATCGGCTTAACTTGACCCAATGTTTATTATAATGTAATTAACATTGCAGTTTGAGTCCGATCTCGTGGGTTTCTCTGTGCGCATCATGGGTAAGACCCTGCATTTACACCATAACATTTCCTCTAAAGCTCTACTTTAGCTGAGTTCTAAGAATTTTGATATGCTGAGTTAACTTTCTTACCCTGGTGTACTTTGGGCTCTTTGGAAAGAGAGACCTTGTCTTATTTAATATATCTCCAGCATCTACTGCAGTGCTTGGTAGAGAGTAAAACTCAGTAACTCACAATAAATAACATCTTTCCTTGGCAATGTTCTCAGGACCGTTCTGATAGCTGCTTTGCCAAAGGAATCACTTTGTTCTTTGGTAGCATATGCTACCAAGGTTCTGTGCTAGGGCCTGGCTTATTTGTAGCTCACATCCCCTCTGGGCTATGGAAGATGTTCTTAGTCTTAATTGGTGCTGTCAGTCGAAATGGATAAGATACCCAAGATCTTTCTACAATCAACAACCAGAGACCACTTTAAGGAAACACCCACAACGACATAAATTAAAAATAAAAAGCAAAACCAATATAAATAGATTTATCTCATGGGTGATTTTCCCCTTCAGAACCTATCTATGCCTTTTGTCCTTCATTCAAATCACTTTACAACCTCCTCAGGGCCCAGGCAATTTTATTGGTCATCATAGTTAACACACTTACTTTCCTACTGCAGGAACACAAAGTACCTGTGTGAAAAAGTGGAAGAGAAAAATACATTACTCTCCATTGGGATTTATCTACATTAAGAACAATTGATGGAAACGAAGAATCACAATATTTTCTGATTTAACTTTTTATTAACATTTTCTAAAATCTCATGGTAGCCTTCCTTTGCAGTCTGTTGCTCTAGACAAGCTCAGTTTTCTGCTGATCAGTCATGAACTACATAGAAGCGTGCATGTCACAGGCTCCCTATTTTCTAGATGTACATGATGTATCTGTGGCTTCTTGGGCACCCATAAAGGCACCATAGCAGTTTTGTTACTGAGACTCCAAACAGATCCTCTTGTTTTTCTTTTAAGTCAGTTGCACTTTTTCCTGTCAGAGCTGCTGGGCATAACAGGCTTGGCAAGTTCATCTTAAAAACCATTTAGAGTAATTTGTGTTGGAGATTGGAGGCACTTTAGCTGCTCTTGCAGTCAGTCATGATGGCAGAAGTAAATTAATCCCCTGGCTTTCTTGAGAAACCTTTATGCAAACGATCTTGTCAAAGAGAAGTGTGATGGCTCTAATATTAAATAAAGTTGAAGTAGGTTTTCTTTGAGGTACACAAAGCTATCTTTGATTCCCGCATTTGACTGTCACCCTCACTCTCAGAAGCTCTTCTGGAGATGCTGAATCATCTAGCTTTTAAAGGGATGGCGTTGGGAGCAAGTTCTCATAGAGTATTTGGAGAAAGGAAGTGCCAATTATGATTGTGATTCATTAAAGAAGCTCTTGAAGTTTTAGGTTCAAAACATTATTTGTGGAAAGGTAGGCAATGAGATGCTTAAGATTGTTGAAACTAATTGATTCAATGATATGAATGAACATGTTTTACAATGCAGTGGTTTTGTCCAACAGAACAAGAAGGAGCTCAAAGCAGACATTTCAGGCCATCCTGACATGGAAGACAAGGCTTTTTGCTTTGTTTTTGTTTTTTTGGGGTGTGTGTGACTTTCCATTGTTCTGTGAAAACTTGGCAATAAAGCTAGAGTGGGCCAGCTTTACTGGCAAATGTACCGAGTTCTCCTCACTAAATAAAAGATAAATCACTGAGTTCATAGATGCCACAGACATACTTCTTTCTTTTAGGATGCTCTTTTTTTCTTTTTTCCCCCTGTGAGGCTTTATGTAAAGACAGAAGAAATTTTGGATTTAGTGCTCCATGGTCTGAATTTCAGGGAAGCAACTCCAGACTGAAGAGTTTTCCCCTTGCGATTCTAATTAGAAACAGGGGATGACCAGTTTAGATGCTTCATCTGTAGGATGATTGTAATAGCCTGTGTTTGCAGTATCTCATTTTATCCTCTCCACAGTCTGTAATGTAGACAAGACATAATGTAGACTACTACTTCTAAAGGAAGTAGTAGTCCCAGTTTTATACAGGAGAACATGGTGAGGTGACTTGCTTAAAGTCATATGGCTAATCAGTGACAAAACCAGCAGCCGCACCTGGACTCTGGTGTTTTACGTCTGTCAGACTGCAGTGATTTATTTTCTCCTCTCTTCTCCCTTCCTTTCCTTTTTTCCTTCTAGGAAACAAACAGGTCCAAATACTTACTGAAAACATTATAAAACATCAGGAGTAAATATTCACATGAGGAAATAATTGGGAATTATTGTAATTCTAAAAATTGATGATAAAATATTTACAACTATTCTTACTATGTCTACATAAGAAGAGATTTAAGAGTTTAACTGGCTTCAAATCTGAGATGATCCAGCTAATTTTCTAAAAATTTGAGATATTAAAGTTAAGAGATTTAACAGTTCTTTTTTTAAAAAAAATTACAGGAGAATTTTCCATTTTGGAATTTTGGGTATATTGGTAACATCTGGATAGCTACTTAGTAAGAATATCTCTTAAATATAAGGTGGATGTGATAGGCTGAATAATGAATGGCTCCCCAAAGATATTCGGGTCCTAACCTCTGGAATCTGAAGAGAAGACTTTACCTGTAGAAGGGGATTTTGCAGATGTGATTAAGGATCTTGAGGTGGGAGTTTATCCTGGATTATCTGAGTTGGGCCAATATAATCACAAGAGCGGGAAGGGATAAATTAGGGTCCAGGGAGTAACAGACACACAGTGCTATATATAAAATAGATAAACAACAGGACCCACTGTATAGCCCAGGGAACTATATTCAGTTTCTTGTAATAACATATAATGGAGAAGAATCTGAAAAGAAAACACACATATATATATGTATAACTGAATCACTTTGCTGTACACCTGAAACTAACATAAATCAACTACACCTCAATACAAACTTTTTTTAAAAGAGAAGAATTTCATATATAAATTCAAATGACAGATACACAAAAAATCACAAGGGTCCTTATCAGAGAGAAGTGGAAGGGTCAGAGTTAACAGTAGAAGTGATGATGGAAGCAAAAGTTTGGAGTGAGGCAAGGAAGTTGGAGACCAAGAAAAGGAACACCAGTGGTCTCTAGAGGCTGAAAGGCAAGAAAACAGATGTTCCCTGAAACCTCTGGAGAAAATGCAGCCCTGCTGACATCTCGGTTTTATACTTTTGATCTCCAGTACTGTAAGAAAATAAGTTTGTGTTGTTTCAAGCCACTAAATTTGGGGTAATTTGTTATTGCAGAAATAGGGAAGTAAAGTAGTGGGAATTTATCTTAGGTTTTTTTCCTCTTCAATTCATCTTAGTCAAGCAGAAGAATATCTATTTTGCTAGATTAAAGGCAACATTCTCTTCCATTAGTTTATATAGATTTTTGACACTTAAGTGATGGCTAAGTTTCAAGTTTTATTTAATTGGAATGAATCTTTTTAAAGGAACGTATGATTTTTGTTGCAGAAAAATTGGTCCCCTTGAGCAAACATTACTCAGAAGTGGGTTTATTACTTTTTTAATGAAAATGATTCATTACGTGTTCCTGTTATGAAAATAATACGTATTCTCCTTGAATGTTTCAGGAAATAAAAAGGTATAAATAAGAATATTAAAGCTGTCTGTAATCCTACCATAGCTGGGAAATGTTCTGATGTCAAACATAGTGTAGTCTTGTGGTGTTTTCCCTGAAAGCAATCTGTGCTTCTCCAGTTGATTATCTGAGAATGAGGGCTCTGAAAGTGTGCTTTAGACTAGAGGAGGAGCTTGGGAAATGAGAGAAGTAACACTAACAGATGTCCAGTGTTCTATCTGTGTGGTGTTTAGCCTGGTAGAAATGCCTCAAGTTGTCTGTGGGCTCAGACAGGGGACTCTGGCAAGGAACCCTGAGGATACAGCTAGGCGTGGGCCCTGTACGTATAGCTGTAAATAATGCTGCACTTCTCCTTCCTCGCTTCGCCCCAGATCCTTCCACTGGGTCTCGATGAAGCTTGGGGGTTAGTTTCTTCTGCTGTGAAGAATTAATTGAAATTCTTCCTCTGGGGTAGAGTCACAGAGGTAAGTGTAGTCTCCTCTCACCAGGAGCCTGGGGTGTTAAACTATCAGCCAAAAGAGGAGGCACTGAGTGTTTTGTGGCTTCCTCTAACACTGAAATTCTGTCTGGTTGCTGCAGAAGCACCAAGTCCGTCTACCGATCAGGCACCACTGTACCAGCCATCAAGCCTCTCCCTGTATAGTCTGCCAGGGCAAGGCTTCAGAATCCTCCAGATAGGACCCACAGGGACCATCCAGCATTGGAGGCTTGTTTGATGTCATATCATAGAAACAAATGCAGTGAGAGAATGACTGGTGCTACTTCCATTTCAACAACCAGATGAGAAACCTGAATTATATAGTCCTTTCTTGAATTTCTGGTTGTGAGATTACACAAGCCTGTCTCCTTCTTGAGTCTCTTCAGCTAGGAGACAGAGGCAGAAGGGAGTCTGAACACGACTCCCTTGATGTTGACCTTGTCATCCACCTCATGGGTAGGGCAACGCAGGGGCCTTAGGCAGTTCCGGGATACTTCCTGGCTCACATCGTCCTGTCACCCAAACTCGCTGTGGTCATTGGTGGAGGAGGCAGCAGCAGAGTCAGGTGTGCTGAAGAAGCTGGAGCTCAAGAACGGAAAGGATCTGTTTCTTAGGTGTGTGAGACAGCATCCTGGGGGCCTTGGAAGTGGCTGGAGTTCACAGCAGGCAGACTTGATTTCCAACAGGTGGGTGGTAGCTCAGGCACATTCATTTGGGTGTGGAACGGCAAGTGATGTCGTCTGGAAGTAGGGGAGCTTGCGTTTTACACTGGAAGTTGTCATCCACAAGAGCAGCAATAGGAAATCCCTGTGTCACGTAGAGCTCTGTGTTTTGGGCAGCAAGAGAAACGCCTGCTGGGCTGCCTTGTACGGCTCTCCAGGGTTTGCTCTGAACACTTCCGGTCTGTGATGTACAAGATGTTCCCTAGAGTTTGACAGTACAGCTGCCCTACCATCTGACTTCTGTGTATTCAGGTATTTGAAGTTCAGTGTAGTGTAATCATTAATTGGCTTAGGGTTGTCTGACATGTTCTGTCGCATACTTTAGCATTAAAACCCTCAGGGGTTTGCCATAGTCTTAAAAGACATTTGACACCAATCTGTCTAAAGATGAGACAGCTATGGAAATGTGTGTGTGTGTGTGTTACACCATGATCAGCTTTGTTTTAAGGGAGCTTTGTTTGCTGGGATTCAAACAAAGATATAATGGTAAATGTGTATATAATCTGCAAGGCTTTCTCAATCCTGTTGCCTTCGATAAGAACCAGGTTAAGAAGTTAACAATCTGGAGGTGCTAGATGTGGATTTTTGGGGGAATGGTTGTGATGAGACAGGTGGATATATGGCCCCAGTTTTTTTTGTAAAACAATTCAAGCATGACATTTAAAAATTTCTTTGGGAAAACGAACATTGGACTCATGGCTGTTAAAATTTCTGGCTGTAGATAACATCTTGCTTTAGACATTTTGCACCCAACCATTGATTTAGAAAGGAACGACCAAATGAATAATCCCATGTGTAAAATAATCCAAAACAGGCTATGTTTGATGTTGGAATGCAAAGTAGCTGCTTCACGCAGTTGTTCTAAGCAAGCAAGTGAACTCGTTCCGAAGTGAGGCTTTGGAGGCTTCTTGCAGGGGTTAGACATCACCTGGTTTCCCATTCTTCTCCTTCACAAAATGCCTGCTGCCAATTTGCACCAGGTTGACGATAAGTAACACCTACTCTTAGATGGATGGAGAGCATTGTGCTGAGAGAGGCCAGACCACCACAGCTGGTTTGGGCTGTAAGAATGGCATTCTCTCTCAGCTTTGGCTGTTTGTACCTCGGGTTCAACCCCAAGCAGGGCAAATAACTGGGGAAGGAAAAAGAAGGAAGTGGTCACAGCTCCCTGTTGCCTCCCTTGTTCTTCAAAAAAATCCACTTAAAGTTTGGTCAGTGTGACCCACGTGGAATGGGGAATCGTCCAGGTCAGGGCAGCCCTGGGTGGGAGCACACTGCCGTTGTACCAGCAGGCTGAGAATGCGCCACGTTGGCATCTGTGAGCTACCTACTCCCACATAAGGGATTCTTGGCTGGGCAGTAGTCCTGTGTTTTCGTTCTGACTGGCTATGCCTGCCCAAAAGACCATTCCCATGGTTTTGTTTCTGCCTTTTTGGGCACAGGATTCACTTGCAAGTCTCCATTGCCTCTTGCTTTAAACTCTGGCAAGCACGAGTGAGGGTCTGGTTGTGGTTATCCCCCAGATCTGTTTTCCCTTCTTCTTGAGGCATGACTGACGAAGCTAAGACTGTATTTGCCAGCCTTTATTGTGGCTGGGTGTAGTTACATGGGTAAATTCTCACTGATGAGACACAAGTGGTATTGAGAGTATGAGAGGTACCAAGAACCTGGATCCTTGATGATGGAACAGAGCCAGTGATCCAGTCAGTCCTGCGCCGGCTGTCTCGGTCTCCTGCTGGGTCAGATAACAATGCCTGTCCTCACTGCTTACGCACTTTGACTCAGTGTTACTTGCAGCTAAAGGCAAGCAAATGAATACTGAGGAGGTCCAAGAGTCCATCTCCTGGCTTCTTGTCAGGGTTTCATCCAGAGTAAATACAACTGATTTAGATCTTCTCAGAATTTATAGCTTAACTCTTTTTGCCAAGTGTGTTTTAAATTTAGCCTGTCTCCTTCCTGCTGTTGTTTAAGCACATGTTTTATTGTCCTGTCAGAGGAGAAAAACTCTTGGTGATATATTGAGTGTTATTTTGCACATCTTCCCAGCTACTTCTATTCCAGCATTAATTAATCTGTAGAACTTTAAGACTTTCTTCATAGATCCTATTTTACAACCCTTTAAATTGAATCCATTGCAGCTAATTACATTCTAGTCTAATTGATCTCTTTTTTTTTCTTTCTTAAATTATACTTTAATACTTTGTTTCAAAAACTTGGGAGTGAGTAACTGTTCTAACATGACTTCCAAACTCCATCATTGCCCTAAATTAGGAAAGGCCTGTAAAAAGTTAGTAACAGGAATCTCAATTAAATAGAGTTAGGAGGCCAGAAGGGGGAGCTCTCATGTCCTGGGATGACAGCACAGGAAGAATACCCTTCCTGGCAAGGACTGAGCCAAGAGAAGCCTTGGACTTTGTGTTTACGATAGCCCTCCCCATTGCCTTCTCCCCCTGGATAAAAGTACTTTCCTTCCCTTGCCCTTTGGGGCTTGCACGGGCCTCACTGTGGTTGCAGACCCCAAATTGTAATTCTCTGCTGATCTTGAATAAACCTATCTTTGCTGGAGAAATAACTGGCAGTCTATTCATTTTCGGTCAACAGGCCCTTCGGCTTTCCTAAGCAATCCTCCAGAGGCCCTTCTGGGCTCTACCTGTTCCCTGGTGGCAGAGCCAGCATGTTTTAGGTTTTTATAATTTCCAGGGACCAAATTCTGTTACCTGTTTCTGAGTAACAAATCATACACAAGTTAGTGGCCTAAAACAATAATAATTTATTTGGCTGTGATGTGGGCATAATTTGATGGGGCTAGATCACGTCTGCACTGAGTGATGACAGGTGGGGTGTCTTTTACGATAACTCATCTTGTCTGTCACACTGGAGCCCAGCCAGTGTTGGTTGGCGGATGGGGGCTTGATTCCTTATTAGAATCGCTGCATGGGGCCACTTGAGCTCTTTGACAGCATGGTGGCTGGAGTCCAAGAACAAGTGCTCTAAGAGGGAGGAAGAGAAAGTTATCCATTTCTGAAGCGCAGCATCACTTCCACTGTATTCTGTGGATCAAGCAGTCACAACGTCTGCCCAATTCAAAAGAGGGGCTGTAGCAAAAGCAACAAAGAACTTGCAGCCATCTTTACCAAATAGAAGGTATTAATTTTTTTAAATTTACATATAGGTACTGTTCATTGTTTCTGAGAATGTTTAGAGCTTTAGCTTTTTAAACTTATAAAGTTATCAAAGGAGTGAGGCAACCACAAAAAAAGAATTAACTCAGAAAGATACATGCACCCCACTATTAACAGCAACATTATTTATAATTGCCAAGATACAGAAGCATCGTTAAGTGCACATCAATAGATGAATGGGTAAAGAAGATGCAGCATATATATGTAATGGAGTACAACTCACCCAGAAGGATATTTTGCCATTTGCAGCCCTTCATTCACTTTTTTTCCACTTCAAAAACAAGAATTTTGTAACTGGCATAAACATTTCCATTGCATCAAAAAAAAAAAAAAAAAAAAACACCAAAAAGCAAAATACCTAGAAATAGACTTAACCAAGAAGGTCACCTATACTCTGAAAACTGTAAAACACTGATGAAGGAAATTGAAGATGATACAACGAAATGGAAAGATATCTTGTGCTATTGAATTGGAAGAATCAACACTATCAAAATGGCTGTGCTACCCAAAGCAATCCACAGATCCATTGCAACCCCTGCCAAAGTACTCACAACATTTTTCACAGAACTAGAACAAACAATTCCAAAAGTTATATGGGACAATAAGAGACCCTGAATTACCAAAGCAATCTTTTGTAGGTCTTTTTTTTTTCCTTATCTTTTCTTACGGTTTGATGACTAGAGAAGGTCCTTTAACATTTGTTGTGAACCTGATTTGGTGGTGCTGAATTCTTTTAGCTTTTATTTAACTGTGAAGCTTTTGATTTCTCCATCAAATCTGAATGAGAGCCCTGCTGGATAGAGTATCTTGGTTGTAGGTTTTTCCCTATCATTGCTTTAAATATATCTTGCCACTCCCTTCTGGCCTGTAGAGTTGCTGCTGAAAAATCAGCTGATAACCTAATGGGAGTTCCTTTGTATGTTATTTGTTACTTTTCTCTTGCTAATTTTAATATTTTCTCCTTATCCTTAATTTTTGTCAGTTTGATGACTATGTGCCTTGGTGTGTTTCTCTTTGGGTTGATCCTGTGTGGAACTCTCTGTGCTTCCTGGTCTTGGGTGACTCTTTCCTTTCCTCAGTTGGTGAAGTTTTAGTTATTGTCTCTTCAAAAGTTTTCTCAGGTCTTTTCTCTCTCTTTTCTTTCTGGGACCCCAATAATGGGAATATTAGTGCACTTCATGTTGTCCCAGAGTTCTCTTAAACTATCCTCGTTTCTTTTCTTTCTTTTTTCTTTTTTCTGTTCTACAGTAGTGATTTACACTAATCTGTCTTCTTGCTTGTTGATCCGTTCGTCTGTCTCATTTAGTCTATTCTTTGTTCCTTCTAGTGTATTATTCATTCCAGTGATTTTATTCTTCAACTCTGCTTGATTATTCTTTATATTTTCCAACTCGGGTAAAAACTTCATTCTGTGCATCTATACTCCTCTTGAGTTCTCTGAACATCTTCACTATTATTACTTTAAACTCTTTCTCAGATAAATTGCCTATCTCCTCATCACTTATTTCTTCTTCTGGGATTTTATAATGTGCCTTGGCCTGGGAGATATTCCTCTGCCACCTCATATTATCTGTCTTTATATTTTTACGTAGGTTAGTTATGTTTCTTGACCTTGGAGAGGTGGCCCTTTGTGGGAGACGTCCTATGCGTCCCAGCAGTACACTTCTCTCTTGTCATCCAAGGGCCAGGGTCCAGCCAGTCCTAATGTAGAGTCTGGCCTATGTTTGTGGATTCCTTCCACGGGCTTTGGGATTGTTGTTTTCTTATTTATGGTATCAGCCCTGATGAGGCTGGGTTAGAGGTTTATGCAGATTTCCTGGCTGAAGGAGTCAGTGCCTGCTCACTGCTTCTGGTGAGTAGGGCAATATCTGGAAGTGTTTGTAGCTTAGGAAGCCTACTGATGGGTGGGGCTGTGTTCCCACCATGTATGTTGTTTGGCCTGAAACTTCCCTACAGGCTGTTGGGTGGGGCTAGGTATGTGTGCTAATGATCTAATCAAGATGTCAGCCTCCGGGAAAGCTCATGTAGATGAACACTCCTGAACTGTCCGCCGCCAGCTTTTATATCCCCTGAGTGAGCCGCAGCCATCCCCTATGTCCCCAGGAGACCCTCCAAAACCAGCAGACCGGCCTGGCCCAGGTTCCTATGAAATTGTTACTGGGAAAAGGAAAATAAGAATTACCTCAGTTCTTAGTCACCCAAAGAAAAAGGATTTTTGATGAGAGACAGAAAGCAGGATTTTTATTAGTGAAGTAAAAAAAAAAAAAAAAAAAAAAATGGTGGAAGATAGTCCACTCCTGAGAATTAGAAACGGGCCAATCCAAGAGAGGAAAAATGGTGCAGTTCCCTCATTCTTCCTGTTTTTATATCCTGGTTTCATGATTGATTGATTAATCGATTGATTCGATTGATTGATTGAGTGACAGCTCAGATTCCCTGCGCTCTGGTTGATGGACAGCTCAGGTTCCTTGTGCTCTGGTTAATTGACTGCCCAGGTTCCTTGTGTTCTGGATTGTTCCTTTCCCCTTCCTCTCCCCCTGCCCAGTGCTCATTTCTATTTAAACTACCTAACATTTCCCTCTCTAGTCATAGGACCCCAAATCTTTGAGACTTAGAGGGTGACAACCGCTCTAGCTACTTCTTGCTGATCTGGGGCATCAGTGGAGCTCGCTGGGGTCCTAGATTAGCTGGCTGTCACTGGGCAGGTGGTGAGCAAAGGGTCAGTGTCCATCGAGGGGCTTGTGTGAAAGCTGTCTTGGCTGATTGGTTGGTTACCTTGTTGTATAGCCATTTGAAGCTTGACTCTAGACAAGAAGAAACACACTTTACAAGAAGATTAAAAAGATAGAGGTCAAATATATAGAGCTAATCCTAGCCAAGGGATGAAGGGGACAAACAAGAATCAGGCGTACGTAAATGGAAAAATTGTAAAATGGATTTCTGTGCTTTCTATTGGTTTAGGTTTTAGAAGGCAGATGTTGGAGTGTTAGTCCAGTGAACAAAAGGAGGAGTAAAAAGAGGGACCCTAATGTCAGAGACATTTTAAATTAGCATTAAAGCAGTTTGGTGAGGGACCTAAAAAAGAAAAGATTAGAGCCAGTAGACATTTAAGAAAAAGGTTTATCTAACGGATCCATAGCCCCGTAGGGCGATGGAACAGTCTCACCAGAGTGTCGCTTGAAAAGCAGTCACAGATCACTAACAGGTCTACAAGAATTGTGGAATTTGAGGTATCTTGGGTGCCCGGGTCCAAGTTTTTAACCAGTTGGTCTTCTAGGGTGGATTTCCAAGGTTTAACTGGGGTATGATGTATCCAGCTGTCAGCTCCGGGAACTTTCACTGCAGTGGGGGCGGAGGGAACAGGGTAAGGCCCCTTTCACACAGGCTGAAGCTGGGGAGGAGGCTGGGGAGCCATCTTTCCAAACTGATCAACACCTGAGTGCCAGGGAGACACAAAGGAGATGCTGTTGTCACTTGAGGTCCTGTTTTTAACCCAAATTCTCTCAAGGTGTTTGGAATTGATTGAGCCTGGGCATATGCCCCTAAAGAGGTGACTTCATTATCTATCAGTATTTCTGTCTGAATAAATGGCCTTCCATAGAGAGCTTCATGAGGACTAAGACCCAGGGTCGCCTTAGGGGCAACCCTGATTCATAAAAGAGCTACTGGTAAAGCCTCTTTCCAACTTAAAGAGGTTTCTTGGATGAGCTTTCCAAGAGCAGCCTTAAGGGATTGATTGGCCCTTTCAACTTTTCCCGAGGACTGAGGCCTCCAGGAGCTATGTAGATTATACTGGATTCCCAAGGCTTTAGAAACAGATTAGACTATCGAGGAGATAAATGAAGGCCCATTATCACTTTGGAGAGAAAGGGGGAGACCAAACCTGGGAATTATTTTGTGTAATAGTTGTCTTGGTACCTCTGATGCCTTTTCAGTTCTGGTGGGATATACTTCTACCCATCCTGTGAATATATCAACAAAGAGCCATAGGTATTTGTAACCTTGATACGGGGACATCTGAGTAAAGCCAAATTGCCAGTCCTCTCCTAGATAACTCCCTCTGTGTTGAGCAGGTTGAAATTGATTGGGGTTTTAAGGCTCCCTGTGGGTTGTTAGCCATGCAGGTAGGGCAAGATTTGGTCACTCGATCTGTGGTCTTGTTAGTCCCTTTCCTTTAAATGCCCTTGAGATTAGCAAGGAAAAAGCATCCTTACCCAAATGCATAGTTTCATGTAAGGCCTTTAAGACACCCCACTGGAGATCCTGTGGTAGAAGTAAAACTTCCCCCTGTTGTAACCATCCTGAAGGTCCAAGTAGAAATCCTTTATTTTCCCCAAATCTCTTCTTCTTGAGTACAATGGGGGCTTGGTAAAGGCAGGGTAGGAACCAGTGCCCCTTGCAGGGGAGGCTCCTGAATGGCAGCACTCCTGGCTGCAGCATCAGCTGTGCTGTTTCCTTTTGCTGTTTCTGAATCTCCTTTTTGATGGCCCTTACAGTGAACCACAGCCACTTGTCAGGGATGTTGGAGGGCCTAAAGGAGGCCAAGGATTTGGGACCCATATTTTATGGGACTGTTTTTGGCAGTTAAAAGTCCCCTTTGTTTCCAAATGGTTGCATGAGCACGTAAAACCAAGAAGGCATATTTTGAGTCTATATAAATGATGACCCTTTTCCCTTGCAGAGCTCTAAGGCTCGTTTTAAGGCAATTAGTTCAGCCAGTTGTGCTGAGGTGCCAGGAGGCAGTGGCTTAGCTTCTGTAACCTCATGGAAGGACACAACCGAGTATCCAGCTCTACATTTTCCCTCCATGATAAGCTGCTCCCATTGGTGAACCAGGTCTCATCAGGGTTTTCCAGGGGTTGATCAGTGATACCTGTTCAGATCCTAGAGAAGTGGATAGGGTCTCATGACACAGGTGAAAGGGAAGAGGCTCATCTGGTGATGGTAATAGCGTAGCAGGATTGAGTGTCCCACAAATGGGAACAGTGATATCTGGGTTTTCCAGTAATAATGCCTGATATTTAAGAAGCCAAGCATCTGAGAGCCAGAAATATCCCTTGCCTTTTAAAAGATCAGAAACTTGATGGTTAGTGTCTGCTTGTATAGGGGCCCCCAGAGTTAGCTTAAAAGCTTCCTCCAGGAGAGTGGAGAGGGCTCCCGACACTCTTAGGCAGGAAGGCCAGCCCTGAACACTGGGATCTAGCTGCTTGGAGAGGTATCCCATAGGCTGTTCGGTAGGACCTAGCCGTTGGGTGAGGACCCCCAAGGCTATTCCTCCTCTGTCATGAACAGAGAACTGGAAGGGCCTTGTAGGATCTGGAAGCCCCAGGGTTGGGGATCTTACCAGGAGATTTTAAAATTCTTTCATTGCTTCCTGTTAGGAAGGACCCCACTGGAGAGGTACTGAGTCATCCTTACCCTTTAAACTGTCATATAGAGGTTGGGCTACAGACCCATAGTTAGGGTTCCAAAGCCTACAGGAACCTGTTAGTCCAAGAAAAGCCCTGAGCTGTTTTTGAGTAGTGGGATTAGGGAGCTGTAAGATTCCCTGAATTCATTCAGGAGAAAGGCTACGGTTTCCAGGAGTCAGAACAACTCCTAGATCAGTCGCCTCTTGTTCAACCACTTTGGCCTTGGACCTGGAAACTTTATAACCCCACTTGGACAAGAAGTTAAGAATTTGGATTGCATGTTGGAGGACCTGTCCTCGAGTTAAAGGAGCAGATAAGTAGGTCACCTACATAATGAGCGTTCATCCTATAAACAACAAAGGGAGTGAGTAAAGAATCTTAAGGTTGGCTTACCTGTGACTCCCATAATGGTACAGAATCTAGAGGAGAAGGGTCTGGAGAAGGAAGTTAGGACAGAGTAGGTGGCCCTGCTGTCCGTAAGAAAAGTTACTGTCCTACCTGCCACATCTGTTTGTACCCGTGGCTCCAGCCCAGTGACGGGATCTCTTGCACTGGGGCTGACTGGAGGGGGCTTCTTTAGTCCCAGACAACCATCTGCAGGTCTTGGGCTGGTTTGCCCCCATGGACCATTTGGCTCAAGGGACAGAGGGCCACCCAATGACCTTGCTTGTTACACCAAAAGGAGGCAGATTTTGGAGGCTTGTCCTTATGGGGCATTTCTTGGCCCATTGACCAGGTCAGTGGCAGATGCTGCACTTGTCGTTGGACTTACTCAGGCTGTTGGGGGCTGGGTACGTCAGGATGGTGGCTGCCCTTGAAGGGACACAGTCATCTGAGCAGGCCTGGCCTCCTCCCTTCCTTCCTTCCCTGAGCCTTGGCCTCTTGCACCTGATCTCAATAATAAAAAACTGTGGCAGCGATGGCCAGCATTTCATCAAGAGTGACTCCAGGTTCCTGGGCCACCTTTTGGAGTTTTTGGCTAATGTCAGGGGCCGACTGAGTGAGAAATTTATCCTTTTAGATGATTTGTCCCTCGTATGAGCTGAGGTCTTAATTAGTATACTTAGTGCCTCCCGGAGCTGCTCTAAAAAAGCAGTGGGATTTTCTCCAGGTTCCTGACTAACAGCTAACACCTTAGAATAACTGATAACCTTCTTTTGGGCTGCCCAGAGTTGTGCCTTAACACAGATTAAAAAAATGATCCTCTTTCCCACTATTGGTTAAGGTCCTTATAGTCCTATCCGGGGTGCATTGGGGTAACAGCTGTTTTCCCTGTGCGGTACTTATCATTAGACAGATGTAGACCTTATGCATATTTTCTGGCTTCTCTGAGAACCCTTTCCTTTTCTATGTCAGATAGGGTTTGGCCAAGGATAATATTAACATCTTTCCAGATGAGATCATATGCCAGAGTGAGGTGTTGAAATGCCTCTGTGTATTTACTTGGATTATCTGAATAGCTTCCCAGATCAGTCTTACTTGGTCTCAATTCTACCGGAGAGAATGGCTTATGTATGAATTGAGGACCAAGTTCTACACCTGTTTCTACCAGGGGACAGGTCTTAGCTATCAAAGGTAATGGAGGAGCTGAAGGCACTGTCTTTCCTAAGTATGAGGGAAATGAAGGGTGTGTGGTAGGGAGAGCAGAGGAGGGCATAGGTTTAGGAGAGTCCCCCTCTCTAGGGAGTGTCGGGGACAGTAGGTTATTAGACGTAACCGTTGCCTGAGTGGTTAACTTACATCCTTCTAGGAGATCATTGCTGTGCCTCAATAAGTAAAAGATATGAACGTATGGTATTTCAGGCCATTTGCCTGTCTCTTACAGAAGAGATCAAGCTGGAACAAGATGATTTATGCTCCCATTTATAGGCCATGCTTCCTCGCAGGGAAGTTGATATTGTGGCCAGGCAACATAACGAAGGAATATAAGTGTTTTTCTTTTGAGGGTTTATAGATTAAAATGGTCCCAGTTGGCCAATTCGCAGCCCAAAGGAGTCCCAGCAGGGACAGACTCTTGGTTTCCCATCTGAAAAATGAGAGTAGGATACAGGGGGTTTTCAGAGCTTAGCGTTCTAAGGCGAAAAGCCCGTGGACCAGGCTGACGTCTCAGCCTCTGTTCACAATGAGATGCATCCTAGCAGGTAGCCATGAATCAGAAGTGCCTAGTGTCCTCGGGTCCTGATTCGGGGATGGAAGCTGACATCTCAGCCTCCACTCCAGAAAGGGGGAAACGGCCACAGTCTTGCTGTGTGCTGGGTATCTCCGTGATCTGATTGGAGTGATCTCCTTTAGTTTAGCCAGTGGCTGGTCACCCTACCAGGCCTTGTATCCAATCCAGCTGCCACAACCGGTCCCAGGAGCTTTTGCTTTGCTGGCTGGCCTCAGGGAGGGAGAGGGAAATGAAGGAGAAAAGATCAAGTTTAAGCACGCAATCCAAGTCATGGCACCAAAATTAATGTTACCAGGAAAAGGAAAATAAGAATTACCTCGGTTCTTAGTCACCCCCCAAAAAAGAATTTTTGATGAGAGACAGAAAGCATGATATAAGCAAGATTTTTATTAGTGAAGTAAAAAAAAAACTAGTGAAACATAGTACGCTTCCGAGAATTGGGAGCTGGCCAATCCAAGAGAGGATGCCCTCGTTTTTCCTGTTTTTATATCCTGGTTTCATGATCGATTGATTAGTTGATTGATTTGATTGATTGATTGATTGACAACTCAGGTTCCTTGTGCTCTGGTTGATTGACAGCTCAGGTTCCTTGTGTTTTGGATTGTTCCTTTCCCCTCCCTCTCCCCCTGCCCAGTGCTCATTTCTATCTAAACTACCTCACAGAATCACTGCCTCTGCCCTTGGACCTGGTGCATGTGAAATTCTATATATGCTTCCTGAGAGAGTGAAGTGTCTGTTTCCCCCAGTCCCATGGGGCTCCTGGAGTTAAACACCACTTGCCTTCAAAACCAGATGGCTTGGTGTCTCCTCCCAATGTCAGAACCCCAGGCTGGGGATCCTGATGTGGGGCGTAGAGCTCTCACTCCTCTGGGAGGGCCTCTGTGACTTAATTATTCTTTGGCTTGTGGGTAGCCCACCTGGGGGGTATAGGGCCCGATTATATCATGAACACATCCCTCCTACCATCCTGCCGTGTTTCCCTCTTTATGTTTCCAGTTGAAGATGATCTTCTTTGCTAGGTTCCAGTCTTTTTTTCGATAATTGTCTAGCAGTCAGTTGTGGTTTCACTGTAGTCACAAGGAGAGGCGAGCTCGTGGTCCTACCATTTAGCCATCTTGACCAGAATCTAGAAGGTATTAATTTTATCCAGATTTTAAAACCAAGAAAATTGAAACACATAAAGGTAAATTAATTTCCTCCAGGTCACACAGCTTGAAAATGTAGAGCTAAGATTTTAATCTAGGTGATATGATTACAGGGTCCTAGTTCTTGAAAGTACACTTTTATGAGAAAATTTGACAAAGGAAAACTTCTTACAGCTGACACTATGGCTTAATTTTACATCTGCCAATCAAGGCCTAAAGAGAACCAAGTGTTGAAATACATAGATATAGGAGGCACTTCAGTTGATCAGTGAGGACAAACGTTTATTCCATTGTGCTGATGTAACAAACTTTAATAACTACTGAACAAATTTTAAGTTTCAATAAAATTTAAACTTCACAAATTTTAAATTCCCATTATTTTATTTTGAACTTGGTTAGAGGGAAAACCTGGTAAGAGGGAAAGATGTTAACATTTCAATCAGTATAATTTCCCACGGGCTGTTTTACCAGGTTAGCCAATATTGAAGCCAGTTTACCATGGACATTTTCTAATTGAGCAGAATTCATTTGTAGACCAGTTTAGCAGCTTAAGATACCAAATGCTTTTCTTTTCAATTAAAAAAATCCTAGAGAAAAAGCTACTTGCATGAATAAGAAAAGTAATAGGCAGAGCCTCTGGTAGAAGAAAACAAAAATGGTAGGAATTTCTATGCAGTTGAACAGGGTGCTGTTGGAGGGACGGTCTGGTTGTCCTGAGAAGGATAAAGATAGAGGAGGTGATGGCAGAGAACAATAGAGAAGGGACCAAAAAGTGTCCTAGTTTTTAACAAGAAGTCTCCTAGAAAGTATATTTATGTATGCATACATTTACTTATTATTTTATTGTACATTCAAGATGATAAATAAGTTTGAGTTTAGTACTATGATCAATATTAAAAGATGAAGGTCCACTGTTTTTGTCTTCCAGATGTGTGTCCAGTTGTGTCAATGTTTATTAAATCATCATTTTCTTACGTAGCTAAACTACCATAAAGATTGTCTTTTACTTCTCATGTTTCCTGGATGCTGTTTCTAGACTCTATTCTGTTCCACTGGTCTGTTTGTATTTGTCTTATACAAATATAATGTTTAATTATTCATAATATTTTCAAATAATGGGTAAATTATAGTGATGCTTTTCTTGGCTATTCTTTGGTAATAGTAATTTTTTAAAAAATATAAACTGTAAGAGTATTTTCTCTGGTTAGAAAAATCTGTTGCATTCCCAATTAGAATTTCACTAAACTTATATATTCAGAAAAAAAAATGTAACTTTTCTTTCTGTCTGCTTTAAAATATAATCTGATCTGGTAATTTTAATTTTTTCTTTTTTTTTTTTTTAGTTTAGAAAAGTTCGGTCTCTAAGTTAGACTATTTCTCTTCCTACTTTTTAAAAGCTGGCATGCTGTTCTATGGGCATACCAAGTCTGTCCTCCTGGGAGTCTCTTAGGAGTAGCACAAATGCCTCTTTCGTATGAACACCTAGAGGAGAGCTATTCATCTGACAGCTGACGCTTTTCACTGTTCCCCTCCTCTCACTTTGGTCTGGCTTGCTGTGGGCCTTGTAAGGGTTGTTTCATGGGTAAAGAAAACCCAGCAGATGCTCTGAAGTGAGCCCATGAGTCAGTGAAGTGACCAGATGTTTAAAACTGCGTGTTCTCCTTTGTAGACTCACTTTGAGTACCTAGAATGAGGGCAGGGGTTGAAGTCATATTTCTTTGTTCCACTTGCTCTGGGCCTGGGTGTCCCCGGGAGTAGTCCTGACTGATGGATAGGAGGGGTTGGGTCCTTAGGAAACAATCAGAAGAACTGCTGTTATTTTCTCAGGTCTTGATAATAGGGAACATGATTGGAAAAGGTCTTGGTATTTTCTTTGTGCAAATATCAATTTTAACTGACCTAACTTAATAGAATTGTGCTTTTTACATTTATTACTTTCCCTCCTAATTTGCTTGAACTGGAAAAAAATGGCAAGTTTTAAAAATTCTTTTGATAGTCCCAATTGCCTTTATAAGAGATGAAAATTTCACCAATTTCCATTATTTTTGACATCGAGTCAGTATTTTGACAGTGATCCATTTCTATGTCTCAGGTAATCTTTTCCTTGAAAAGTTTTATCAGTGAATTGTGGGCCCAGTAAGAGGAAGGATCATGATTTTTCATCACTGGTGTCTGTAGAATATTATTACATAAGTAATAAATATCTTGTTAATGAACTAATGGGTAAAGAAATGTATCCTATATGGTTGCAAAGTCAGATTTTTTTAATTGATATTTTTCCTAGGAATTAATCTGCTCAACTACAATATGTCTTTGTTAGAAAACTTTCTGAAGTATGATGAAGTGTTGGCTTACAAGTTAAGAAAGGAAAAAATAAGTAAATTATGATATAACTGAAAGTACGTTTCAAATCAGGAAATGTAGAACTATGGCAGAGTTGCAGTGTTAAAGGTGAAATCTTATGCTGTTTAAAAACTAGAAATCACAGACCATCAAAAAAAAAAAAAACCTTTAAACTGTCAAAATAAATCTTAAAGTTACTCCTGATTATTTTTCCCCAGATGGTTACACAATTGTTTCTATACTACTATTTATTAAGTAATTAACTTTTCCCCATGGATTTGAATTAGCATCTTTATTTTAAATGAAATGGATTTATTTCTGGACTCTTCTGTCGCACAAACCATACATATTTACCTTAATGAGTTATCTTAATGGGAGCTCACAAATTTAATCATTACCCCAGGTAAGGAAATAAAACATACCAGCACCCTAGAAGCTCTTTCTTGGTGAATATTTATTAAGTAAATGAGTATGGAAGTCTCTGAGGAGTATTCAGGGTATGTTTTGTCCTCATCATGTCCAATATTGTTAATGTATTGGATGAGGACAGAAATGTGCTTACTAAACCCATGAATAACACAAAGATGGGAGATAATAATAGATTACGGATAAGCCTCCAAAATTTCTCAAAAGTTGGAGACCATGAAATGAAAGTCGATTTAAGTAATAGCTGTAAATGGTTGCATGTCACTAGGTGCAGTATTGGGAAGAACTCACAGCTCTCCTTTATGGAAATGTGACAATTTAGAAGTGTTAGTTATTGTACAGGACACTATGAACAAAAAAATGAATAGAATCCTAGCGTGTTCATATTATTGCTTGATGTCAAAACAAGGATGGTTTTACCTCATTTTGTGTGTCGTTCTCGGTTGTGAGCATTTTCTTTGAGGAAGAAAGATATGTTGGAGCATGTCTGCAGTGGGATGACTGGGGTGGCAGGAAGTCTGTGAACCTCGAATCCTTTTATACAAAAGCCAAGCTTAAGGAGAAGCAAATGTCTGAAAAACGGTCATAGAATTGGCAATATTTTGCTTGAAAAGGAATTGTAAAATGACATGAGAGCTTTCTTTAAAGGCTGAAAGATTAGCGATATAGAAAAAGAATTATGGTTATTTCCTGTAGTTCCAGAAGAGAATCTCACACTTGTTTGACATTTCTAGGCAGCAGATTTCTGCTCAATAATATAATGAGGTACGGTCCAGTGGGTAAGAGAATGGGTCCTGGAGGCAGACTGTCTCAATTGCTGTTTTAAAAATGGTCTATCGCTTAACCTCGTCATGACTTTATTCAAGTGAAATAATGATGCGTGCTGAATTCTTAGTTCAGTTCATGTAGTAAACTCACAACAGATACTATAATAGCAAATCCTTATTGTCTTTTTCTACCTTCTGTATCTCTTGCATTTTCATTGCTCTGCTCTGTATTTCACTTATCTAGGGGGATGTCCTACCTCTCCTACTAGCTAAATTACCGCAATAGAACAGTCTATCAAGTGTCTTCGCTTCCCGACCTCGACAGCATTCAGCTTGCCCTTCCACCAACTGCTGCACCCACCCCTCCCCTGGCCTGCTCTGGCAAAGGTCAGCAGTCACCGAATTGCCAAATGCAATAGATGGCCATCTTCATCCCACTTTGTCTTCTCTTCAATATTATGACAAGCTCTTTTCTCAGCTGTTTCTGTCACTTTCTTCTTCTCTTTCAGTTCCATATGAACGCTATCCTTTATAGATTCATCTTATCTTTTTACCTGTGAAATAATGGTATTTCTTAGAGTTGGCCCTTTACACAGCCCTTTGGGTGATCTTATGTAGCTGAGAGCTTATGACTTAGAAATTTGAATCCACGAATCTGGAGTTTTACCTGCGGTGTAGAAATCTTCTCTGTGAGTGTTTCTATTTGGATGTCTTGGAATCATCTGAAACTCAATAATTGCTCCAAAGTCCAAACTATACTCTGCATTACCAGTTTTAGTCCATGGCAATCAAGCTAGCACCTGGCAATGACTTGCCATCAATTCAACTTTATTAACATTTCTTGAAGCAATCTTATCACATCTACTACGCCTTCCTTCATTCAGCTCTCATTTTACCTGTCCTGGGCTGAGGCAGGAGTCTCCTGTCTAGTCTCCATTCTGTTGCCAGTAGATGCAACTGGTGTTCCAGGTTTTGGTCCCGTCTCAGAAAGAATTCAGAGACGAGACGTAGTGGTTAAAAAAGTAAAGTGAGGATTTGTTAAAGGATGGTTAGTACACTCTCAAGAGGAGAGCGGGCAGGCTCAGGTGAGCAGTGCCCTGTATTTCTTCGGCAAGTTAGTTACATGATGTGTAAGAATGAATGGGCGGAATATTCATTGGAGAGTGAAGGGCTTGGGGTCGCATTCCCTGATTATCATCCCAATTCCACCTTCCAAAGGGAGGAGGGATTTTTGTCCTTATTTATTCTGGATGGAAAGTGTCATGGCGTTGGTGCATGATGGGTACTTCTAATCTGCATGGCTAATTTTATTGAAATGAAGACATAATGAGCAAAAGGTTACATTCAGACACTGGAAATTCCTTCCTTTTCTCACTTTTATTTGTCGGTCTCCAGGCCACTCATCACCCCAAAATGTGTGACCCCTTATCAGCCCAAAGGTTTCTGCTTTTCTTTCTCTGCCCAGGGACCCCTGGTGCTTACATGATGTATGGTTCCCTGCATTTGGCCTGTGCCCCTCCTTTCTGCCCAATTCCTGCCATTTGGTCTGTGTCCCCCTTTCTCTGCTCACATCTAGCTATCTGCCTGCTCTAACACTTCCACGGTTTGCATAGCTGCCAAAGTGGCGTTGGCCTGGCCATACAGTCAGGTAAAAAGGCAGTGGCATCCTGGCCTAGTAAAGGGATGCCCATACGGGATACCGTCCTGTGGAAAGCACAGTGGGAATTTGAAGGAGGCACTAGTAAGACATGTCAACACCCATCAGAAGCACTCCCTGCCAAGTTTGGAAAGTAACTGAAATCGACTAGCAGATACATACCCCTGTGTGCTTCTGTGAGGTGGACCACCTGCGTCCGTGACACGAGTGGGCGCGGGGCCACTGCAGCAATGCAGAGATGAGCTGCATCTAGACATTCTCCTCTTGCGCCCTCTGAGGCACAAAGTGTCGATAAAAGCTGTTCCGTCTGCCAGCAAAATAGAGACTGCTGTTGGCTCTGTGGCAGATTCCCTGGTGGGAAGGCCCTGAACAGAGCTCAGCAAGACAAGCTGAGGCCAATACTGGGAGCCCTGGTGTGGGGGCAACTACAGAATGGTCCTGACAGGAATAGACACTGACTCTGGATGCTGGAAATGCTCAGAGTGCCATGAAAGAACTGGAACAGAAAACACGGCACCAACTTAAATTCCTGAGCGTCATTTCTTCAGACCGAGGGATTCACTTTACAACCAGTGATGTCCAGCGGTGGGCAGAGACCTGTCCTCCTCAGATGACTAGTCTGACAGCTGGAACAGGCAGTCAGAACCTTGGTTGTCTAGAACAGGACAGTAAAAGCTGGTTTACATGCTTTCACAAGTGTGTGTTCATACTCAACATGGGCATGAGTGGGGCGCATGGGGCGTCCCCACTGGGTATTTCTCTGTTCTTCTGATGGATCAGGTGAGGAGGGGATGGAGAAGGTGATGGTATGATTTATTCTCCACATCATTTCAGCTTTTTTTTTTTTTTTTTTCCTTACTTGATGAGGTGGTCAGAGGAGTAGGGCTGCAACTGCAAGGGCTGGAAATAGGGATAATTCCTAAGCAAGAAACTGTATTTTTAACCTTTCTGTCAGGCAGGATTCCTAAGGGCCTGATGGGCCAGGATGTGTCTTCACCATCTGGCCAAGCTGGGATTAACAGTGAATGCAGATACACTATTGCCTGGTGTAAAGATAACCCACTAGTTCTGTAGCCGTGTGACCTGACTCTGGGTGAGGAGTGACATGGGGGGAGGCACTTCCTAGACTAGTGTCTTTGCCTGCATTTTAGGTCAGCGCCGTGGCTGAACCCAGTGTCCCTTCTCAAGGTAGAAAAGTTTGGGTACAAATGGAGAGAAGTAAAAATAGTAACTATTGGTAAAGGAAAGAATAAATGGGTTATGTAATGAAGGAAAGTCAATCTTACATTAACACTTAAAAAGAGGCTCAGAGCAAGAGAGGATAGTTTCTTAGCTCGATCTTAACCAGATCCCAGAAAGAGTGAAGCCATATAATACTGAGACCAGTCTTGCTTTTGGAACCTGACAAGATCAAATGGAATCCTGCAAACATGAGTAGCCTCCCTCTGGGAGACATTTTCATACATTAGGATTGATGATGGATTGGATATTTATTAATTATTGAGATTCATTGTTTGCTGTAAGGAATGCATGTCCAAAGACATGGTAGACAGTGGTATTGTGATTCTTAAGAAATATATATATTTGGTCATTCAGATATTCACAGAAGTATGTATTTCTCATACATATTTGGTCTTGTCCATGGTTCTTGGCTCACAGCTTGCAAATTCCTTGGAATTTCTCAAGTGGTGAGAGCAATACAGGTGTCTTTGTTATGTAAATGAGGTGACTTTTTGAACTCATCTAGGATGGAGGCTGGTTGTCAGGAGAACCAACTGTGCGATTAGAGGGTTGGAACTTTCAGCTCCACTTATAGACCCTCAGGGAGGGAGAGGGGCCAGAGAATGACTTCATTCATCAGTGGTCAGTGATTGAATCAGTCATGCCTATGTAATGAAGCCGCCATGAATACCCAAAAGGATGGAGTTGAGAGAGCTTCCAGGTTGGTGCACAAGTGGAAGTGCTGGGAGAGTGACGGGCCAAGGGAGGCTATGGAAGCTCCATGCCCTTCCCTGTACCTTGCCCCAAGCATCTCTTCCAGCTGGCTGTTCCTGAGTTACATCCTTTTATAGTAAGTCGGTAACCTAGGAAGCAAATATTTGTTTCTCTGAGTTCTGTGAGCCTCGTTAGCAAATTGATTGGTCCTGATGAGGTGGTCATAGGAACCTCTGATGTATAGCCAGTCTGGTGACAACCTGGGCTGGTAACTGGCATCTGAAGATGGAGGACAGTCTTGTAGGACTGAACCCTTAACCTGTGGAAACTGATGCCCTCTCCAGGTAGACAGTGTCAGAATTGAGTAGAATTCTGCCACCCAGCAGGTGTTCAGAGGGTTGCTTGTTGGTGGTATGGTGAAATCCCCTCCCTCTCCCAACCCAGCCCAGTGGAGTTGGGTGCGGGAATACAAAGTATTACCCTTATCAGGCGGGCCTCCCCTTTCTACCATTTCCCTATCACCTGGAGCCTACTTCATTTTCTCCATGGCAATTTTCACCAACCAGCATTTTACATATCCTTCCTTTCTTTTTAATGGGCGGGGGGAGGTAATTAGGTTTGTTTGTTTGTTTATTTATTTATTTAACGGAGGTACTGGGGATTGAACCCAGGACCTCAAGCATGCTAGGCATGCACTGAGCTATACTTTCCCCCTCCTTATTTCTTTATTGTCTTTTCTCTCTTTAGAATGTATGATCAGTGAGGGCAGGTTTGTGTTTCTCACTTCCTACCATTCAAAGCCTAGAATAGTGCCTGGCACATAGATTTTCAGTAATGATTACTGAGAGAATGAATGAATAGAGGGGTACAAACCACATGCCATTGCTGAAGGTCAGTGAATACCACTTCTCAATCTGCTTGAGATAGGGTTTCAAATATCTCAGTAACCAAGAGGTCTTCTCAACTCTTACTGCTAATTGCATGTAATTTCTTCTATAATGTAATAAGTATAGTTTTCCAACAGTTATCCTATTAGTGAAGCAAATCAGGGATGTTAAAATTAGGTCTCTTCACGAGGCATCTAACACTCTCAGTACGCCTACCTTTGGATTGACCAGTGATAGTAAATTCCTAGTATCTTTCAACTTCCTCTAACTGCCTCTGGATGAGGGGGAAAAGCTTCTTATGTGCTCATTGTTCTTGGTCTTCACAGCCAAATTCTAACAGAGTGTCTCAGGAGATACAGAGTGATAATCCAATTGGATAAACATTTGTTCCATTTTCTTCCCCCAGAGGCCTCAATGCACATTTCTAGAGATTTTTTTCCCCCTACCTACTTTATTAGCTTCAAAAATTAAGGCTGGATGTATAATCAGAAACACGATTATCAGTTCTCTGTGCTTCCAAGCTGATATTTTATGTTTCTCTAAGTCCAGATGAGCTGCAGACGTCCTGCTCATTATCTGGGAAGCACCGACCACTACAGACAGAGACGAGAGCCTTCTTCCAGCTGCTCTCCCTAATGTTGCAGAAACCTTCCTTTTCAGTTCATTAAATTTAACTCCAGGCAATTACGAAAATGCAAGATAATTCTTTTTTGTTATTTCTTTGGCACTTCTTAAGTTCAATGTCACATTAGCAGCAATGAGCCAGAGGGGTTTTTACAGTTTTTTTGTTTTGTTTTGTTTTTTTGCAATACTTATTTCAGGAGATACTTAGAAAAAAAGATCCATTCCAAATGACAGATAGCATTATTTTTCTTTTATTTATACTGACGTGCCCTCAATTGTAATCATTTTCTAAGTTGGCTTTGTAAGTGCACAATCAGGAGGAAATATTCTTGAGTTTTATACTGCACCAAAAATCTGGACTGTCAATTTTCAATCAGTTGTTCATAACACTTAAAATAAATGGCTTAAAGACCATTTTTAAAGCATAATTAAGGAATATTTTGTGGATATGTGTGTGCACTAAGATTTTTCACTAATTTTTGCCAGTCCTCAGTTCTGAAAAATTTAAGACAGAAAGATAGGATTTTGCAGAGCATTCTGTGTTAGGTATGTACCATAATTTATTAATTTAAACTTTATTTATTTATTTATTTATTTATTTATTTATTTATTTATTTAAATTGAAGTACAGTCAGTTACAGTGTGTCAATTGCTGGTGTATAGCACAGTGTCCCAGTCATGCATATACATGTATTTGTTTTCATATTTTCATTAAAGGTTATCACAAGGTATTGAACATAGTTCCCTGTGTTACCCAGAAGAAACATTTTTAAAAATCTGTTTTTATATATAGTGTCTAACATTTGTAAATTTCAAACTCCCAAATTTATCCCTTCCCACCCTTTTTCCTTGGCAACTGTAAGATTGTTTCCTATGTCTGCGAGTCTGTTTCCGTTTTGTAGGTGATAAACTTTACATTATTTATAGCCACTTATATTGCTTCCACATGTTTGTAACTACAACTGTGATAAGTATCTTTATACTGTATCATTGTGCACAGGCTTTATATCAGTTATCTATCTGCCTTTCATATTTGTCCACACTTGCACACAAACACACACACACACACACAGTGTACATAGTCACCACACATTACCTATTAATCTTTCCCCTTTTTTGTATCTATTTATCATGCGTCTCTCCTAGACTTTAGGATCAGTTCCTAGAAGTGGAATTGCTAGGTCAAAGGGTATGTTTATTTTTAATTAAAAAACAGTATCTACTTTCCCATTCATTGACTTGAATTAATATTTTCCCCACTAGTACAAACAAAAAAAATTTTTTTTTTTTTTGCCTCATGCTTGATAAGATTGTATATTGTCAGACTTTATTTTCTTCATCCATTGGGTGGTGGTTTTATTTTATTTTTGTTTTGTTTTTGATTTTGGGGGGCCTTTTTTTTTTTTTGGTAATTAGGTTTATTTATTTAGTTATTTTAATGAAGGTACTGGGGATTGAACCCAGGACCTTGTGCATGCTAAGCATGTGCTCTACCAGTGAGCTATACCCTCCCCTACATTGGATGGTTGTTTTAAAGGCATTTCTTCAACTATGAATGTTCATGAGAATCATTTTCATAAGTTTAAAAGCCATTTATATTTTCTTCTCTGTTCTTCTGACCTTGTTATTATATCCTACCAGAAAGTGAAATGGAACTTTCAACTGAGGCTTTTGGTCCCTCCTTAGATTGTTTTTGTTTTTTTTTTAAATAAACTTGTTAAATATGTAGGCTCTGATAATTGTCAGTGGAAGGTGCTGCTCTCAAAACTTAGGTGCCAGTGGACTGTGTCTGTATGTGGTGCTGTAGTCTAAGTAAGAAATGTACCGGTTTATTGCTACATCTGCCTTGGTTATGGACCCATAATTATATTTAAATGTTTCTGGCTAGGAATTGTGTATTTTTGAAAGCCATTATGATCCCTATTCTGAAGAGAGTTGTATCAAAGTCCTCTTTAGTTTTTATCACTGAACAAATGTTGCCGTAATCTTTTTGCAACATGCATTAGATCGTGATTCGTACCAGACATGGCCTTGGTCCATCATTTTTAACTTCATTATGGGGGGCATTTTGATTTTGCTGTGGATTCTTACATATAGACAGACATTCATGTGGGCATAAGCATATAAAATTAATTTTCCTATAATTTTAAAGAATCTTTTATAAAAATATCAGATCTAAATCCTATCTACTATGACTCCTTCTACAGCTAGGATAATTTCTTCTTGATTTATTTTTATAAATTATTTTTCCATAGATAGCAAGGGAGTGTCATCAGTAGAAAAGACTTGTAGTAAAGATAGTCAAAAGTGATAAACATATAAAAAAATAATACCCCAGCAGATGAATATTGTAAACGGGTGAACCTTTTATAAAGATAAATTTCAAAAGGGTACAGTTATTCCTCAGCTGTCGGAGCAGCAGCTGGAGGGTCACGGGGGTAGGGTTTGATGGGGTTTTCACTTTAATCACTGTGTTTATGAAAGACTGGGACGCAGGCCTCTGCCTCCCCTGAAGGTGTTCACCTTAGTCTCCGTGTTGCTTTCTACTCTCACCGGCTGACTCTTAATTTTGAAATCCATTTTACTCTTCAAGGGAATCAGGATGCTGTGTTCCCCAAGGAATGGATTTAAAAATTTGGGGAGGGGTAATTAGGTTTAATTTATTTGTTTATTTTTTTAATGGAGGTACTGAGGATTGGACCCAGGACCTGGTGCATTCTAAGCATGAGCTCTACCACTGAGCTATACCCTCCCCACAAGGAATGGATTTTAAAGGGTCTATTAATACATTTACACAGTTGCTGAATGTCCCCCTCTATTGTTCCAAAGTGAGTTATGAGGATTTAGGAAGCACTTTGAAATTGTAATTTTATTCTGTTCTTTGTTTTACTGCTGCTGTAGAGCAAATAGTGTATTATTTGACTATTACTGATACCATAAAATAAATTAACATAGCTTAAGACTGAATAGGAGGGGGTGGGTATAGTTCAGTGGTATAGTGTGTGCTTAGCATGCACTAGGTCCTGGGTTCAATCCCCAGTACCTCCAGTAAAAAAAGAAGTAAATAACCTAATTACCTTCCTCCCTTAAAAAAATCTATTAAAAAAAAGAAAAGAAAGACTGAATAGGATAGTCAGGATGCTTTTATATCCTGGAAAAAGTGTTTTTTGTTGGTTTGTTTTTAGAAATTTGCGATTGCCTTTTTCTTAATCAACCTCCCTCCCATTTCCGGGTATTCCCTGCTCCCTTGTGCCTCCCACAGGAATTTCCCATGCAATGAAATTAAAATTGAGAGAAAGCTGTGACGGAATGCTCTCTTGTACAGACTCCAGTCTCAAGATAGTTTCCCAAATCCTACAGCTCCCGCCTCCTGACATGTCCTGGGCTGTAACTCCTGCGATGCCAGGTTCAGCCACTACCGATTTTACTTCTTCAACTGCTTGTTACTGTTCTGTCCATGTCACAACACTGTACTTTTGGAGAAGTTTAGGTGAACATACTTTGAGCAAATGAAATGAATATAAAATGTATTCAAGAGGGAGCACTGACAGACAACTTTAAGTTTTGGATAAATTAGTTGGTTACTTAACCCTAGTGACCTCTTTGTAATTGATCTGCTATTTTACCTTAACCATTCTTTGTATATAAATCTCACATTCATTCATTCTTTTATTCAATTATTCATTCAACAAGAATGTGTTTATTCTATGTGTTGGGGTTCGTTCCAGGCAAGGAGCAAAACAGGTAAAGACCTGGCCTCTCATGAGAGGTGAGAGAAAGAGAGAATAAAAACATAACAACAAACCAAAAAGAGATATAATATCAGGTACCATAAAGAAGGGCAGGAGGATAGAGGTAGTCAAGGAAGGCTTCTTAGAGGAGGTGACATTTGAGCAGAGACCTGCCTGAAGTGAGGGAGCTGCCAGGCCTATATTGAGGGGAGAAATGTTCCAGGTAGAGAGAACAGTAAGGGCAGAGCTCTAAGGAAAGTGTGGTTTTAACAGAAGATTGGGTTCCAAATTCATCACCTCCACGTGACCCTGCCCTCAAGGGCATGAGAGTGAGGGTGAGCTTGCTCAGGAAATAGCAGAGAGCTGGGGGCAGTGAGGCTGGAGGGGTCCTTGTAAGAGCATCTCTGCCTCAGATAAAAAACTAGATTGTGGAGAAATAAAATCCAGAAATTTTTGTTGACCAAAAAGTTGAAATACAGTTGACGGCCTAAAATTAACCAGTTTGGCATCACCAGAATTGCCATTTACAAATGATACGTTCTAGAGGACCACATCCAAACAGCCCACACATATATGCAAAGATAAAAGCTGCTCGAGTTTACTAGTCTTCAAGGACATAAACAATGAGAGGGCTTGATGTTTTGCTTCAGCCTGGATTGGGGCTTTTTCATAACTCAAATTATGATCGAAAAGCTATGGCCTTTGCCTTAGGTGTTGCCAGGGGGCGGACCAAGGGCATTTTACCTGTCTGAAACAGTAATAGAAAAAGAGATGAAGCTATTTTCTAATCGTATCTACTAAATTTAGCCCATTTCTCTCTCTGTCCTTTTCCTCCCCCATCCCCATCATGTTCATTAGATTATATGATCAAGGAGGAAAATGTGGCCTGATATATAACAGGTTGTTAACTTGAGTTACCTTGGCAGGGAGATGCTATGGAGGAAGGTGAAAAGGGGGAGTGAGTTGGAAAAAAGAAAAAATGAAAGGACAAGACTGCAGGATCAGAAAGCCTGATTGCATTTAAGCGTGTTTGTATACACACACTGTTTTCAGAGCCATTGACACTGACAGGAACTGTAAATCATGGTGTGTGTTGGATTTTCTTTGTAGTATGTTCAGGGTTTAATGAAAGGAATCACTAGGGACTTGGACCAGTGACATGTACACTGGTCATGTTCACATTTGTGTTTGCAGGACGTAAATTAAGAGTTGCAAAATAAAAAAATGAAGTTAGTCACGTGACTGTGAGTGTCCAGGTACATATAAAGAAATAATGTGGTTTGAGAATTTTCATCTAGATTCAGTTCTGATGGACAACACAGAAAATAAGGAGACTGCAAATCACCCGTTCTTCATCAGGCGTTTGAGGCTAGTTGTACATTTTGAGTGGTTCATACAGTGTGTTTAACAGGCTCCTTGCTTAGTTATATTTTAGCAAACAGCTATTTCAGAAAATGTGTGAACTCAAGCTACCCTGGCAGTAATGATCTAATTTGTGCATCCTTTCCTGAATTTGTTAATGTGTGAATCTTAATTTGGGGAATTAAGGGCATCTTAATTTGTTACTGTGCGAGCTTCTGTCTTGTTTTCTAGGATTGCTCTTTTACTGGTAGACAGAGGGGAAAGGGACAGGGAGAGGCGTGCCTTGTGGCAGAGGGGCAGGGAGAGCTGTACCCTGTTCTAGACGTCTTACCATCCTCTGCTGCTTCTCTTGTAACTGACTGGAAACCAAGGGGTTCTTTGTCCGTGATGATTAATCTGTGGCCTCTGCAAACTTTTAAAGTAAAGGTTTGCATTTCTCAAACTTTCTAAATTGGAGCTGTTTAAAAAAGAGAGAGAGAGAGAGACCCAGGAAAGGGCAATACAGTAGTAAAAAAAAAAAACAAACAAAAAACTGGTTATTCACTGAAAAAAAATTTTTAACCCACATTTGAGCATCAAGTGATGCAAATTAAAAAGACACACGAGTAGAATGAAAATGATTTCTGTGTTTATGTTTGTCAGCAACGTAGTTATTTACAAATAACCCATATGAAAATGTAGAAAAGCATATTACATCTTCACATGCCGTCTGTATGAACTGAATAAAGCTTAGTGACATTATTTGCAAATCTGTAGTTAATTGTACATAGACATTTTGTGCGTTAAAAAAGAAATGTACATAATTTAAAATAAATTACATTATACAATTTACAAAGTAATATTAACAAAAACTTAGACAGCTGCCTCCTTATTTAAACAAAATAAATATTCAGGTAATTAAATTAACCAAAAAAAAACACATTTCGGGGATTATAATTTATAGAAAGACATATTGCAAACTTAATAAAGGTATATTTTACAATGACAGGTACTGATCACTTCAAATCTCTGTGCTAGAAACAGGCAGGAAAAAGTACCAGAAAGGAAATCTTAATGTTTACTTTTTAAAAATAGAGTCCTGAAAAACAGTTGGGAAGAGTTCATTGAGGGTTTGAAGTAGGTAATCTAGGAACTATTGCTGGGGGGGGGGGGGGAGAAAAAAAAACATCTACAAAACACAACAGTAAGACTGACACCGATGATACCCTGAATAGACTAGAGATTTCTGACCGCTCAAAACATGACTCTCACGAACTAGAAGTCTTCATGTAACTGCCCGCTTTAAGATCTGGCTTGGTAGAAGCACAAAAACAAAACTACCAAATCAACTATATCCATGTAGCATTCGTTTTACTCATTTAATAATGTAGACAGAGCCATCCTTCAGCGTCCCTGCTCGATAGGGAATCACCCTACCACACTGCACAACATATTTTCTGTAAAGAGTCGTGTCTGCTGGGCCCACACTTGTTTCACACACTCCCAGTCCTGTTCTGCAGTCCCGGCCACCTGAGAGCAGGACCAGGCAGGATGGGATTGGCAGAAGTTGCAGTTCCCACATCTTAACCAAACCCAGGAAAGCTCACTGTCAGAAGTGAATCCTCAATTTTTGTTCAGTGACTATGATCCTTTCAACAGCCTTGAGCTTAGAGGGGAAACAGAACAAGAAACATTTGAATTTGGTACTATTTTTACAAATGGTGAGATACCCGCCCCCGCCCCCCCCCCCCCCCCCGGTCATTTGGGAAGCCTGATTCTTGTAAATCCATTCAAACCCTGATTCAGCCTAAGAACGGGCTCTCCTTTCTGTAAGTTTTCAAAGGTGCAGGCCTCCCTTGCCCTTTGATAGGGCAGGACCTGAACAAAGAGGCAAGAGAGGGGTAGGTGGAGGCGGAGTATTGGGTAGGACTAAATCTAAGGTACGAATCGACAGTTTTACGGAAGACGTCTTTTTTTTTTTTTTTTTTTCTTTTTCCTTTTGGCATGTCTTCCACAGCTTTCGTTTCTTTTTGGCTTGTGTCTTTGACCAGTACATTCTGTTTAAATCAAAAATGTTCACTGTCTAAGTGACACTTTGACTCCAGTAGGAAGGACATATAGGTATTCAACTCTTCCTTATTAAAAATTTAGGCATGCTTAGTAGGTGGTTCTGGGGGAAGCAGACAAGATTAGTTGTTAAGAGAGCAGAGTAAGCAGAGAAATTCATCATCAAGGAGCAAGGATATATAGGGTGTTAGAGGAAGTTAAAAAAAATGAGAGGTGTTATGTGCTTCCTGTAAAGTCTTAAATGAGTGATTTTATCTTGAAATGTCCAGGAACTTAAGAGGGTTCTGCTTAAGACACTATGACAATTGCCACCTGCCTGAACGATGTGGCCAAAGCCTAACAGCGTGGCCAGGGACATGGACATCATGTAAGGAAAAATACTAACCACGATGAAAAACAAATCTAGAGTGAAGAGTTACGTGTGTGTCATCACTAAACATTCTCTTCTTTTCAATGTCTTAGGTACATATGGAAACAAAAGCCACTGCTCATACTTTACAGTGCCTGGCAGAGTGTCTCACATGGGATAACGTAATAGTTTCTGTCTTGTTATAAGTACTTTGTGCTTTATTATAAGTAATTAAGAACGTGCTTTTATGCACTGCTTTTCAAATTATCTTTAAGCTACAATGTAGGGTCCTCAGAACAGCTTTGAAATAAGGATTATGGTCAATTTCCTAGACTGGGTATTGATGAACGAGCAAATCAACCACTTTGAGGAGAGATCAGTTAGCCACTTATTTATGGTTTATATTGAAACAGTCCAACCAAACAGTGTAAAACTATTGTCAATATTTTTCATTTCTTTTTTCTTCTTAAACCAAGCAGACCTGCATATTTAGAGAACAGTAATTCTTAATCTTTGTGAGCTCACAGACCATTTTGGTAAGGCAAAAGTGTCAACAGACAAGTTACTGCTACATTCCCCTCCCGAATTCTTACAATGAACAGGAGGAGTAAGATTCTGATGAAATTCCAGTATTTAACTTGTTATTGACTCATGCCAGGAACAAAAATAAGGCCATTTTCATGTTAGAATAAGCATGAATATAGGAACCTCCATTTGTCCAAAATAGTCAGCTAGCTACCTTCACCTCCCTGTACCTTTCTAACAAGAGGCCATCCAGTGTGTATTTATCCTAATGAACTTCCAATATGCTCCTTAGTGTCAGGTCACATTGAACCTCATTTCCTCCATATATGTAATGTTGTAAAAGGTAATCAATTTATGAATAAAAAATCTTGCATTTTCTTAATATTTTATAATTTTCACCCATTAATTCATTTAATTCTAACAATATAGGTCAGATGATACTGAGTTGCCTTTGGAATTGATGACATTTTACAGTAGCGAAAGTATAGAAGTAGTAACAATATTTTATTCCAGTCAACAATTTCAAGGGTAGTGGCTGTGGCATGGCATACATTAGCTGAGTTCTTAAGTAACTGCAAAAGACTCTTTGTCAACCATTTTGGACAAATGGAGTTCATTTTATTCAGAGATCAACTTGAGGATTATGTGGAAGACCCCTGAGTATATATATTGACAATCACAGGTTTAGGGTGACAGTATTATTTTTGTCCTCCTCATTAATAAGACGGATGAAATGGAATTTGTTTTTATGCTTTTCCTTTAAGGTACAATTTTCATGTTGCTGACAATCTGTTTGCTTTGAAATTATTTATACATAGTTTAATACAGTGACTATTGAATAAGGAATTAGTGCTTGCCATCTTTAATGCATATTGAAATATTCAGATATCTGTTCATTTGGGGGACACTGACATCCTCATCTCATTTTTTATAATCATTGCAGATACTCTACTGAACAGTAGGAGGAGTTCAGACTCTAGTATAAAGGTAAAATACTTTCTAGTACAAACCACTTTTATAGCAACAAGATAAAACACCTTGTGATACTATTTTTTAAAGACCTGAAAACCTAATGTCCTCCCTGCTCCCAAAGGTTGTTGCAGGAAATGTTGCCTGAAAAATGGTATTGCTTTTTAATGGCACCTTTTGAATTTTCTTTTCATGTGAAAGAGGTTGACCAAGTTAGATACCATTTCACTGTGCCATTCCCAGGGCTATGTCTGTGAAAAATGAAGCTGCTTCCGATACAGTGGTAAATTTAATGACTGTTTTTCATCTTTGAAATTAAACACTGATTGGAGGGTAAGTGAACGAAAACTCAAGATGACACATGGAGAGTCAGCACTGAAAAAACTTCTAGACCAGCGACCAGCAAACCACAACTTGCTAATGAGGTCTGCTGACTTTTTTTGTTTGTTTGTTTTACTGGAAAACAGCCATGCTCATTCTTCTACATACTGTATTGTGTATTGTCTAGGGGGTGTTCTCACAGTGGCAGAGAAAGTTGCAACACAGACCTGGCTGAAAATATTGACCATCTGACCCTTTACAGAGAAAGTGTGCCACCCTTGGTCTAGATATTTAATGAAGCCCTGGACAAAATAGTGATTCTTCTCTTTTTAAAATTCTAGTTTTGAAATCATGCATTAAAAAGGCTTGCTTCAAATTTCACTAGTGAGAAAGACAAAACTATGGATTTTGAAATAGATTTGATCTGAAACTAGAAAAACAAAGCGGGGAGAAGGAAAAATCAACACACAATTTTGATTTCTTTTAGTTACAAAAATCATCAATACATTATTTTCTCCATCTGCTCAAAATTAAAAAGACAACCAGCTCCTTTTTTTCTTTTCTTTTCTTTTTTTAACAAAGCTAACAAATATAAAATTCCAGTCATCAACACCCTTCAGAGTACAATTAAAAACCAAATAGTGGGATCCACCTTGGAGAGTAAATGAGTTCGGGACTTAAACACTTAAATTACCGCCATATTGTTGATTTCACAGTTACTGCAGCAATGAGGAAGGGTGTGGACAGCAGATGTCATAGTTAACTCTGTCCTGTCGCCATCCCAAATGAACTCGACTCTCTTCAGGACACAAGAACTTGTACATGTCTCCATGACACTCTGAGCACAGATGTCTTCATCCCATATGAAAAGAGGCAGTTTCTATGGCAATACTGGTTAAGTGCCCATCATGCTGCACTAATATAGTGCAAAAATGTGCCTTCCATGTAGCAAAAAAGATGCAGGCAACCAGTTTGAAAATTAGGGAAAGTAGAAACGTATTAATACAAGCAAATTAATTTTCCAGACAATAACCACTATAAAATACTGAACTTGAGGACTCTTCTAAGATACTAGTACATGTCCAGCATTCATACTTCGGAGAGAGACAAGAATTAAGTCTTATAAAAGGGTCTTTGCCTCTGAAATGCAGGTCAGTGAAACTATCACCAAGATGCTGAATTTATTCAGTGGGTTTTCTGCTCAGTTTAGAGCTTATCTTTATTCACCATTAAAATTGCTTATTAACAAGTATATGATCTGACATAATAATGTGTATCATTCAATTGAGTATATATGTTGTTATATCTGGCTATAGTAGTGTAGAGATCTTGGTATAAACTCTTCATGCGAAAATCTTACTATGGGTTAACACTGCAGACAGAGGCTTGCATCAGGCATCCTACCTGGCCAATTCGACCACCGTATTTTAGAGACGAAGGTGAACTGTCAGTTGGTAGATTTCAGAAAAGATCTCATAAAACTCTCAGAATGCAGCATGTATTGAACTAAATCTCCTAGAATTCTCAGGGCTGATGGTTTCTTTGTAAGTGGTACTGTCTTGATATCTTCAATGGCACTGTGATTTTCACTCTTTTCTTTATGATGATCTTTTAAAAAGTTAAAATGCATTTTAATCCCCACAGTTTGAATAGCTTTTTGGCCTCTGGGTATCTACAGCAAAGGCAGAAAGCTGAAACCTGTTGTTGTGGGGTAAGTTAACAGTTTACATATCTGCATCTCCATCATAGGCTAAGGTTAAAGGTTTCAGTCGGTTGTTTTGCCTTCTTTGGGGTTTCTTTGGCTTTTTGCTGTTAAAAAAAAAAATTGGGAGAAGGAAAATCAACCTTCGATTGTAATTTTTATTGTTTTAAATGAAAAAATTGAACATTGATAAACCTAAATTGCTTAATTGCCTACACTGCCGAAATTCAACTTTAAAATTTGGTTTTCTAGTATCTTTGAAGCTCTCAGTTTTATGCTTTGAATAAACCTGAAACAGAACCCTTCAAGAATTTTATTACCCTGTAAAAGATAAATGAGTTAAATGGAATTCCTCTAGTACTAACAATGGAAATAATGGTACAGTATAATCATTTATATTTGTCTGTAAACCTTCATAAATAACGTAATTTATAATTAATACATGTGTTAAAAGATAGTTGAATAAGATTGAGGTTTACCACTATATCTTCCTCAGGAGTAATGCAATATAAAAATCCACAGCTCACCGTAGTATACAAAGTAATAATTGCTTCTATAACCAAGGAGAATACAATTGAGAAGATGACCTGGGGCAGCTCTGGCTCATCTTCAGAAATTAATTGGCTCAGACTTGATAGTTGTTAAGACCATCTAAGGCTAGAACCATGTTTATTCAGAAATTCAGACCAATGCTAAATAAACATGGAATACTTATTTGAGATGTTAGATTGCTCTTTTTGGTTATGGCCAATTGGAAGTATTTTCTCTGAAATAAAAAGATGATTATACATCCCCTTAGATTTTGAAATATTTAAACACTCACCAAGCTAGATAAATCATGGAGACAATGAAGATGAGTAACACAAATGCCCCAGCTGCTACACCGTAAACCCAGGTCTTTAGTCTCCCATCTAAGAAGAATGGATATTAGTCATTAATTGACATTAGTCTGGGATATATATGACAGTCTTTAACTATGACCAATGACCAGTCACATATGACTAAGTCCTTTCAAAACTCAAAATGAATTCCTGCTTCGGCACAGTTAATGATTAATGCAAAGCTGCTATTAGGAGTTAGATGTTCCTTCATTAAAGATGAATTATCAATGAAAATTGAAAAGCAGTAAATAATGTTTCAGTTTTAGTTCAGATTTCAAGTTAGTACGTCTAAATTTCTATTGCTGCTTACCTGAATTTTACTGCAAACTCAATATATGTGTAATGCTATATAAACATTTATTTCCTTCTGATTTTCATTCTATCTTGAGAATGACAATTGAGAGAAAAGAAGAAAAAATAATGCAATTTCGAGAAAGTCCTACAACTTCGAGTTGATGCAGACAGGTGTCTGAATGTAAACTTTTGTTATTTAGACATTTTTTTCCCCAGATGGATTGAAAGTTAATATATTTACATTTTGGAACTACTAGTAGTCCTTTATCTAGTTTACACTTAGAGAGTTCTTTAAAATTGATTTGACAGTATTATTTGTAAAAAATAACCAAGTCTGATTAACATATAAAAGCATCTCTAAATAACTGTTTTCTACCTTTTCTATTATATGGAATCAGACAAGTCTTTATTTTTTCTTTCTCCAGTTTTATGACTAAGAACTTTATTAAACTAGGTTTTCTGATTTCATTCTCTTTGAACTTCACAGTTTTATATTCTGAAAAAAACTTCAAATGGATGATATTATTAATGCCTTTGCCTAACTTAATTTGATCCTCACACCAACATCTATTTTCTGTTGTATTCACATAGCTGACCAGAGGATTTTAGCATTAAAATTATGTATTGAGCAGATTGACCCCACAGAGACTAGAGTTTATCCAATATTTGGAAGGTAAATCAGTACTATGAATTTTTTTTTCTCCTAGAGCTGGATCAACTTAGGGTTTCATTTGCTGGAAATAAACCAAGTTAATATTCTAAATACCCCCCTCCTTTTTTTTTCCAATTCTAAAGATTTTAAAATATTGAGTCTAGGTTCACAATCAAAAGAGCAGTTCTACTGTTGGGTTTATTGGTCCTGACAGAAATTTAACAAGTATTTTTGGGTTTTTCATAAAGCAAGAGCAAGGTCTAATTGTACATTTTTAGAATGTACTTTTTTAATGTATTAAAATGTTCACTTTAGGAAAATGATATTAAATTTTAAATGACAATAATAATATTCTCTCTATAAAAATCAGTTTTGATGTGAGATCTGCTTGGATTCTTGGTCAAGACTGCAAATGACCATTTGCTGGTCTGCTATCTTGGACAGAGAGAAGAGTTTCCCCTGCTTACACAGACAAGTCAGCTTTGCAAAATTTATTTTCAGCTCAAAACCTAATGAAGGCAGGGATGGTGTGGTTAAATGTGAATCATCCCAATATTGTAAATACTTAAAAAATCCCAATATTGATTCACCAATAAGAGAAAATATTTTGACTTAATGCATTAACAATAGGGATGTGCTAGCTGTGCAGATCGCTTCCTTCCGTCCTCATGCTTCTACTGGAGTTAGGAAGCAGCTGATGCCTGGGAACTTCCTTTGACTATTCTTTTAGGTTTTTTGTGGGGGGAGGTAATTAGGTTTATTTGTTTTTAGAAGAGGTACCGAGGACCTCGTGCATGCCAAGGATGTGCTCTACCACTTGAGCTATATCCTGCCTCCTGAGACTTCCTTTGGACATGATCTAGTAGTCCCTGCAGGGTGTGAGAAGAAGTGGCATGATCTTAGCACCTTTTAAAGCACCAGCTTAGTTCTACAAATGAACATACAGCTGTATCAACTGAAGAGAGAAAGTGTGCAGAGCAGGGATGGCATTTCATCAGCCGCCAAGCTTTTGCCTGTATGGACTTCCAAGTCCATTACCAGACACATTAAGAGCTGTCTGCTTAATATGACAAGAGTCTGGTCAGTCTAGACAGGAAGGCTCCACCCCTGCCCCGTGTATCTGGGGCCAGTATAGATTCTGAGTATTTGAGTGTGCCAACGCTTAAGGGCGACAAAAACTGGACTGGCTGACAAGTGTCCCCTGGTACAGCACTGCATTACCGACTGTCCTATTTAAGGTTCAAATTATTAACACTCTGTAGTCAAAGGGACAATTGTTGAATGTCTTTATAGTTTTCTCCTAATCCTGAATGATAATGAGCTTGCTTCCTAAATGATATTTTCATTGTCAAACTTTTTTGTTCAATGTGAAAATAATTCTACTTGTAAATTTGGGACTGAAATTGAAATAATAATCAATCCTAAAATTTTTCTGAGAAGAAAGTAATTTCATATCTCTGAATTTTAGGCATGAGTGCTTTTTTCATAATAGTAAAAAGTGGTAAGACTATATGGCAGTATCAAAATAAGTGAGTACAGATGAAATAATGATCTCAGATGAAAATGCTTGCTCATTGTTTAACCATTTGGCATTGGTTAAATATACAGCTCAAGAATTCTACATCAACACTGTCCAGTCACTTCACCTGGCCCAAATGGCTGCAGAAACCAGGTCCTTCCCCGTCCTGCTGGGTTACTGGAGGGCTGGGTTGGATGTACTGCCCGACTGGTTTTCACATCTCCTCTTTTGTCCTCCACAGTGGGCATCACCACCACGGGGATAAGCGTGCACTGCTCAAGTGTACCATTGGAAGACATGACTTCAGTGTACCCTTCTTCACAACTGCACGTCCTCGTCTGCAGGAGAACAAGACGTACATGCAAGGTGATCTTTGAAAACATAACAGACCCGGCTGAAGTGCAGGCTTTAAAGAAGTCTGTTTCTGGGAATTTACTTCATGAAATTTGTCAGAACTACATAAAAAAAAAAAGAACACACTTTTTGTACTTTATACAAACTTACTCTAACAGTAGAATCAAGTGCATTCAGAATTGTTTATATTGATAAAAGTAGAGGTCCCCAAATAGAATTTTTATGCCTCAAGACATGCTTTTTTGGGGGGTGGGAGGGATGGATTGTATCAGAGGCAGTGAGCAGGGTGACAGACGATGAAGCTGGCTTGTCTACCCTCATGAATTCACACATACCTCGCTGCAGTACGAGTAGGGCTGACTACACGGTGGGTTACAAGACCTGTCAGCATCAGGCTGGCGCACCACCAAGCAGCCCCCTGCAGAACAGAAAATCATATTTTGACAAGTAGCATCTCTTGCAGTGAGAAAAGTAGGTCATTGTTATAGACTTGTCTTTGAATCCTGGAGCACCTTGGGAATCCTATAGATTTTTCTGAGGGTGGCTGAACGTGAAATATTTGGTTAACCTTGACCACTTTATTTAGGAACTTGAGGGCCTTCTGATTCAGAGGAGACAGCACAGTACCTGCCGCTCAGCAGGTGGTTGATAAGCACTTGCTGAATGGGTGACTTTATAGTTGCTACTTTGGAAATACGAACTGCACATAAGCTATTCCTGCCATTGTACCTAAGGCTAAGCCTAGCATCAAAAAGCAGATTTAATTATCTTTTAAAGTTAAAATTCTTTCTCAGTTATTCAAATAAATAGTTTTCATATTAAGATAAAAAAATCTCTTTATGTGATAACATGTAGATGTATTTTTTATAATGCATATTTCTTTCTAAGAGAATCACCATTCCTACTAATTCAGGATATTTTGGGGGTGTAGGAAAGGAAAACAAATGTAGCTACTAAGTGGTGTGTTTGCATTATTGTTTTAAATTGACATTGTAGCTCTCTATTTAGCCCTTTTCTTTCCTAGTACAGTACCAGGTATGCCTAAGTCATTATAATGAAGTTTCAAGATGAGAATAGATGTCATAAAGAAACAACATTGGTGGCATGGAAGAAACTCAAAGTTTCAAACTATACTTGTTCAGTTTAACAGAATTTGAGCAAAGCAAAATTTTTCGTTTACTTATGGAATTGATGATCCTCTGGAATTTAATCAAACGTGCCTATTGTTAATTCTTTGCCTAATCTCAATATTCTAAAACTATTCACAGAAAAATTGTTATGCAAAAGCAGTTAGTCATCGCAAGGCAGTTGCAGTTAAATGGCCAAATTGAAGTTATCATCGTTAAACAGATGAAGACAAAGAAAAACATCTTGAGTTTCTTGTAAGGACAACTATTCATAAAATTAAAGCAATCGATTAAGGTAGGTAACATACTTTACATGCTTGTCTATTTCTTATAAAGAATCCCATCTCTCCTAAAAGATAGAAGAAAAATGTATATAGAGTTTATGACCAATCATTTACACACTATTTTATTTTTGGCATTAGAAGGGAATAAACACACAGGATACTTTAGGGAAAAGAAATTGAAAACATGATTTCTACAGGAAGTCTTTTAAAATCTGACTTACCTTTGCACTGGGGAAGAGCCCCAACTTCAGTGTGAAAAACATGTAGAAGAAAGTGCAAATATTTGCATCCATATTTGAAAAAAAAACACAACACATAACTGGAAACTAGCAGGACCTTTTGGGGAAGTTATAAAACTCTCTGTGACAGTTTAAAGGAGAATGTAGACATTCGTTTTCAACACTTGCACCAAGTGGACCACCTCTGTGATGCCTTTAGGTTCAGAAAGCCAGTGCTTCCCTTCCCAGGGCTCCTTCCCCTCCTGTGCCTCTGAGAGTGGTGGCAGAACAGGTTTTTCTCCCAGAAAATAACACTGTGAAAGAGCAAACAGTCTCCTGGTAGGTGTCTTGTCTTTGGTACATATGTGTCCACCAGGAGTTGCTATTATCAAGTGTTTCTTAACACAGAATTTTCATGTATAAAATCTTCACAAGAATACAGTTTGACATCCTGCTCTAGCTTTCCTAGGGAGGAAATGAGTAATTAGGTGATTTAAAATCCAATATAAAAACTGATGCTTTCCAAAAAGCATATCGATCCTGCTCCTGTCATCTTACTGTAGATAGTACAGCTAAATTTATAAATGGTCATCACCCAGGGGCACCCAAATGCATAAGACTTTGTTTCCCTGCCAGAAGGTCAAAACAGTGGCAGCAAGTCAGCAGGTCCCCCTAACAGTTAACAAGCTGCTGCTGGGCTCTGGAGCTTCTTGAGGATTAGGTCTAGAACGATGAATTGTTTGAGACATTAGATCTCTGGGTCCATGTGCTTGAGGGTGAGGTTGTGGTTCTGACATTGGTTTCCTTGTAGGAAATTTGCAGGGTGGTTCTTTCTGTCTCTGGACCTTTTCAAAGGGTCTTTGGGACCCTGCCATTTATGGGGACTTAGATAAGGACTTTTAGTAACTGCAGATTAGAGTAGTTCTCTGGGGGGGGGGGTATATTTGGATCAAAGGAAATTTTAGAAAAGTTCTTCATTTGGATTACTTCTTTCAATGGGTGATGATTTTTGAGTGGGGACGGAGCAGGCTGACAGTAGCTACCGGATGCTCTGAGCTTGAGTTTTACCAATAGGTCTTCTCTATTACTTAATAAAAAATTAGAAGTCCTAGATTTCTGAATTCAAGCAAAACACTTGGATTTGTATAATCACATTGTCTTGGTAATATTTGGTCTGCATGTATATTGCCTTTAAGGCACAGAAACATACAGTCAACAAAACTGACTTTTTTAGCATGTAGTGAGTTATTAATACATAAAATTTCTAGAAAAAATAATCTGAGAATTATTTACTTAAAATAATCATTTAGAGTTAGACAGTATTTTAATTAAATCTAGCAGCAATGTCTAAAATGGCTTGGTGAGGGAGAGTTTAATTGAAATATTAAAAAAATAATTTTTCATTGGTCACTAGGTACACAGCTCAGGCTTCCTGAATCCAATCATGTGTGGAATGTTGAAAGAATATCTTTGATTTCTTAATTATTCTCTTTAACCAATTACATATGCATTATAGGAGGATTTTCAAAGAACAGAGAAATGAGGTTTACCTGTTACATTTACTCCATCTGACCTTTGACACCAGACTGTTCGGGAAGAGCCCTTCCAAGCACTAGCCATCCATTTATACTCATAACACTGCCCATCTGCAGGGACACAGCAGATATTAACAGAGGCATTATGCAGTCCAGCAGGACAATCATGGAGATAGAGTATTAATAAAATATTTATTATAAATAACTGAAAAGTGGTAAGAAGTCCATTTTGAATAATTCAAATGTCAAGTTACTGTGCTGAAGTTGCTGTGTTACAAAATTCTAGATCCATACCTAAATCCATCAAATTTTCCATGTCTGCTGTCACACTATCTGATGTGAGCTTGGTTTTTAATTTAATGTTTTATTTAAAGTATGGCATGTTGAATGTACAGACAAGAATGGAGGATAACTGAACTATTAAAAAAAAAACTAAAAAATATTCAATTACCCACTAAATATTACCATTTAGTCCTATTTGCTTTAGTTTTCTTTTGCTTGTGGATGAATAAAAAGTAACAAACTCTGTCTTATATTCTTTCCTGATCTGATCTCCCTCCATGACTGTCCAGCAATACCCACTGTTTCTGAAGCAGACACATGCATTTCTGTGACATGTTTTCTATTTTAATATAAATACATATAATCCATAAATGATTTATAGCATTATTTTCAGGCAGTCTTAAAATTTCAAAAGTATCATACTGACACAGATGATACATAGATCATTCTGACACTAGCCAATGCTACAGATGAAGTATTTCTATGGGATTCTCAATGCAGACATAGTCAATTTATTTTAACTGCTATATAGAATTCCATGCTACTAACTACTACAGTTTATTTACCTATTTCCTCTATGGGTGAACTTTTTGGTTGTTTTCAATTTTTGCTATTACAACAGTGCCTCAGTGGTCAGCCTTACGCAAGCCTCCCGATGCTTCTTTAAGTAAATACCTAAAGGGAAATGTCTGGGTATCACTGGAGGGATTGCTACGACTTTACTAAATACAGCTCATTGTTTTTTTTCTTTAAAAGGTGCCAATTTACATACCCACTAGCAGTAAGAGTCACCACTGCTCTAAACCCTCACAATCAGTTCCAGATTAAAAATTTTTTTTGTCAGTCTTGTGGGTGGGGAACACTATCTCATCATTTTAACTTTTAATTGATTACCAAAGCAATTAAACAGTAAGAAAAACATTTGGGGCATTTAGATTTCCTCTTGTGAATTGCTTATGTTTATCTTTTGGCTCCCCCATCCCTTTTTTCTTCTGAAATCTATCCCTTTCTTACTGAATTGTGGGAATTTTTCATTTCTAGAATAACAATTCTCAAACTATGGCCCAAGGACCAGGGGAGACTGACATTCTTTCGGTGTATGAGGTGTGTGTGAGGACCTCCCCCTTTTAACTATACATCTGGGTGAGTAAGGTTGAATTTTCTTCATATACATAAACTAAACTAAGACTGCAGTAGAGTGAGTGCAGAAGCAGATAAGTGAATTCAGTGGTCTCTCATTAAGCCAGATGTTACAGAGATTTGAAAGAGTGTAAAACAGGACCATGCATGTCGTTAATTTTCTTCTTGTTTTGGAAGCTAGTTACTTTACAGGAAATATCTATGGTAACATAAAATTGATTTATGATTGCTTTAAATTAACAAATGTTTTACAACTTCACTTGTCATTTTTAATACAATAAATTTTGATATATATGTAACTCCCAAAGAAAAGCAGTTTGGGGTCCTCAACAATTTTACAGGTATGAAATTGTTTTAGAAGGCTGAGAAGTTTTAGGATAGTTGTTCTAGACACTAATCCCTTAAAAATGACTTCACAAATAATTTTTAAGATCTGTGGCGTATCCAGTAACCTTGTTTATGATCTATTTTACTGCATTGAAGATTTAAATTTTAATTTAAAAGTATTTTCATTGTTTTCTATTTTTGTTGGGGATTTTGGTGTCAAGTTGGGGGAGATGCTCCTCATCTTTTTTTCCCACCCAACTTTAAGATTTCATGAAAATGGGAGTTGTCTGTTTCTTTAAATTTTATTAAAACTCAATTAAAGCCATTTAAAGCCATTTAGGTTTTTAGTATGTGTGCATGTGGGACTACGTATTTGATGGATGTGTGTTTTTAAGAGGGATAGAATCTATGATTTAGCATCTCTATTAATCTTGACAAATTATAATAACATTCTAAATTGTCATCATGTTTTTACATTTATTAGCAAAATTTATTCATAGAATTATATTTCTTAAATACTATTTTTATTTGTAGTCTTAATAATTTTGCCCTTTTTTTCCTTTGTTGATTTTGCCATGAGGTACTCTATTTTGTTTGGTCAAAAAGCAAATTATTGGTTTGCTGATTATCTTCTTTCTTTGTTTTCTATCTCATTAAATTTGTAATTACTTTACTCTATTTCCTTTTTCCTTTTTTTAAAAAAATTGAGTTGAAAATCTAGCTCATATTAAACTTCTCTCTCTCCTATCTAAGCACGTGAGGCTTTAAATTCCCTTCAAGTACTCCTGTGCTGCACCCGCATTGGTAAGTCATGCTCTAGAGATGGAGTTTTCAGTTTTCACTTGTGTGTGTGCAGGGGGCCGGGGGGATTTCTTTCCAGCCGTGGTATTTGTGATTCCTCATTTTATTTCATTGTCATTTGGGGTAAACAATTCTTTTTTCCTTTGGGAATTATTTCATTTCTTTACCTACCCTGTCCCAGGAATATGCAATGCTTTACCTGGTTGGTAAATTTGGGAAGATTCAACTAATAGGATGGGTAATTCTTTAATTCTTGGGTTAAGTCATCTAGCCCATTGGGCTGTCTTTCTAGGCACTGTTCTCCAACATTCCAAACTTCCTTCAACTTCTCAGTAATACAGGTAATATTCTGGCTCCTCCCTGCTAATGTCATACTCTTTAATTGCTCCAGAATGCAAGCAGGGATGAGAGGGTTGTCTGTTGAGCCTGACATTCTCCACTAGATAACAGTTCTTTTGTGTTCATTTAGATTTCTCTGTGTTCCCAGACTACGTATGACATTTTAATGCTCTGTGGTATTGTTTATACTGGGTAGATGTATATGTGTGTACACAGACTTATAGAGAGATACAGCATATATGAAAGTACATGTTTATATATCAAATTTAGACTAATCTTTACCAGTACTTTGACTTACCAGTTTCTGAGAATATACTAAAATAGCTCATTTTGCTTTTGCTTTGTAATTTAATTCTTTCTTTTGATTTAAATAAATTGAGGATATTGCTAGCTTCATACAGGATCAGGACTGCTATAGGTGTGTGAACAATATGCGTCTACTGATCTTGGCCTCCTTTAGCTCATAAAACTGGGAAACTTTTTTATGATATTTCATATCTAACTTACAAAGGGTGGCTAGACTTTTTTCCCTCTAAATCTTTAGAATTCAGAATCATCCCTGTAACTCACTCCTCAGCCTTGAGTGAGCTCTTAGCAGACTTGCTTATTTAACAGAAAACTGTGTATCTTACGCTTTTGCTTATGAACACAAACCTAAAATAAACAGATTTTATGAACAGTAGCACTCACCATCACATGATTTTGTTTCTAACATCTGCTCTGGGCAGAGATGTTGATTTTCTAGTTCTTGGATAATCACCGCTCTGGAACGGACCTGTATCCCACCGAAGCCTAGGTCCTCCCCATTCACACAGGTCAGCTGACACAGGCTCCACGAAGACCAGTCCTTCAAATAACAGTCACCTGCAAAACACAGGTTTGTAGTTTATACCCACACCCAGAAAGAATAACCACCAGATACCCGTTTTATGTTTAACCCCACTGAGCAGTATTTTTAGGTATACATGATATTGGTAAGATTTACATAAATATTTAATATTTGCAAGCTTGTGTGTATTTTTATAAATTTGTATTAACGTTATTTTCTGAGTGACTAACTGGGTGTAGACTGTGTTGCTTGATGATATCAAATATAACTATAGTTAAGCTTGTCCATCATGATTCCCCTTTTCTTGAGACAACAAATACTTGCTTAAAACCTACTACCACTCTTGTCATTGTTATCATTAAGCACTTGGCACTATTTAAAGAAAATCTAAGTATACATTAAACTTGTCTTCTAGGTGTTCAAAGTTTCAGAAGAGCTTGAAGCCAAGGCTGAGAAAGCTGGTATTCATGCTTGATTCCTGTTTCTTCCCAAAGGTGTAGAGGTAAGATAGCCCCTCCGGGCAGCTGCAGTCGGGGCACTCACGCACACCATTTCCTCTGATTCACATCTTCAAACTCCCCCCACCCCCGGCTTTTTTCAATTATTTATTGAAGAGTAATATACATGAAAATGATTACATATCACAAATGCACAGATAATTGAATTTTCACAATCTGATTAAATGCTCATGTAACCAACATCCACATCAAGCAATGGCATTCTGAAAAATTTCAGAAACCATCCTCTTGTTACATACGGAATAGTACCACGGGAACTTTCTCATGTTTGGTTTCTTTCCCTCATTGATGTTTGTGAGATCCACGATGTATTTCTGTAGCTCTAGTCTGTTCACTTTCACTGCTGTACTTCATGGTATGAATGTGCCACAATTTAGATACCCACTCTACTACTGGTGGGCAGCTGGAGATTTGTTAAGTTTTTTTCCTGTTGTGAATACTGCTGTTGTGAACGTTTTAGTATGAGTCATTTGGTGAACTTACAAACGCATTTCTTTGGGGTATAGAACTAGAAGTGGAATTGCTGGGCTGTAGTATGTCGTGTGTTCATCTTCAATCATTTTGAGAACAGGGAAGATTTAATGAAATACCTTTCCCATACACTTATTCATTCTTCAGGACTGACTGCTTGGGGATACTGTTCAGAGAATACAGTGAATTTCGATAAACACAAATCCATAAGGGGTCCTTATCACTTTAATTATTCCAGCCATATCACATGAATAATTTATTTTGCCTTATATTATGCTGAAGATGTCCAACATGAGCCAAGTTGCCTGGAGAGCTGATTAATGAAAAAACTTCTGCCAGGATTAAGAAATCCTGGAAAGATATGAAAACTGACTAACAGATAGGTGTATAATACTAAAGTGGAGTGATTTTTGTAGAACTTAATTATATGTCCTTAATACTGTGTCTAACATCATCTAAAAGCGAAGGAAATTCTAGTAAATTTTGGAAGTGCTAAGGAAAAAGAAGCAAGTAAGAATTAAGTAGTCTAAGAAAGTTTTAGAAATATTTCTCTTAGGAAATGCTACTTTTGGGTTACTCATTTTTTAATTATGTAGGAGAAACTATTAAATATAAAATAGAGAAACTCCTGTCAAACTCCTTCACCTCAGGGACTGCAAACTACATGGAAATAAAACATACGTTTTTACTAATAGGTTTTATCCCTATGCTTATGTCACTTGACATAGTGTATTTTGCCACAAAAGTCAGTAAGTCTTCTAATGGTAGTCTGTGAAGTATATAATTACCACTGCAAAATAATCCATGTCAGGCTTCAAAGATTTAATAACAGCAAATGAGTGTGAGGCATTGACTTGTACTAAATATACCTTCATATTTTGACCATAGAAACCAGTGTAATAATAAAACGGCACTATGCCTGTCAAAGAAATGACAATTAAGTGTCTGAAATGCATTTCCTAGTTCAGTATTCTACTGTTTAAAGCTTATTAGCTCACATATTGCTAGCTTTCAAAACCCATCACTAGGGAAGATTAGCAAGAGAGGAAATGAAATGAAATGCTGTAATTTATAACAGAAGAGCAGCCTCCCCCTGGATTTGTAATTGCTTTGATTAAAATGGTGTGTTTGCCCTATTCTATGCTACTATGGGATCTTAGAATTTTTTTTTCACATCACTTACCACAGATTTCAATCTTAGGATTATTTGCGTCCCTATTAGAAGAGCAACTATCCTCTCTGAGGACAGGCTATGTTTCTCTTCCACTGTATGTCCAGCCTTGAGCCCAGGCCTGGCCTACAGTGACCCTCGATAAGTCACACTCAAATGCATGGTGATTGTGGTGCAGGAAGTAGACTGAGAACAAGCACAGAGGCTCCACAGCAATGCACAGTGACATCAGTGCCTGGCAAGGGACAGGTCCACTCAAAGCCATGGGTGTCACAGTGTGACCCTAATGTGGCACTGGGGCTGTGTGTGGGAACAGGTAGGCCTTCCACCTTTTAGCTTTGGTCACCTTTGGTCGACTGTGTGGACATTCAGCAATCAAAGCCTGAAGATTCAGTCCTTGGCCCCATCCAGAGCCCTCACCTGCTGCCGCAGCCCCAACCTTGGTCTGCAGTAAAGTAAAATGACTTTATTATCAGATTGTGCAGGAGCTCTGGACTGAAATCAGGCCAGTCTGGAGGGAGGGGACAGGAAGTGGAACAGAACTGCTGGATCAGGAAAAGGTTATTTTTAGAACATGTGGGAATGTCATAGAAGCAACACTTTGCCTAGGTCTAGAAAGTTAGTTTTAACAAAATATTTCTTACTGTGAAGTAGATGGAAATATCTATGTACACAAAGACTATTACAGTTGAATACACAGAGGGAGGAATGCCCTCAAAGTCTAGCATACAGTGAAAAGCACTGGGGGCCGTTATTTTATTTTCTGTTCCATTTATTCATGTTGTCTCAATATCAAACTACAGAAACTACCATATTTACACCTCAAATAATTTACTTACTAAATGAATAAATTGATGAGTGAAAGAATGAACAACCCTTACTGTTAGCTTTTTGGGACTTAGTCCCATTAAAAAATTTTAATAATATGTTATTTATCTTTAGATTTTTCTTAGATAATGTCCTTTTTATATAGAAAGCCTGTTTCATCCCTAATAAGGTTAGCCAAATCCTTATTTTATTTTGGAGGGCTCTTACTTGAAATAACACATTTCTCAGAGATAATTTTTTAATCACAATTATAAACAAACTGGGAGAATAAAAACCTTTCTATTTGAGGTTAAATATAGGCAATCCGCTTCCAGTCTTGCTCGTTGCTGGCCTGTGAATAAACTGGTGCCCCTGCGTCTTTCTCAAGGCCTTGGCTCATGCTTGACGTCAAGCCCACGTTCCTATCATTAGTAGACTGCTGTCTGCCAAGTATTTCTAAGCTACTTCTATACAACATGTGCTTTCTACATTTTACTGCATGCACCTCTTGTGTGAAACGCTGAATTGGAATGATTTCCTTCAATATTTTCTTCCCTTTTTCCTTAAATGACTATTTAGCAGGGGGCAGAATTTTAGGTTACTGATTATTTTCCACTATATTCTGAATATATTCTGCTGTCTTTTGGCTTTCACTTGAACCAAGAGGATTTGTATTATGATTCTAATTGATTATCTTCAGTTGCAGATAATCTGCTGTTTTCTTTCTGAATGCTTTACAAATTCTTTTATTTGTCTACATTTTCACTGTAGTCTATCTAGGTGTGAATTTGCTGTTGACTCTATCCAGGACCCAGAGGAAGCTTCTGTTATGACTTGAATCTTTCTTTAGCCACTCCGTGCATAAACCATGCCTCTCTCTTATTCTCTGCTTCTGGAAATCCTAAAAGGATGTGTGTTCTATCCTTTTTTTCCTCAACTTTTCTTTCATGCTCTCCCTGTTGTAGAAGTTAAAACTTTAGCAGGGTAGGTGTCAACAGAGGCCACGTGGGAGATAAGGACTTGAGCCTGACCTGGCAGTAACGAGACAGTGTCCCCTTCATCCACACTACTGGGACTAGCTGTTGGCACAGATACTACTGAATGAGACCATTGCTGACATCCTTTAGCTCAGACTTACATATGCAACCCCTTCTCCATCCTGGTCCTGGTAAGAAAAGACCAAGGTATGAATTCTGTTTTGCTGTTCTTACCTGGGCAAGGCTGGGTGCAGGTTTCTTCAAGAACCATTTTTTTAATACCATCTATAATGGGTTCAATGTCAGTACAGAATTCTTCATCCACCACTTTGCTGAAATCATCAGCCGACCCATCACTCACTACACAAGAAATGTTCCTTGTTCTGGTCCCTTCGCCACACTGGGCATCCTGAAATGGAGGAAGAAATAACTAATTAGGAAAAGAAAAATAATTCATTAGTGAGCTCATCGCTTACAGTCATCTCTGCACCACTGATTTTGATTTATGAGTAGTTACAGGAGCATCTGAAACCCGAGGGAAGAAGCCCGAGAGGGCACTAGCTATAAAGCATACAGGGAGCAATTTATTTGTTTTTGAGCCAAAGACAGGCAAATAAATTTTCATTAAAATGAATCAGTCTCCAAATGATTTTAAAAACATAGGACAGGGAGTGCTTGTTATCAAAACTAATGAAAGTTATGAAATGGCAAGGTACCTAAGATCGTTAAGGGAAACAGGCCATCTATAAGCTCTGAAAAATATTTCTGAAACCAAGTCTCTGCAGATAAAGAATACACACTTCCATGCAACCTCCTAAGATCTGATACCTGCACTTGGCATGGAGACCACTGGCCATATTGCCACTGGTAACAGGGCTTCACTGGGCAAGGCTTGGACTGTTCCATCAGGGCAGGGCATGGTCTGCCATCACCTTGGAAGGGCTGGGTCACTGTTCGTCTTCGGATCATTTTTCCTTTGAGAGATACAAAGCGATGCAACCTTAGTGTAAGCACATATCTTAATGGGAGAAGGCACCATAGATGTTTCTCCTGAGAAGATCTCAGGAACAAGTAACATTTAGGTATTTTGGAAAGAGAGACACCCTAATTCAACCTTTCTGAAGATCGGACTTAAAGCAAGAGGGACATTTTATTTCCTATTCCTTGATTGTTAGTCTAGTGCTAATTACGGTACAAACAAACCTGTGAGGCCACATGTTTGAGAACACTGTGACCAAGGAGACCAGTCAGAAAGCTGACAGTTCACGGGACATTCCACCATGCAGGACGCGTTCATCTGCCAGTTCTTCTCCAGGCCAAGCTGCAAGGATAGAGGGAGATGTGTTTGTAGGGACATGACCGCGGTGTTGTCGTGATGGAAGGAGTGGGGGGAAAAGGAAAAGACAGGACCAGGGAGGAGAGGAGAGGAAGAAAAAGCAACGTATATCATAAAAAGATGTCTGCAGGGCAAACACCCAAACTGCTGAAGTGGTTCAAGCCCAGAGAGAGGGAGCCAAAGGCACAGGATGAATGGCGAAACCCGTTTCCTCAATACACTTATATATTGTTGAACTTTTAAAATAAGCAATGGAGAAAGCAGATTTAATCTCCAAATTGGCTGAACTTCCCTAAATAAGGAATAAATAGGAAAAGCAAGATTACTTTCTAGTAGTAAAACTAAGAGTATCATCAATATACAGTTATAAAGTTGTATCTTTGGGATGTTATTTATTTTTACGTGTGCATATCAAACTAAAGCAAAAGATAAAGGCTTTAAAAATTGCCACTCAAAACCAAAAAAATCATGTAATGAAATAATACAAAGTAGTTTTTAAGTAAACTCTCTCAGAAGGAAGGTCACCAGAATTTTTTTGATTATGAACATTTACAGACATTTATTATTTTTACAAAGACTCTCCTTAAAACTGATCTCAGCAGCTAACTGTGGTGTAATTGTTATTCTGGCATTAGCCTCTCATCAGATAACGTTGTGCATTTTATTGTATTGACTTTCATTCCTTATTAAGTATTCTACCTTTAAAATACAGGATGAGATTTTGAACTTGAGTATGTATGCAAACATTTTAACAAAGTAGCATTGAAATAGAAAAAAATAAGATCTTGTTAGGAAAATGACACTTTTTACATTGGTACTCCTTGGGCATTTTCAAGACCTTTTTTATTTCTGCCTGAAAGATAAGTTTATGGTGTCTAATTTATATAGCAGAAAATGGCAAAAGAAACTTTCCCTGAAATGTTATGTTGTGGTTCAAGTATAGCTCTTGGCTCTAAGTTATTTACTGAGAGATGATCTCTGTACCACATCCCTCTGCTGGCACTCCCCTTATATTTCCACCAGTAATACCTGGCAAAGCTGAGTACTTGGTGTGAAAACTTTCATCATATCACTTAATCTAAGACTCATAAAATCACTTAAAAGTCACTGGAGATTGGCAATAGGACTCTTAAGGTGACATGATAAAAATGATGTGTTACATTTAAGGTAGATAATAAGTTTCATAGAAAAAGGGTCTGAATCATTCTTCAACTACTACTGGCTTATTTTACTAGAGAATTAAAAAGGATGTCTGTTTACAGATATTCTGGGTGTCCTGTGGCAAGACAGTTTCCCCCATGCTACTGTCCCCCTTACATTTATTGCATTTTCTGTCTGTCTGTCTGTCTGTCTATCAATCATTAATCCAAACATATATTCAGGGATCAAAGAACAGAAAAGGAGAAACCAATTACTAGTCATCATGTGAGTTAGTGTCTGACAAACATCAAAGACAAAAGTGCTACAGAAATGCTGGATGGGTTTAACCCTAATTTTCCTCTTTGTCGGGTAGTAATGCCATCTTTCTTTCTGGCTGTTAGAGAAACAGCGAGACTTAGCTACTGCTGTTGCACTGAATGCAGGGTTTGCACGTGAATTAGTAGGTACGCAATCAATCTATTGTCAAAAAGATAGCCAGCTTTTCTCAGGGCTATTATTTGATTCTGCTGCTTCCATAGGGACGGATAAAATGAGATATGAGTTGTTTAATCCAGTTCCTGCAGAGAGTAGCACTGTTCTTCCTGAAGACAGTGTTTGATAAAATGTTATGATTTGAATCCCTAATTGTCATTGCAATATTCAAATATGATCATATTTGTCCATAAAAGTAAATTTATCTAGGCTCCTGGATAATTTAAATTATAGGTACTTACATTTCATTTAAGAAATAAAAGGCCCTATTTATAGCTTTGTCCTGTAGTCATATGAAATATTTAAAAACTAGTCTTGTATAATTTGGGTTTAGCTTTCAGAAAGCTCTGAGCTATTCATCCTTATTTCGTTCTGACCCAGGAGGGCATTTACAAGTGCATTTGCAAAAAAAAAAAAAAAAAAAAAGAGACATAATAACCAACTAGAAGTAGATCACAGAAAGCTCTCCAACCTGTATATGACTATAATAATATTATTTTTATAATGACCACATTAACTTTAATGTTATTAATTTCAAAACCAAATTGATTCAGGTATGAAATTTCTAATTAAATCTAAAGCAATAACTAAGTTATAAGATGATAGTGAGAGGAATTGATTAACTATAAACAGCATGCTTCCAGCACATTTGGGAGTTCTGTTCCCATCGACAGAGATACAGAGAGTTAAGTTAGGTCCACATGATAAGGACATCAAATGGATTAAAATAGTTCCATCTTGGGTTTTCCCTTAGGAGTTGGAACAGTTTACTGTGGGCAGATACTAACCCCCAGGATGTGTAGACAGAAGCTGTGGTCATCTGTCTACTGAACCCTGATGAGGTTAAGTTCTTCCCCGTATGTCCAAATTTATAGAGCCTGCTGCTTATCTTGGTTCCTGTTTAACCCAGTGGGCCTCAGGTGCAGGAGTCAAAACCTGTCAGGAAGAGGTGTGCCCTTTTGGTCTGGGAATCAGACAAAATAATTACAACTTGAAGAGCAGCTTCATGAATACTAAGGCAGGCCAACAGCTATGTTTTCTCAGATTTGCTTAGGTCACAGCTGATGAAATATGATCCGACATCTTCATACTGTCGGGTGAGTATGAAACTACTGGGGGCGTTACTTTTGTAAATTGGAGAATTAACAGCTACAGTTCTCTGTACCTAAAGGCACTCTGTACCTTAAGACTCCCTTCCTTTGTTTGAGTTTCAAGCTCCCTCTTATCCAGACCTGAGTCATACATTCACAGCTGGGTATTAGATCCTAACATCAAAATCTGCTACCAAACCACATGCGATCAATGTTTTGCAACAGAGAGAGTAACTGATGGCTCTTGGCAGGTGTCCCAGGCAACACAAAATTCATGTGAAATTACAAAAGATGGTGAGTAGTCTGATTAAGATTTATTGCCTCTATGCACCTTGATTACTTATTGTTCCCCAAGCATTTCTTTCAGAATAGGCTAATTAGCATACCTTTAGGCTCCAAGCAGAACAAAATACAGGAAATTATGTGTAGAAATCAGTAGTGTTGGGCAGTGTCTCTTTTCAAGAGGGTGCATAGCAGCCTCTGAATAGCGCGGAAAACATCTGCTGGCAACGAGCTGCACAACGCACAGGTCACTTGGCTCGGCATGAGTTGAAATGATTTGGAAAGAATTTACTCACAAAGATCTAACCCAGCATCCCCTTACCTCTTCACAGTACTTCAGGTTAACCGACTTGCCATCACTTCGAACACAATCCAACATCCTTGTTTTCATGCCATTTCCACAAACTGCCTTCTCACTCAGCTGACACGTACTCCAGTCTGAAAGGAAGGGAGCCCATCAGCACAGAAGGCTACGTAGGAAACAGATTTCAAAGGAAACTCGGATGACCTGAATCCCATATTTAATTCACAACTGCTTCCTAAGCTCCACAATCAATCATCCCACATGCAGAGCATATGGGTCTCGGCTTTGAGCGTATCAGGAGTCAAACGGCATTGCTGGGGTTGCACACGGCTGCAGGGATCATTCCTGAAGGCAGATGCCTGCTTGTCAAGCTTGACAGCTGGCCGTTTGGTGATGCTGTAAACATGGTCTGGCCTGCAGATCAAAGGTCATTTTTCCCTTATGAAAGTAAAAGTTTTCAATGTTTTTGTTTTAGCAAAATAATCATAATTTTAATGGCTGGTACTTTGGGTAGCTGTATTCAAATAAAACACTGTATTTCACTTACTGTTCATACTTAGAATGTTTTAAAATGTACACTTAAATTTATTTCAAAATCACTGTGGCCATATTTATTTCACTTATTTTCTGTCTTTGGCAAAATAATTCTTTCCTCTTTCTTTCCAGGGCAACATAACATGTCCCAGAGAACTGTGATTTCATTGTGTCATTAAAGGAAATTGAAGAGAAAAACTGAAAGCAACGAAAAGCCAACCTGACTGCTACATGTCATTGTACAATTTCTGGAGTGTATTTCAATGTGAAAATCACTTGGGAAAAATTCCAAAATAAGCTTCAGTGTTGTCCTAAGTCATATAAACCAAGAAACTTGCCTTTCCTAAAGCATATGCCTTGATGGTATGAGATGAGGGTTTAGGGAAAAAAATGGAATTTAGAATGAGCCTTTTTCCTTAAAAAAAAAAAAAAACCCTTATCTATCTTTTTTCATCTTTGATAATACTGAAATATTTATATTTTCTACATATTTTGGCAAGCTTAAGATCACTGATGTTTTTACATCAGACTAATCATGCTTATGAACTGCCTCTACATAAAAAATTGCTATCCCAGTATTCACAGCGATTAAACATCTTCTGAAGAAGAAAGACATCTTTCAATAAAAGTGATACCCATGGGGACAATACATCTTTTACTTGCACCTTCCTAAGTGGGAGGGTGTCTTAAATAGGCACTTAGACTATTCACAATCTGCTTCAAGAGCTAATGTTTGTGTGATGTTTTCATTCCCATTATCTTGATTTTCATAAATATTTCTGTCATTTAACAGAGGATTATTTCTGGGAGAGGAAGCAGCAGGTCCAGAAGGCACGCAGATGGGAGAAGGGCAACACTTCCGGGAATGCTGCTGAGCTGACAGACACGGGATCTGACCTTTAACTCCAGGAGGAAATGACAATTCACGTACCTGTTACATTATAATCATAGTGGAAGCAGTTTTTGTTCAGGTTACAGGGTTCCTTCTCAACAGCATTGGGGCAGGCTCTTCCTTCATCAGCAGGTTGTCTGATGGGATCAGCTGACCTTTGCCGGAAACTGCTTTGATTGCAAGGCTGACAAAGAATAACAACTCATCAGAAAGGTGAATACTCAGCCACAGAAGAGCTAATGTATTAGGGAGAGCACTGGAGCAGGAGTTAGAAGGGGTGGGCCACTGGCTAGCTTAAACAATTCCATAACAGCTCAGTTTCTTCATCTATAAAATCAGGGTGCTGGACAAGTTTCTGATGCTCCATCTAACTATAGGACACTGTGGACGGGGAATGCTGCCCGCCTTTCCAGTTCTACAAGGATCAAGCCATCAGCCACTGCAGCCACCCACGTCATGTGCCCTGAGGGAAAATCAGGATGGAGAAAAACAGGAAGCAGTCTGTGCTGTGGACACTGAACCAAGATAGTTAAGATACAAACCTAACAATTTCAGTGAGCCCAGATGCCTGTATCTTCCTATATATAGGAGAGAACTCAAATCATTAACTTGAGATGTCTGTTTTTTGTCATCAGCAGTAATCTTTTGATGTCCGGCTACATGTTTTTTTTTTTTTCCAGCAAAAACTTCCTAGTTATCCTGGTTCCTCCCTTACCTCTTCTTTGGAGCAGTTCCTCAGAGCTGAGAGGCTCTCTCCCAGGCTTCAGTCCTCAGTAAGATCCCCGAATAAAACTTAACTTGCAGCTTTTGTGTGTTTTTTTTCTTTGGTCGACAGTGTTTAAGAGTCTACCTAACTCAAAAAGAAATCTGCACCCCACGTCCACAGCAGCACTATTTACAACAGCCGAGACATGGAGACAGCCTCAGTGTCCATCGATGGACGAATGGGTCAAGTTGTAATACAATTATACAACAGAATATTATTCAGACATAAAAAATGAGGGTTCCTTCAACTTGTGACAACACACATGGACCTGGAAGGCATTGTGCTACATGAGATAAGACAGAGAAAGACAAATACTCTGTGATCTCGCTTACACATGGAATCTAAAACAAAACAAAACTCATAGAAAAGGATCAAACTCGTGGTTCCAGAGACGGGGGCAGGGAGGAGGGAGAAGTGGAGGAAAGTGGTCAAAGGCTACAAAGTTCCAGTTGGTTGTAATAAGTAGTAGAGATGTAATGTACAACCTGACTGTAGCTCACACTGCTGTGCGACAGGAAAGCTGTTACGACAGTAAATCTTAACAGTTCTCACCAAAAGCAGAAAAATTTGTTTCCTTTCTTCTTCTTTATTTTTATTGTACCTATTTGAGAAGACGGATGCTAGGTGAACCTATTATGTTAATCATTTCATAATGTATGTAAATAAAACCATCATGCTATCTGCCTTTAATACAGAGGGATGTCTATCAATTATTTCTCAATAAAACCCTGACAAAAAGAGTCTGTCAACTATGGATAGATAAGTCACTGGTAAGGGAGAAGGGGTGGGATGGAGGGCTAAATTGGGAGTTTGGGATTTGTAGATATTACTATATATAAAGTAGATTAATAACAAGGACCTACTGTATAACACACAGAACTATGTTCAATACCTTGTAATGGCTTATAATGAAAAAGAGTATGAAAAGGAACATAGATAGCTGAACCACTATACTGTACACCAGAAACTAACAAAACCTTGTAAACTGACGATACTTCAATTAAAAAAAGGTAAAAAAATGGATACATCATAGCACCCACACACAAGTGATCATTATTATAGATCGCTAATGTAGACGTTATAATAAATTAATGTATCTATCTACCTACCTGTCTAACAATAGTTTCTCAGACCTGAAAAACTGTTTTAAGGATGACTTTAAATAACTAGCTATTAGTGACCCTTACTCCCTAATGCGCACACGTACATGCACATGAACACAACCTAGCACTCCTTAAGAAGACGGGCTTGCCACTCTACTGGTACAGTCTTGTTCTGAAAACACTTGGTTACTAAGAGCAGAAAGAGTGACTCAGACATGACACTGTGGAATGCAAATGGAAAATTATCTGCAAGCCCTTGCGAGGCAGCTGATTCTTTACTGTTACTATAATTTAACCTGAATCCAAGTCACCTGCCGGCCTTGTTTGGTCCCTGCTGTATCTGCTGGCTGCTAATCAGCATGTCTAATAATGTTAACACTGAACCACAAAATTAATTTCTCTTTGAAAACATGCATCTGTCCTATATTGTATTTCGGCAAATTAATTCCACATAAGATACATTTTTATCCTGTGCTTTTGATGCCATTTTTAAGTGTATAGCTTTACAGAAGTGGCCAGGGATAAGCCACATTTCCCACATCAGCAGCCAGTTCTGTTTCATGTGCCTCTCTCGCCAGGGTCCCATGGAAGCGCGCCTGTGGGCTGCTGAACTCTAGAAGCTTTGTGGGATTGGAAATTCCCAGCTGGCTCTGCAGGGCCAAAGAGACTCAGAGTCAGTGTGTGGAAAGAGATTCACTGATGCACAGCTTTCTCCTTTCCACTCCCGTTCTTACCAGGATCTTTTGCGTTTTCATGTCAATACTCCTGCTGCTGTACCCCCACGGTCTGAAAGACTATTTCTACAATTTAAATAAAATGGATTGGGCAAAAAGCAAGGGACGATAATAACCTGACACCGTTAAGGTACCTTTACTAGTGCGTCACTCTTTCCCCCTTACCCGGAGGGAATCATTATCCCCACTGCAGCTTTTAGCATGCTGTGTATTCATAAGCCATCTAAAGGCATCTTGCGCTGGGCTTAGGAGGGTGGTGGAAGAGCAGAAAGCCTGCAAGAGCGCAAACTGTTTTAGTGTGTTCAAAACATTGCTGACTTTTAAATGGCAGCCAGAAAAGAATGAAGTAGCCAACAACACACCTTGCTCTGGTAACTAATTTGGTAACTCATTTAGTACCCAAATTGTTATTTTCTTAATATTATCTTTGAAGCTTTAGTGGTAAGGAACTGAGCAAACTCTATATTAAAAAATGATTAATCGTCTCACCAAAGTGCATCGGGTCCATGGGCCCCATTCGGATATCACACAATCCTCAGGACATGGTAATTTGCACTCTCTAGAGCCCAGGGGCATCTCTTCTGGGTCACAGAGGTAGTCCTCTACATGGTCAGAAGGGCCATCCGCTGTGTTCTGCATGCATCTAGAAGAAAACACATCTATCAGTGAAGAAACCATGACAATCAGAACAATGGCCAACCCATAAGATGTTTGGTTTTTCTTAAGACATCACCATGGGGCTAGGGGATGGGAAGCTTTGCATTTTATGAGTAAAATTCACCAAACATAAAGACATAAAAGGATCTTGGCCTCCCATAAATAGTGACAGAGCTTCAGTATGATTTAAAAATCTATGCTTGTATGTATCATTATAATCTTTTAAAGTTACAGTCACTGTGTGTACACTCTGTGCATGTAAATGCTGTATGTCTTCTTCTGCAAGGAGAGGGTCATTTATACCCATATATGATGCAGAAACTAATGAGAAGTGGTCCAAAGATATTCATAGAGGGGTTGCAATTTTGGAATGTACTGGTTTTTTTTTTTTCCCTTTGGAGGGGAATGGTAGATTTCCATGGAGTGGATAGATCCATGTATGATGGAAGACAAGGCACACTGAACTCTCCTAGGGAGAGGTTTCATTAAGTGGTTTTGAAAGCAACTGATGGCGTTTATCACACTGTTTTGTCAGTTAAAAAGGAATTTTAGCCTCCTGCCTACTGATAACCTTAAAAGAAAGCCAGAAGTGAGGAGACAATCATAATAGTAATAGCACAAATTCTCTAAACGTGGTTGTTGGGATCTTTCTATATCTTGACCTTTTTTATTAGTTTTCTTTTTAACAGAACAAATTCAAACATTTTATTACATTTCATTCTATTGTAAGCAGACATAAAGTGCCCTTTACTCATCTCTTGGGAATCTAATTAATGTGGCTAGTATCAGACTTCACTTTTACGTAGTTAATAATGTCTCCAGGTACTTTACTAACAGAATAGAAAAACTTGTGCCCTCATCTGTAACTCAGAGAGGGTCAACCAAACTAGTGGGTTTGGGAAGAGAAGTGCACTGTGGAAGATGAAAAGGAAGGCTTGTGCTCTTAAGCCTCTCAAACCCATGGCCATGTTTTATAAACAACTGATTGAATTACATTACCAATTATCCCTGGAGTCTCAACTCTTCTCCGGGATTTACAATCAGTAGGGACGTTGCATTTTCACAAATCTACTCTGTAAGATCACCTTTCTATACAGCGCTGCTGATTTGAATAGAAATGTGGTTTTCCAGCGGGATGCATTCAAAGACAGGAAAATGATGCTATTGGTCATGTCTTAACTGGGATGCAGCCTGAAAAAATATACACCCTAATACACACCTCTGCATTTTTTTTGGTATATTGAATAAATATATGAAAAAGTAATCAAAATATGCAAAGGTAGATACTTATTTAATTTCATTGTTGAAGGAAAAAAATTAATAATAAATTTCTTTGGGAGAATTTTAGTTTCCCAGGAAAAAGGTCTAGCTTCAGTGGCATTTCTAAAACATTCTGTTGACAGCAGCTCTGAGAGAAAATGGAGCAGACAGGACAGTTCAGTCTCCAAAGATGGATTTGCTGCTAAGAAAAGACTGCATTCAAGTTAGGCACCGACATGATATCCAAGGATTACCTTGCAAAATTATCTATTGATCCTGAATTAAGGACAGATGTTCAATACTTTATTAAGTAGTTATGTACATAAAACTTCATTTTCAAAGCTTTTCTCCTCCTTCTATTTTTATACAGATAATAGATTCACTTCAGGAAAATAAGAAGAAATTTTTAAAAATTCACTTAATTCTATTGGAGATAACCACTCTTAACAGACTATTATATTTAAACCTATGTTTTTATTTCCTTAAATAGGAGCAAACTTTATCAACTATTTGTACCATTTAAGAAAAATATCAACAATACATTAGGAACATCTTCTCATGTTATTAACTGTTTTTCTAAGATACAATTTTTAATGACTATGAGTTCCATCATTTGAGTGTGCCACAATGGCTAAAAAATCCTTTATGTTGACATTCAGATTATTTACATTTTATTTAATTTGCTACTAATGAGTTTATTTTATCACTACAGAGTACAGAATAAATATTTGGATCAATCAAGTTTTGAGCCAAAAGGAAAGCACTTTAAGGTCATTTGCTTTCTTCAAATTCTTGGCCTTTCTCCTCTACATAGGAGAAGGAATTACGCTGTGAGAAAACAACTACATTAGAAAACAGGGTGTAGAACCAAGTTGGAGGCCAAAGGTAGGGCCTAAGGGTTACCACTGATGTGGCATTAAGGTGTGCATTATCTGCAGAGAATAGCAAAAGCAACAACAGGAGTAACCACATCTGTCTGGTTTTTATTATCAGCAGGTGCTGGCAATTCTAAAAAAAGATCAGTGAAAAAATATTCCCAACCACCAGGGCGAACCACTTGTATCACGCAGTCTTTGATATGCCATTCCACCGTAAAAGAGAAAGAATGAGAGCACATACACTGAAACCTACTCTCTGGAAGAGAGCTCATCTGTCCTGAAATGTCACCGAGTGCCTGCCCCTAGCAGGACAGTCGACCTCAATCAGCAGAGGAAAAGGCCTGGGAGGTGTACCACCCGGCCAGTAAAGGAACGTCCCTGCAGGGTCAGAGACGCCAGTCAACACTGATCTTCTCCTTTCTCTGTCTGCGTTGAAAAAGTTTACTGAAAAAAACAAATCGACCTGAAAAGTTACTTTGTTTAAGACATGTTTAGAAATGTCGAGAATTTATATTCACTGAGCAAAAAGAAGCAATATACACATCGATAGCTGCCGAAAAAAGCTGAAGTAACAGTAATTCTTTATTATTATTTTTTACTAACAAAAAACCACTCTGATAAAATTTTTAATATAAGGAAAATACTTTTAAATTTGAAAGGGAAATTTTAAATTTGGAAGAAAATTGGTAGAAAACAGAATCTCTCTTTTTCTTCCCTGTTTCCCTATCAACTCATTAACCTGTCCCCCACCCCATTCATCTTTTCAAGTTCCTTAAAAAGTAACTTGAGAGTTCAGGTGGGCTTTTGAAAAAAGAAACAGATTATTTTTGTTGGAGGCAAAGTTTTACATAGTGTGCCAAGGTTTTATTATACAAATGCTAACTTGTTCTACTTTCCTATTGAGACAGATTAAGAATCTTACATTCATGGAATGTTAGGTCATGAGTGAGAATGGGATTCTTCACAACAGGAGCTGTCACATTTTGGATGTTTTCCTATTTGTCTCTATGGTGTGTCACTCAGCAGAGTTAGAAGAAGGTGTTAACAGTTAAAGAGTGACTAGAGACTTGGGTCTCAGTGCCATCTCTGTCACTTTACTAGATGTGCGTTCTTGGTACATTACTTAGTACTTATGAATGTACTCTGTCAAGCGGAGATAATAAAGCCTCATACACTTGTCTCCCAGGTTCCAAAACCCTTAAAGATCATACACAGATGCTGTAGGGAAAATATAATGAGTATTACACCTGTATTGGGTTTTAGGGAATTTCTATGTATATGACAGGGTCTCGGTCTGGAGAAACTCACAGGATTTAATGAAGGTGACAGAGATGTAGAAAGGGTCTTTCAAAGCAATGAGGGGTATGTGGGGTATTACAGACAAGGCTGCTCCACAGAACTTTTTCTATGATGACAGAGAAACTGTGCCGTCTCACAGAACAGCCACTAGCCACCTCTGGCTATTGAGCACTTCGAATGTGTCTAGTGTGACTGAGGAGACACATTTTATTTAATTTTAATTAGTTTAGATTTAAAGAGAAATAGCCACACATGGCTAGTGGTTACCCTACTGGATGGCGTGGCCACAGAGTGGCACGAGCCAGCTGGGGGTTTTTACAAAGGTTTCAGGGAACAGGTGAGACTTTTCTCAAGTTAGCCAGTTTGACATAAAGGGGCAAGAGTTTATAAAGGATTGTCACTAAAATACAGTTAGAACTATATTTGAAATTAAGAAAAAGTTTACTAGAGCTGGAAAATCTGCACTGAGTCATCTGTCATTCAATATGCAGCTCTTTCCCCTGAAAAACACCTTGAAGCAAAGCTTCCTGAATCAGAAGGCTGAGGAGCATAAACTGCTGCAGGGAGCAGATCCCCTCAGAGCCTCCCATGAACACAGACTCCCTAAAAATAAAACTGGAGACAATCTTATCCAGGAGACTGGGGAGGAGGGCAAGCCCATGCCGGCCCCTGTGAAACTGGGAGGTGCCTGTGCCATCAGGCTTGGCCTCACCTCACTTTCCGGGTCTGCACGCCCTCTCCACAGTTGTCCCGCATGTTCACGAAGGTCACCTTGCAGACGCTCCACGGTTCCGTGACCCATATGTACTGGCTGCAGTCGCTGTGGCAAGGGACGACCTCATACACCTGAAACACACACAGTGCTCAGCGACCTCCCCCCACGGAACCCGACCACGGCGAGTGCGAACACTTCCCATCACTGCAATCACGATAGTCTTGTTTAGCTACTCTCAAGCCTCTCCTTTATTGTTCATTATTCTAAAAGGGGAATGTAGAAAATCTCTGGAGAGTTCTAGCAGTAAAGGGCAGGGCTGGCTGCGCTGTGTGCTGCTGCTCCTTCATCGCACGGTGGTTGTAGCTCTGTCCTCACCGATCACATCACACATACTCTGCCCTTCCCTGGACTGGCCCTCACCACACAGTACTGTAACTTCCTGGGCCACACGTCTGGTTCACAGCTCTGTGTGACTTCGGTATTTAGCCCCAGGTGCTCATGGGTCAGGCATTCTACAGAGATTTGTTGACTAAGATGAATGAATGAATAAACGAACTGATGACTTACCTACGCATACACAAGTAGCTGTTTTCAAATACACACAATTTGGCTTGTTTGCCAAATAAATATGTATGCCAATAAGAATTTACATTTTTTCTATTCCATATATGAAACTAAATTCAAAGATAATTAATATGAAAGAGAGCCATCTTAAAACTAATTAACCCTTATTCATTTAGGGCTTGGAAGCAAGGTCTGAAGTTGGTCTCATATTACACAGCTACAGACCAAGGCAACGAGGGCCACGTGGAACAACACAAGCTGTCTGTGCTCCGGCGCCCACAAGGGCTTGCAGCCCAGGTTTAGGGTGGTGTGGCTGGTTTCAGGATCTTTAGCACAATGAACCAGTTATGCTCTTTCTTCAATGAGAAAGAATAACCAGATGGATGGAAAAAACAGATCAAAATCCACTGCAACAGAGCTGACTCAACCATAGAAGTGTCTTTTAAAATCATTTCAAAATCTATGATAATTCAACCCTATTTCCTACACACACACACAAATAGTACAGGAAAGTTTTATATAACTCTTTAATTTCAGAAATTATAGTGTTAAATACTCCTTTGGAGCCATCCTATTGGGCAAATTTTAGTGGACTAAACACCCAAGCAAAGTGAATAAAGCTGACCTACTCCAGCTAGGAATAAAAAAAATGCACTGTTAGAGTAAGAATCTACACTGATTGCCACAGTGATCACCTTCGCTCTGGGTGTTGTATTAAAACAGGACTAAATACCACCGGCTGAAACAGTGCCCGGCAACTTGCAGAGAAGGAAAAACTGAAGGAGAAACACCATCTTTCCTAATCCTTTGATGGCTCTCATTTTAGTCTCTGACACAGGAGTGAATACACACCAGCTCAGAGTGCCCACCTGCCGCCACCTGCAGCCCACCTGCCCCTTCTCCTCTCCCTCTGAGGAGCAGGAGACCATGAACAGGAGGCCTCACTGCCTTTTCCAGGCCGGTGACGTGAAGCTCGTTCCCCCTACGCCTGCACCCTGATGTTAAAATGAGAAAACACATGCAACATGCTAGGGAAAAAAAAGGGAACAGCTGCAGAAGATAAATGTTACAGAAAATATGACGTTTTTCCCTGTAAAAGATAAAAGAAATAGCAGGAAGAGAGTCAGGAGTGAAAAAGAAGAAACCGCAGCACTCTATTATGAAGCATGAAGTTTAAAAGTTCTTACCTGGGCCTGGAGTAGTGTTCAACAGGGATGAAGCAAAAGGAGAGAAACAAAGAAGTAAAAATGTCAGTATACTCAATGAGAAGAACTCATGTTCTAAGTGTCAAATGTTATCCATAGATAAAAGCCTTTTTTTAGGGTAAATGATAAGGCCATTTTTCTTAGCTCTTGAAAGAGAAAAACCAACTTTACTGTTGTTTAAAATTAAGAGACACAGTGGGGAGGGTATAGCTTAAGTGGCAGAGCACATGCTTAGCATACATGAGGTCCTGGGTTCCAACCCAGCACTTCCTCTAAAAATAAATAAATAAACAAACCTAATTACCTCCCCCCAACCAAAAAAAAATTTTTTTAAATTGATATGCACAAGTGCGTATTGCAAACAGCACAGTCAAGGAAAGGATTAGATGGGCAGGATGAAGAAATCTCAGAAACCTGGGTAAACCTCCGAATACGTATCATAGAGAACTGACATATGACTGTAAATATCTTGTGGTTCAAAGTGTGAACGGACTATCTATAGACTGATTGACCAACTGATTAATATGGTGATCTTAATCAGTCCATCCACTTGTATTTCTTAGGAAATGAGGATGTGCCTCAGTTGGAAAGTGGAACCTCAGAGATCATTTAAGGCACAGTACCGCTGATTATTTCTTGGGGAATGCGTAACTGTAGTAAAAATCTGTATGATTTATGGTTTTCAACATTTACACAGACCTTTGCATATTCTTTACTTTCCTCACATTTTACTAACAAATTGATCCCTAGAAGTTTGTATTTTTAAAATGTAGAATATTTATGCTCAGAGACTCAGGAATCTACTATTTCTTGTTTTAGCTTTGATTTTTCAGCTGTTAACGTCTCAATATGCCACTAGTAGTAGGCTGATAACAAGTATTCAGATGTCCTTATCATACTCTGCATTAGATTAAATCAGAGTGACAGAGGCATGGCTTAGGTTAACAGAATTTTTATAGCAAAGACAACTTGCGACAATCAATTTGAACTTTTTCAAATTCACTGTTTAAAAAATGCTGAGGTAACCATAGCTCATTTTAATTTAAATTCTGACTGGCTGTAGACATACACATATACACACTAAAGGAAAGAAAATATGTAGAATTTATTGCAACCATGGATAAAAATTTATTAAAATTTAAATTTATTATTGACATTTCAAGATTTCAAAACTTGTAGAAAAATATTCTTTTGTATTAGAAGCATTACATTTCACTTATTCTGTCTCATCAGGGTCATGAATTTTCTCCTTTGGAGATATTCACCAGGACAGAGACACCCAGTCACCAGCAGATGGCAGGAGAGCAGTATGAGAGTCACCTTCAGTTATGCCTAAGGGCAAGTTCAGCAATTTTACTTGGGGGAAAAAAACATTTTTTCAGAGTACTTTCTGTGCAATTTAATTCTCCATTTTCTTGGTCCTCAATCCTTTTATTCAAAAGTTATTTTTATTTTCTCTATAATTTACTTTTATTGTGATAAATACATCTGGGTTAATTTGGAAAGGCAAGTGTGTATATGGGTAAACAGTGTGTCTGAAGATCAAAATTAGACAATCTATGTGTGTATGAAATATATCTACATATTTAAGGCAGGTTCACACATATGACTTGGCTCATTTGTGACCTGAGTTTCAACATACATCCTAACATCTACACATACTGTATGAAATTTCACTCTTTGTTAAATCACATGGAGGCTAAACATGGTAATAATTGTCTAATGCATCTTATATTACATTAAATTAGTCCAAATTCCCTCCATTAGATCTTTCACTTTTTATTTCCAACGGAACACGAGCAACAACTATGAACAGCAGCTAACAAAGTATGCATCTGAGGTCAAAGAAAGTTCCAAGTAAGACTGAAAAGGCCAATGACCAAAATGGACAGATAATATAAGATTACTTTGATGCCATCTTTGTATTTCTTTCTTTACATATTTTATAGCAAACAAATTTAAATAAATGTACAGAATATATTTCCCACTCTTAGACCCCAGCTCATCTATTTTCTTTGATTTTAATTTATGTAGTTGGTGACTGAGGTGTCTTTCTGAGAGTCTAGGGCATCTACAAGAATGACACAATCTTGCTCCCTGTAGATAAATTGTTGTACAATTTTATAACAGATTAAATACCTTGACATTATTTCAAAGGTAGATTTCATTTTTACTTCCATTGAACTATATTTAATATGCATATATATGCAGGAGACTAAATCTCGTGAGAATAGAGATCATGTATCTGATTTGGGATTTTAATAATTTACTCAGGCATTGTAAAGACAAAATGGGTCAAATTTCTTCTTCAGGGGTTATTATTTATTCTTCTCCATTTTGGATAAAAAAAAATCAGATCACTGTGCATGTAAAAAATACTTCAAAATATTCCCAATGGTAGAAGATACCTGGTTGACGTGGTCCAGTTTGGGGCACGGCCTTCCTCCATTATAAGGTTTTTCTCGCAGCCATTTAGACCGGACCTTCACGCCACTCCCACAGGACTTACTGCAGCGAGACCAGTTGGACCACTCGCTGAGCTTGCAGTCTGAGGGGCAGGGGATGATGCAGGCCTCTTCAATGTAACCTGAGTGAGGAAAATGAGACAAGAGCCATCTCCTCCACATGTCACTCGCCTACCACCACCCACCACCCCAGCTCATTTACAAGGTCCAAGTCTGACTTGACAGCAGCATGCAAATGCAGGGATGTCTCCGTCGTTAGGGACTCAAATAAAATTCTGCAGGAAGATGACATACATACAGCGACTCTGTTAAAATAACAGTTGAGCGGCTGCCATGTGATCTGCTTAGGATTCACGCTCACCATACTTCTACATTTCTGACTTTCTGACAGCTCGTGTTTAATTGACAATAACCTGTCTGCTGCCATATCATTCTTATGCTGCCAGAATGATACAGTAAAAAAAAAAAATCATAACAGTTTCTACAAAGTCTTATCTGTTAATGTCACACAAGTTCAAGTGTCTGAGTCCACATAGCATTCTTCCTCAAGAAGAAAGCCAGACCGTCTCAATCAATATTCAAAAGGAACCATTTAACTTAGCACCTTATGTTTCCCCTTGATTGAAAATCAAGTCTGATGAAGAAAAATGAAAGATGATAAATAAATAATGCCTCATATTTTTATACAGTGCTGTCAATTTCAAAGTGCCTTCACATCTTGTATTCATTTGGTTCTCTTGAAAATATCATAAATGTTTGGGGCAGATATTGATGTTCTACTGGACAAATAAGAAAACAAATACAGAGATGACTGACAAGTGCAAGGTCACATAGTAAGAGATGGAGACAGGTTTTCTGAGGTTTAGTCCAGTACTCATTCCATCAAATCACACAGTCAATTAACTTAATAGTCTACAGATTTGTTTTGAGAAATGGGAGCATTTTCCTTGACCAGTCCCTCACTACCAACCTGGCATTTCACAGTATCAATTTATCTCTATCATTCTCAAGGCATGTATGTGAAAAAAGCAAAATTCCTTTGGTCAAGAGTCAAATGTTGGCTTCTGTAATGCTCTGACTGTGGGGAGGGGTTGTTCTTGACATAAGGAAACACTCTGCTCTTACCATTTTACATCAACATCAATGATTCGATTTGGAAAATGATTATAATGTAAACAATTTATACTGGTATCTCTAAGTAGTTTTTTTTAATTTATTGAGACATAATTTACATACTATAGAAGTCAGCTCATGTTTTGCTCTTAAATATATTCACTGAGTTTTGCAACCATCACCACCATCTAACTTCAGAACATTTTCTTTATCACAGAGAGAAACCCTAAACCTATTATCAGTCACTTCCCATTTTCCCCTCCCCTGCCCTCTGGCAACCATTAGTTTATTTTATATCTTTAAGAATTCACCTATTTTGAACATTTCATAAAATGAAATCAAACATTAACTTTATTCTTTTGTATGTGATTATCAAGTTATCCCAGGTCAATTTGTGGAAAAGATTATTTTTTTTCGGATAGAGAGCCCAGAAATAAACCCACAAACTTTTGGTCAATTAATCTTTGACAAAGGAGGCAAGAACATACAACGAAGTAAAGACAATCTCTTCATTAAATGGTGCTGGGAAAACTGGACAGCTGCATGTAAATCACTGAAATTAGAATACTCCTTCACATCATACACAAAAATAAACTCAAAATGGCATAAAGACTTAAACAGAATACAAAACACTATAAACTGCTTAGAAGAAACCATAGGCAAAACATTATCTGACATAAATCCCAGCAATGTTCTCCTAGGGCAGTCTACCGAGGCAATAGAAATAAAAGCAAAAATTAACAAATGGGACATTATTAAACTTAAAAACTTTTCATAGCAAAGGAAACCATAAGCAAAACAAAAAGACAACCTACGGAATAGGAGAAAATATTTGCAAAAGATGAGACTGACAAGGGCTTAATCTCCAGAATATACAAACAGCTCATACAACTTAATAAGAAAAAAAACCCAATCTGAAAATGGGCAGAAGACCTAAACAAGCAGTTCTCCAATGAAGACATACAAAAGGCCAATAGGTACATGCAAAAATGCTCAGTATCGCTAGTTATCAGAGAAATGCAAATCAAAACTACAATGAGGTATCACCTCACACCAGTCAGAATGACCATCATTCAAAAGTCCACAAACGATAATAAATACTGGACAGGGTCTGGAGAAAACGGAACCCTCTTACACTATTGGTCAGAATGTAGTTTGGTTCAGCCATTATGAGAAACAGTATGGAGATTCCTTAAAAAACTAAAAATAGACTTACCATGTAGTCCAACAATCCCACTCCTGGGCATATATCCAGAGGGAACCTTAATTCAAAAAGATACATGTACTCCAATTTTCACAGCAGCACTACTTACAATAGCCAAGACATGGACACAACCTGTATGCCTATCAACAGATGACAGGATAAAGAACTTGTAGTATATTTATACAAAGGAATATTATTCAGCCTTAAAAAAGAGTAAAATAATGCCATTTGCAGCAACATGGATGGACCTGGAGAACATCATTCTAAGTAAAGTAAGCCAGAAAGAGAAAAAAATACCGTATTATATCACTTATATGTGGAATCTAAAAAAAAAAAGAAGATGAACTTATTTATAAAACAGAAACAGACTCACAGACATAGAAAACAAACTTATGGTTACCAGAGGGAGAAGGGGGTGGAAAGGGATAAATTGGGAGATTGAGATTTACAGACACTAACTAATACATATAAAATAAACAAGTTCATACTGTATAGCACAGGGAACTACATTGAATATTTTGTAGTAACTTATGGTGAAAAAGAATATAAAAATGAATATATGTATGTTCCTATACATATATTCCTGTTTTTTTTCTTTTAGCAGGTTTGGTCATTCTTTTATTGGAAGCATTATGCTGTACACCAGAAACTGACACATTGTAAACTGACTATACTTCAAATTTACTGCATAGTATTTCCTAGCCTTGCTTTATAAATTACCTGGAACACATCTTTAAAGTACAGGTTTTTGGCAACCATAGACATCATGTTACAGTTCACTTAGGTTAGTGTCTGATTTTTCGAAATTGATATATTTTCTTGTGTTTATTCAGCACGCCCTCTTTCTTTTAATTGAAAAATTTCTGATCAAGGTAATTGTAGATTCACGTACAATTGCAAGAAATAATATAAACAAGTCCTTTGTATACTTTCCCCAGTTTCCTACAATGGTCACTATAGTGTAATTTCAACCCCGATACTGAGATTCATACAATCTATTCAGTCTATTCAAATTTCACCAGTTTTACTTGTACTCATTTGTGTGTGTGTGTGTGTAGGACTGAAATTAGGAAACTCTGTTGTAAGACACAGGAAGAACAAGTAAAATCTGGGTGAAAAGTAGATTTGGGGCATCTTTTTCTATATTTTATCTCCTATATTTTTGTCAAAGATATATATCCCCTATTTTAAACTTACTGTAGTCTCCATACACAAAAGTGCATCTTTCAAAAGTATAAAGTTCACCAAACACACCCATGAAACCATACTCCAGGACCTTCTTTTGCGTTGGCTTCCAATCACTACCTCTTCAATTACCCCGATTGCCCACAATCTAGAATTGTTCTACTTAAAAAAAATTTTATGTAAATGGAATACAGTACATGCCCACACACGCTAGCCTTCTTTCACTCTACAGTGTGACGTGAGATGCATCCACACTGTTGAATGTGGCTGAAGACTGTTCATTCTAATTGATGCAGAGTATTCTATTGTGTGACCGTATTATGGTTTATTAATTCATTCTATTGTTGGTGAGTTTTGGGTATTTTTCCTTGTCAAACCACCATTAACTGTACCGCTATGAACATTCTAGAACACGTCTTCCAGTGAACATGTGTATGCATTTCTGTTGGGCTTATTCCTAGGAGTGAATCTGATGCCTCCGAGGGTATGCACATTATATACGAGCAAACTGTAAGTGAAGTATAAAAGGAGACTTTTTTTGAAAGATGAGACCATGAATTCAGTGTGAAGAGCAGGATTCTCAAAAGTGGGGATTAAGTCTCAGAGAATCTTCAAGGGGGCAGATGTGCCAGTTGGGGCTTTGCCAGCTGTGAAACACTGAAGACAGAAAGAAGATCTAATGTTGAGTTTTGAATGTATTTCTGATACCGAAGGACGCTTCTGGAGTAATGGTAATAATCCAGAGGAAAGCTCCAAAAAGAACTGAAAATGTACTTTACAAGGGTGTTTACAAAAATTTTGAAAAGCGTAACTATTCTTCAAATAGATTGCCATGATCTACTTAAACCTTCTACTTTGACTTTACTTATGGTTTGAGGTGGGGAAACAAGCCCACTTCACTATTTCAAGTGAAAATAACTTTCAAATCACATTCTCTTTTTCAATCAGCATAGCCAGTAAATGAATTTATCTACAACAGTACGAGATACTTAAAAATGTAACTCCTGATAGTGTCAGTAATAATTTGTGTTTCATAGTAATCGTTTAGAATAGTAATAGAATCAAAGTGAGTCATCTCCAAATCAAAGACATCTATGACCAAATAGAAAAGCATAATGAATTTTAAAAAAATCCCCAACTATTTCCAAGTATTATCGATAGCTTTGATAAAAGGACACTAATATTTTCAAAGGTAATAAGTTACTGAAATATTTCTAGAAGAACTGCATTTTCTACCTTGCTAAACATCAAAATGACTGCAAAAGTTAACCTCTAACCTTTCGTCATTCAGTAATTGTAGTTGAAAGTAGAATCACATGACCTTTCATGTCACTGCTTCACAGACTAACAGACAAGTGGAAATCCTTTCTTACCATTTTATCTATTGAAGTACGATGGCACTGGTGAAATGTATCATGTCTGACTGCAGACTGATTCCATTGTATTATTAAGTAAGCAGATGTAAAATTTTTATGTCTGATCTTCCAATAGAGTATTGCAAAAAACATTTCTCAAATGAAAATCTATTAAACTGCTGAAAGATACAAATTAGGCACTGAGATAAAGATAAAACTGCAAGAGAGTATAATGCTTAGTGTTCCATTTTAATTTTCTAATGTGTAACAACATTCAATAATTGCCTGTCATGTTTATCTAGTACAATTAAAATCCTTAATGCTACCAGTGAACTGCCAGATGAGCATTCCCCTGCCTTCTCCACTAAGATCATTTTTGAGGGCAATTAACGCCAAACAATCATAGGGGATGGAAAGACAGAAATATCTGAAGTGTTTTAAGGCTAAATAAACGGCTGGCATCTTGAAGCAATTTATGGTTCCTGAGGAATACTGGAAGAAAATAAATGACTTCACAATTAGGGTGTTAAAACTTTTAGTAGCTCAACACTGAGTATGACACATGGAAAAATCAAACTCCTGACTTCTGATTATATTTTTGTATCTGTATCTGTTCTGATTGCTACCTTCAGGTTGAAATGAATACAAAGCACGAGCAGGCTTAAAGTAGCAATCAGAGGACTTATCACCTCATTCATCTGAATTATGAATGTGCAGATAAAGTAGCTTTCAACAACCTTCACAATTACTATATTGTGTTGTTGAAAGGTGCGCTGTTGACAGATTAAAGAACTCATTTTGAAAGCATGTGGGAAATGTTGGTTGGTTCTGATTTACAGCTGTGTGAATGAGCAACTCTGGCACTTTGTCTGAAATATCTGGACTAATCTCAGAAGTGACCTCAAAAATCTCTCCTGCTTAAATGTGTATTACATGCACATAACTGCAATTGAAAATGAGAACATTTAGCTAGATGTTTATCTACTGTGGTTCTCATGGATTTGAAAATATTGAGAAAATTCATTTAAAAGTATCTTCAAAATGAACAGAATATTCTTTTGTAATCAAATCTTAAGAACTGATAACTTGATAACCCTGGGAAGCCAAACTAGTATGCATATATCCAAACTCCTATAATCAACTGCTCTACTCAAATTCATATATTCAATGTATGAAAAGTTATGAATCAACACTGGGCAATTAAGATTTTCATAGTCAAGTGTTCAGGTAAATTCATATAACTACAATAAAATGTTATTTTAGGTTTATTTATATTTACTTGTTTTATATACACCTGAAGGCATATCTCTTCATACCCGCTAAGTATTTACAGATTTTCTCAGAAAACTTTAACATCGGTGTTAACTGCTGTGGGATTCTGCAGTTGCTGCTATTCCAATACTGGCAGCTCATCCAATGACTAGGCACCTTCAGATTCAGTTAGTACATCCTGATGGTGCATGAACAAGTTCACCATGAAGGCCATTTTTTAGAATAAACTCTAAAAGTCTGTGTTGTATAATAAAGAATGTGGCTGGTCTTTTCCCCTGATTCCTAGGAGGCAGCCTCTGAGCCCTGAAATTTCCTGAGTGATGATGAGAATATCTCCGTGATTTATTCATGGTGGCCCTTCTGGACTATGTGTGAATTTATGCTAAGAAGATATCTTAAGGAGGGGGATGATTATACCACAAAGACCAACCACGTGTTTAAATGGTTGGGGTTTTAAGCTGCATGATATCCTCTCAACCTCTGGTGAGGAGAAATTGAGTTCAACTCAATGATTCAGTTACTCATGTCTGCACAATAAAACTCTGGACACAAAAGCTCAGGCTGGTAAAGCACATCCATGGGCCAAGAGGGTGATGCCCCTGGCTCCATGGGAGACAGCACGGAAGCCTTGTGTGTGGGACCCTCCCAGACCTCGCCCACGTGTCTCTTCTGTTGACTGGCCCTGATTTTTATCCTTTTGCTCTAACAAAACTGTGATTATAAGTATGGTGCTTTCCTGAGTTCTCTGAATTACTCTAGCAAATTACTGAATTTGACGGGGCAGTGGGAATCCCAAATCTGTAGCCATTTTGTCAGGAATAAAGTTGACCTGGAGACCATGAACTTGTCTGAAGTGAGAGCAGTTTCACAGAGGACTAAGCCCTTAACTGTGAGGTTTGGCCTAAGGTAGTTAGTGTCAGAACTGCATTATACTTTCACATGTATATCTTATTAAAAAAAGAAAATAACCATATTTATGCAAGAACCTGTATCTATAGTTTACTTATTTAACCAAAATAAAAAATTCAGCAGTAATTACATACATTAAGGCATTAATGGGCTTTCTTCCCAAATTTAACATTTATAATTTTAACTAGTATTATATTAAAAATCAGAGAAACGTTCTAAAATCTCACTTTGGAAACAAGGCTTTGTCAGCAATATAAACGTATTTGACAGAATGTTCAAATTACGAAGTAATGAGAAATAAATTAACACTGAAATTTATTAGAGTGATTTACTTTTAACTTGATCCAATGCAGGGCACTGTTCTTTCAATCAACAAAAATCATGTATTACATTTAAGTATTTCCAAAGGATGATCTTTAAACACTAGTTTGTTAGATTCTAATAAGCGTTAAGCATAACTTTTACAAAAAGTGTTCTGTAGTGAAGTCAGTTGGAAAATTGTTGTATTAAACTAGGTTAAATAGGTTTCTTTACCCAGAGTTTTCTTTCTGATAATATGAACTATGAATCTCTGGAGAATGACTCAGACACTTAAGCCTATACTTATTAACTTTTTCGTATAGCTTCTTACCAGACCAGTGAGAAACATATCATCCAGACAGGTTGTAACCATAATGCATTAAAGTTGGATTCATGTTTTGAGCTGTACAGTTTTCTTTTCTTAAAAAGTAGATCTTTTTTATGTCCATTTCCAGATATGGAAAAAAATGCAAAACTAAACAAATAAAACTGAAAACTCTCCAAACTTAAAGTTTCTTCTTCTCAAATTATTTTATACTTTAAAGTTTTAAAGCATTAAAGACCAAAACTATGGCAAAGGGATGGGGAAACCGTTACGCAGATAAACCTCTTGAATTTAAAAAAAACGACTATTTTAAAAAACTATTTTGTTTGTACATAAACAAACTAAAATTTCTTGTAAGGGCTAAACTGCCTTCAATGTGACTATGAAGAAATGGGATAAACATAGAAAGTAAACACAGGTAGAGATTCTCCTTTCAAATTTAACTTTAAAATGCCCACAAATGTGTTGGTGTGCTCTCAGGTTACTTTCTGAACTCACAGATATGGCTTATGTCTAAAACATAATGCCTTCTTCGTGCATTTATTAAAAAAAATACATTCCTTATGCATAAGTATTGTTCACTACATGACCATTTTGATGATGTTCTGAAGTAGAAAAACACATATTTTAGGAATGAGACTAAACTCAACTAATGGGATATGGAGATTCACAATTATTTTGGATTTGCAGGGCATTAATATAATAGAAATCTGTAATGTGGATTCACACAGGTCATTCAGAACCTTTCCGAATTATAAGACCTTATAACATAACACAAATGATGAACAATTCTGTAGTTATATTAGTAAAATTACCACAGATATCAGCAAGATTCCCCCTCGTTATCACTTCACTGAAATTAGTGTTATCCCTGCCCTAAGCCATGGGGTCGGGGGGGAGGTCAAAGGCCAAGTGAAAGGATACAGAGTAAAATATAATAGCAGAAATTGTTGCTAAAGGCAAATATAAAAAAAATCTGTTGTTGTTGATGCAAATAATGAATTCTTTTAAGCAGTGAAATACTTCTTCCTAAAAAGCTAGAAAGCGCAATAAATATATGGGATACACTGGCAGATGTGTTTGACGGCCTGGCCTGAGGGGCTCCATGGAGTCCAGTCTGAAAACCTTTTAAGTAAGTAATAGATGAGCTGAGGTCTCTGTGACACGGAGCACACAGAACTAAATGATAAGACCAGATGTTTTTCTATCACACATGACATGAATGGGAGCTGCAAGAAAATCTCCAAGTGAAGTCTCCTTCATCCCCTCCATAGTCCTCCTTCAGGGAGCCTGTTAGAAAACAATGCTGGTCTCCACACCTTATTTACATTTGACCCTAGGCACTTGCTTTCTTTTTGTACCCTCATATCCACTGTAGCCCTTTCCTTCTTTCCTTGGCTCTTTAAACTTGCAACTGTTACCCCAGGAAAAGTCTGTTCCTCACCCCCTGACTGTCTTTTACATTTGAAAGGAAAAGGTCTCAGTTGTCAGAGACTACAGCAAAAGCAACGCTAGCTGTACCTGTGCTACCAAATGAAAGATATAAATTCTGAAATAAATTAAGGCATTAAAAACATATTACTAACTAAAAAAGCTTTTCAGAGAAATCAACACTCCATGTCAGCCTATTTACCAGACTCTACTTATTGCATTTTCTTCCTGGTTTAATTAAACATGCTCTTCCTCAAATGTAAGCATCCACTACAGCAAGGAACGATTTCTCATTCAATTTTGTTTCTAATTAACCTCTAAAATTAAACTTACATAATCTTCTATAGAACCGCATTATCAAAAATAGTACTTTCTAGGTATATTATATAAGGTTGAATGGTCATGTAGGTTATCCTCAGAATCTTCTCTCCCCATATTCATAATTATTTTTATCAGGTGTACCCTGAGTTCCACACAATGTCTTAAAAGTACATGTTCTTGAACTAAAGTCTATTTGTAAATTGAGTGCTATTTAAATTTTTAAAAATTCAGTTGGGCATCTGCACCACAAATACACCGAGGATGTATTCCTTTTCTAAGTTTTGTTGATGATCTTTTTTGTTCCCATAAATTCTACTAGGAAAAAGCCCCAACTCTGTGGCATATATACTAGATTTTCTGACTGAGAAGGCAGCATCTGGTATTTACAGTTCCTTACAGTATCAGGGGATGGTCATTTAAACATGATACCTGCTTTAAAATCATCTGTATCATAACTGCAGGAGGCTGGTGAAATACGGATGTAGACTGCTTAGGCTATTGGGCAATAACGTTAAATGTTGCTGTGTAAGGGTAAGCTTTGGTTGTAATATAAAATATTTTATTAAAAAGCTTTTGTTTCACTAGTAAAATTTGTAAAGCTTCCTTTTTTAAAAAACTGATAAATTATTTGAGGTTTTAAAATTTAATAAATAATAATAAGCCGATTATATTCCAGTAAGAATTCTAGAAGAATTCATGAGTAATCCAGAGACATTAATTTACAAATGAGAATCTCAGTGTTAAAAGCCCATGAGGTCATGGCTATGCGGGGTACCACTAAGTGACAGTATCACTAGTTACAGGTTGATGTAAACTGTCTGTGTGTGTGATGCTTTCTTTTTAATGTAATAATCAGCACTGTAGTGCAAACCACCTATGAAGCAACCTGTAAGAACAACTTCGGGTACCAGTAAAGGCTTTCCAAAATATCAAAATTTAATGGGCATACTTTGAATCCCACAGATGCTTCCAAAACCTGGTGCTAAAGCTATTCAGTAATGTCCAGAATGTTTTCTGTAATATCATTCATAAACACAGTAGGTAAAGAGAAAAAGTATGGAAGGATCCATACAAATCATTATATTTAAAAATTAATGTTAAAGGGAAATTAATCTTACACAAATAAGGCATTAGACAAGCTATGTTGAACAATTCAACACAGTTAAAAGACAACCTGAAATAATTAAAAGGGTATAATGTGACCTAAAAAAAAGTGGTACAGCAATCTGAATGACAGCATGATGGTCAAATGGCAGTACAAAGTCCTGAGAACTGTAGAGTCACTGGATCACGAGTACAGAGTGCACAAAGTCAAATGCACACAACACTTTAATATAGTATCAAATTCTGTTTATGAATAGAGTAGTGAACTAACCTAGAGCTTTCTTATTTCTCTATCTGAACCAAAAAAAAAAAAAAAAAAAAGACTTTCCTCAGGACAATCATTTACTTACCAATATCTTTTCCACAGAAGATCCTATCGACTCATTCTGTTCTCAAAATCATACCTAAATAGTCATACACTTTATAAAGACCCATCCTTACAAATTTCAAAAACTTCCTAATGTTCGCTTCCCCACAACTGGTAAGCAAGTGAACTATCACCTGGGAGGTGTTGATTACTTGCCCAAGACAGCATCACATCGTGATCCTCTAAGAAGTGATCTCCATAGACCTTTCCCACTAAGGTTCAAGCTCAGGATTCCTACCAAACTCAGTGAGTGTCTGCACGATCCCTGAAGGAATCTTACACTCTTAACTGTACAACAGAACCCCCCTGAGGATCTTGTCAAATGGAGAGTCTGACTCAGCAGGTCTGCAACATGGGATAAATTTCTGCATTTCCAATGGTCTTCTTGTGATGTCTGTGCTGCTGGTCTGTAGACTGTATTCTGAGTAAAAAGAGTTTAAATCCCAGTTGGCAAATGACAGCCCAGGCTGGCAGCTTGTATTTATAAATAAAGTTTTATTGGAACATAACTGTGCCACTCACTCACACACTGCCTATGGCTGCTTTCATTCTATAACTGCAGAGTTGGGTACTTGTTAGAGATCTTTTGGCCTTCAGATACTTTAATGTTTGCTATGTGGCCCTTTAGGAAAACATTTGGTAACAAGCAAGTTAACCGAATAGCTGATTCTTGAGTTTCCCTATGGTCTCTGCATTGGCAAGTATTTGATAGGTACCGACAGCAGTGTATTACTGTTACGCGACAGGAGAGCTATGTATATTAAACAGCATGGGCTCAGGAAGGACAGTGGTGTCAGACAGGCCTTTCTGCTTACTCACTATTAACAGATGATAAAACATCACAAATAAAATTGAGCTCAATTTTAGAATCTCTACTGATGGTGCATTATGGCTTAAACTCCCTATGAAGAATAGCAGACAAATTTGCTGAAAGTAAAGATTGAGGAGAAGTGTCTGGAAGGAATTATGTAACTCAAAGAGCTCAAAACGTAAGCATCTGGCCTTTTGACACTTCAAATAATTACCTTCACCTTCAAAGTATCTCTTTCAGATCAATCAAATAGAAATGCTATTCCTATTTTCTCAAGGAAAGGTGAGTGGACACAAAGAGAATTAAATAAACATCCCCCACTCTCAATTAAAGTTGTAAACATAGGTTGGGAAAAAACAAAGTGTCACAATTACTAACATAAACCAAGGGATTAAGCTGTTGTCCAAATGTAGTGCTGTACAAATCAGTAATTCTGAACAATAAGCTTTGAACGGGAATAAAGAGACTGGTCAGTATTGATATTACTGGACTAATTCAGTGGAATGGGTGTGTGATTCCTATTTCTTCCACCATTTCTTCTACCTACCATTTAGTAGGTAGAGAGAAGGACAAATATGTGATGAATATTATACAGAAAGTTTGTGGCATGTATAGATCTTATTCCAAACATCTTAGTTGTTCTCAGTGACCTGTCTGATTATTTCCCAGGAATGTGACACAGAGGGAGGGGCACTGTCTGAAAAAAAGAAGGTGTCCAAGCCTGACTGTGGATCAAATACAGCTATAAACATTCTCTCCAGCTTTTCATTCATTCATTCTACAAATGTTTACTGAGCACCTACTGTTTTCGATACTTGGGATACATGAGTGAATAAAGTAGTCCAAGATACCCTCATCAATCTACATTTTCGTATAGGAGATAAAACATATATAATAAACATAATAAATTAGGAGTTTGGGATTAATATATACACACTACTATATATAAAATAAACAACAAGGACCTACTGTATAGACAAGAAGCTATATTCAAGATCTAGTAATAACCTATACTGGAAAAGAATCTAAAAAGATTACATATATGTATAACTGAATCACTTTGCTGTATACCTGAAACTAACACAATAACACTGTAAATCAACTATAATTCAGTAAAAATAAAATAAATAATAAGTAAATTATATGGTATGTTATAGAATAATACATGCTTTTGAAACACTAAAAGAGCAGAATTAGGGGTTTTGGGTGGGCTGGGTAGGGCTGAGGTGCAGCATGATAAAATTCTACTACTTACGTTTAAATGAAAATCTTGTATATATGTACCTTGCATAAGCTAGGTTATCTCTAAGAGTTTTTAAAATATCAAAGTTAAATGGACATAATAAAAAAAAATTCAAGAAATTCTACCTCTTGTTCTGTGAAAATTTAGAAGTGACTAACTTGAGAAGTACTTAAGTACTTTGTGGTAAGGCACTCAATAAATTTCTAGGGAACCAATCAGTTAAGATCTTAGAGGATTCTAGCAGTGAGTAGAAAACGTGTAATTTGGTTTTTGAGCGATTTATAATCTGTTGCTAACAGTGACACCATCCAAGATTTCATATCAAAGGTAAACATACATAATTTGTATTATGTTTTTAGGATAAATACCAAAAATGTATTTATATAATCAACATTGGTGCAGGAACTATATTCAATACCATGTATCAGGATAGATGAACATTTATATGGCTCCCAACGTATACTTTAAGATCTAAGTTTTGGAGTATACGTCTATCACTTTTCAGTAGAGACTTCTATTATGAGAAATTTCAGACATATCAGCACTGTATCTTGAATTTCAGACATTAAAAAAATGGTGACCACATGGGAAATCCTGTAAAATAATATACTTAAACTGCTGAAAGTCTAACTGTTTTATCAGTATTATAACTGATAATATGATCTGCAGATGGACAATACAGATTGAAGAGAAATGCCATAAGGCCACTATTGAATAGGATAGGGGATTAGTGTCTTTGCACTGTGTAAATGTAAGGATCCATTTTACCTTTAAACTGAAAGCACAAAGAGACTTTTTCATGAAAGCCACTTTAAAACCCCATTTCCACTATCCATCTGGAAAGCTGATTTGGCTGAGAAAAGGCAGTGCTCCCAGAAACTGCAACTTACAGCATGCCTAGAGCAGAGGACCGAAGTCACAGCACTCTACCAACACTGTCAGAATTGACAGAATGTACGTAGTAATTCCAAAGAAATCAGACAACATAGAGTCAATTTCTTCAGACTTGACTTTGAGTAAAAATGTTAGTAAATACTAAAATATTTCATGGGACATCCATCAGAGATCAGATTTGATGAGAAAGAAGTGATGTGGGACAGACACAAAGAACTAAACTGGAACAGTTCACTTAAAGATCTTAGATCCTTTCACAACCTCCATGAAGTTCAGTGCTGCCAGAATCCCCCATTTTTTCTATATGTGCTTTTCTTCTAGAACACAGTACCGCATTCTTCATGCTTTGAACTGACAGTGCTAAGGCAGGAAGTCTACTGTCTTTGGCCAGTTAGTTATTTCTGTCCTTTCTTCTTCTTCTTTTTTTTTTTAAAGATCAAACATTTTTGTGAAAGTCACAAGATATTTAAAAATCTTTTTTTTCTAAAAGTAAGATTGACTGTTAATGGCTTACTGAAGCTCTCATGCATCTAATTAACAGATCAGGGTAAAAGTGAGAATATATGAGAGTCATTCTCAAAGCTCACAGGTTATGTTAAAAACAAATGATTATCTTGGTGATTCACTATGCATAACAAGTTAAAATGTGAGCAAACACATTCTTCATTTCAGGAAAAATATTTTTAAAGTGACCTTCAATTTTACACTTTAATGACTAATTATGAATCTTCTACATCATCATCTCAGAATGGGAAGTGCATTCACATTTTTTCTGGTATCTAATTTATAGCACTTGTGTTATTTAATATAGAGAATAGAAAACTCAGTTACTCTTAGAGAAGTTTTTCAAAGTGTGCTAAAGCGTTTTCAGTTACTGTTCTAAATGCATGAAATAATCTTAAAATCAGTAATGCACATATATTAACCTGAAAAATACTTATATCTAGAGCTTCAAAAAGGGGTGGTGAGGGATAAATTGGGAGTTTGGGATTTTCAGATACTAACAACTATATATAAAACAGATAAACAACAAGGTCCTAGTGTATAGCATAGGGAACTATATTCAGTACCTTATAGTGGCTGAAAATAAAAAAGAATATGAAAATATATATACACACACACACACACACACACACACACACACACACACACACACACGTATAAATGAATCACTATGCTATATACCAGAAATTGGCACATTATAAATGAACTGCACTTCAATTAAAAATAAATAAATAGAACACACTTCTGTAAACTTTCACTTCCCTCCATTCTGATACACATGCATTTTACCCTCCCCCCCAAAGACAGTAAACACATAACAGTGAAGAGGAATTGGATTACCATGGCTGTTACACCTGGAGGTCTCCACGAGCCTGCCATTTTGATCGTAGCATGCCATTGCCTGGTAACGATACCCCTGACCACACTCCTTAACGTCTCCTTGTGCTTTCATTCCCAGCAGCACTTCCACTTTTCCTTCTGGTAAAATGCAGTCTGACCAGTTCCCCACAGGCTGTGCATTATACTTGTCACAGGGACAGTACTGAGTCTCAATCAATGGGTACAAATGAGAATTTTTACATTTTTCCTTCTTTTTACTTTTTCCTGTGGAGAAAATTAAGTTGGAGAATATAATTATTAATATCAAGCATCCCTAAGTTTTCTCCTTTCCTAAACTTTTCTCCATTTTTAACTGCACTCAACAGCAGCCTATAAATAACGCTATTTTCTCACTCCGTAGTGCTTTCTATGTAGGCTTTTGTTAGTACTGAGTGCTTTGCACAGTAAATTTTTTTCTTATTTTCTCACTTAAAAATAGCCCATTTTGAATAAGGCATTAACTGTTGTGCTGAATTTTACACTCTTCAGAATGATTAAAATGATCATGTGCTTTCACTGACTGGGGAGTTTGAGGTAACTGCATAAATCTCTCCTTTATAACATGTGCAAAATGTGAAATGGTGAAAGAGTGCCACTTCACTGGCCTGCAAAGTTAGCTACCTTTTTTGTTAATTCCAAGTAGATGGTATAGTTATACAGGATGACAATTCAGGAATGAGATTTTTCCATTTACTTTTCTGACTGTGGTTTTGCAACTTTCAGTATTTCTGAAGAGTAATCATTTTGACATACTTGGTGATTAATGTAGGAAATAACAATATTCAAAATGCAGATATTTAATATCACAATAAAAATATTAGGAATGGTTAGTATATATAAATCTAAACAAATTCCCTTCTAAATTAAAAACTTGAGTATAACTGAAAAATAATGTCATTAATATATCATTATTTTAATTAGATCACATACTTATATTATTTATTACATTATATCATAAATTATATACTTTTAACTATATTGCATATAACTAATTACATATGTTATATATGTTTATCTCTAACTTTCATAAGCTGCCTTATATAGTTTTCAACAGGCTTCATTATGACAGGTGTTTCATTTTCTAACTTTAAATTCTGAACACTCTACTAGCACCATTATTTTCAGGCTTCTTTGGCCCCCGACACTATCTTTGAATGTACCAGGGTTTAGTTTAGTACAGTGGCTTCTGTTTCCACTCTTTATGTTACTTCTTTTCGTCACTGTGACCGCCTTTTAAAATGTAGTTTTCAGATACAGAATTAATGTCATATTTCCATTCTAGGACATGAAGGATAATCTGAGGCTGTGACAGTGGCAATGGGTTAAGAAAGTGAAGTGGTAACCTTTCCTCATGTTCCTAAAAAACTCTTCTTCAAGCACCTCACAGTCTATAGGCAATCGACCAAAGGTACGTGTTTAAACCAAAAATTAACCCCTCATGTGTTGAACAGGGAGACAGGGTTCAATTTTCAATGCTACTTTTTCCTTCTACTAAAAGTACATAATGCATCTGTCACTGTCAACTTACATTAGAATACAGCTCTGAGCCCTTTGCTGTATTAGGTGTAGTAGCAACAATAAGTCATATCCTTGAATTTTCCAAATACAGCGTCAGAACTATCTTGGTCTGACATTTTATTGTGTTTTTCTGCCTTGACAGAAAAGGATGGCTTTGGTATCCCAATTATTCTTACCAACAATAGTGCGCTTTCTGGTCCTAACTGCACCACAGTCCCCATTGCATGAAGAAAACTTGGACCAGCTGGTAAACTGACAGTCGTCCTGGCAGGGGATCTGGCAGGCTTGGGTGAGGGCTGGCACGGGGCCTGCATACCGGAGGCACTCATAGACGCCAGCCTGGCCTCCATCTTGCTTTCGACAAGTAATGGCTAAAAGAAAAGCAAAAAGCTGTTTATAACAAATTTGAACATCTGTAATTACTCTATCATTTAGGAATTAACTCAACATTTGTTATGCAGTCAGAGGAATCCTCTTTTAAATCTTTATTTGCAGCAGAAATCCAGTAGGAGTATTTCTTATCATCACAGCAGTCATTAAATTGATCCTATAAGATTTTTAAAATAATAGATAACCCTCAGTGGTTTTGTGACATAAAAAAGCACACACACACACATAACAGTTTTTATTAGATGCTGTTAAGGATTTCAAGTCAAATGTGGAGTATATTTAGAAATGAATTATTTAAGAGACAAATAAATAATACATGGATTCTGATAATAGTTTGTGTTGAGCACGGGCTGTTCAGAGAGGTGCGGGGAGACACCACATACCTCTAATAGCTGTTTTTATATCACTGTCCACTTTAGGATTTCTTCATAGAAGGATCTCAGTGACAGTAAATTGGTTGGAAGCTTTGGGTGGAGAGAGAATGCCTATGAAACTTCTTTCAAAGCAGTATTTGCATAGAAAGCATGCTTTTAAAAAAATCACATTGAAAGCCTGTTGTGATGACTTTGGAGTGGTTAATGGCGGGGGGGGGGGGGGCGGGATCAAAGTCCCCCACTTTCCTCTGTCTACTCATTCTTCACATGCACAAATGACAAGCATGAATTTAAAATAAAAAACTTTTAGCAGCCTTAATCTCTCATATCATAATTGACATTTCCAACAATTACATATGGACTCTTAAAAAATGGTCAACTAATTTTTGATTCATAGATATTACTTCTCCTAAGATACTGTTCTACTGAAATATTTTAAACCAAGTCATAGTTTTATTAATTATTGGACACAGATGTAAAATTGCTTTAAGGTAACAGGTCTTAATGAAAAAGAGCAAGGGATGTTAAAGTCCCCTTTCTCCCTCAGCCATTTCCCCCTTGTTGGTTTTAAAAATAATTCATTTTTTATTGAAGAAGCAGATGAATCATTTAGACCTTGGTCCTAAAGTTAAGTTTTCATTGAAGTAGCTTAAATGGCCCAGTCAGACTGATTTACATGCCCTTTCAGGTTTATGGGCTAGGCTGAAATGGCAGCTGATCTCTGCCCTGTTCAGGATTCTATCATCTTGAAACTAAGGAGAAGGAGCCTGACATTTTGATTCTAAATTACAGTTCGGACACAGAGGGCCCCAGGTGAGACAATACTCTCTAGATTTGTATACGAAAACTTACCACCCAGTAGTGGAGGCCTGTGTGATGGCGTGTGTAAAAAGATACGGCACTTTTGGGAAAGAAAAACTTTCTCTGTGTAGGTGAATGCAACTTGTTGGAATTACTGCAGGAAAAGTTACATAACTGTGCAAAAGTAGGTGACTACTCACCTATTCCTCAGCTACAGCTACCTCTCCATTTAATATGCATAACACTGGAAGGGCCAGTTTGTATGAGAAGAACAGAGGTCCCTGAGTTTTATAAAGATATGATAATCTGGTTGAATGGATAGTTGTGGTATGAAGGTTATGTGATAAGAGACTCTCACCACTTGGGAGAAGACTTATTGTGTACTCAGTGGTTATACTGGTGTAAGGTAGTGGCTCTCAAATCAAGCTGCAGATGGTAATTACCTATGTAGCTTTTGGAAAATATCCATGACCTTGCTAAACTCAAACATTCTGATTTAACTGAATGAGGACAGGGTCCCTGGCATTAACATCTTTTCAAAGCTCTCTGATGATTCAAACATGCAGCAGTGGATTTAGACCACTGTTCTAGTAGGTAATATAGTTCTACTGGCGTCAGAAACACCTGGAATGCTATTATTGTTGAAGATTCTTGGATTCATTCCAGAACTCCCGAACAAGATCTCTGTGTGTGAGGTCAAGGAATATGAAATTTTAAAAAAAGATGCTCATACATTCCTTATGCACATTCAAGCTTAAGGCCCACCAGCCTGAGTATTCAAATCACCAGAAGAGGTGTGCCTGAGACTTGTGACTAAAACTGAAAGTTCTGGTACTCAATCGCCCTGGCACTGTGCCAGGTTTTGGAGGAGAAACACTAAGCATATGGGAATGAACTCAGGGGAGCTTAAACTTGGAACTCTAGGGGACTTGTACAAGGGGTGAATCAAAAACAGCATCCATATAGTTTGGAAGAACATTCTCTGATGACTGATGTAGGAGGAATCCGCAAAATGCAGCATATTAATAAGCTGAAGTGATTTTGCAATTCTCTCTACACCTGCCATAAACATTTTAAACGCATTAAGCGCTGATGGTTTGCAAGCAAAGTTGCCCCAAGGATGCTCAAGATGAAGGACTGATAAAAAGGAAAATATTAGGCTTTTCATTAAAGAGGGGATATGGACGAATCTCAAGAATGATTAATTCGGAAAATAAGAAATTTGACTGTATCAGAACTCTAAGCTGTGAAGAGGGTCACACAGTTTATAACTGAAAGAAAACTACAAAATGAAATTTGGGTTCTTTGAAATGAGACTACTTTTATCTGCACATCCAATTTGGCTCTCTGAAATAGAGACCTGACTATAAATCTTTTAAACTAAATGAAACTGCCTCAGGTTCTCCACTATGGTTCTCTCTGATAAATTTTATTTCAGAATTGTTCCAACCATCATCCTATTAAGGGACACCAAGAAACCAAAACAAAATACATTAAAACCACTCCCAACACAATTCCAGAAACACATCAGTTTCTTTTGTGCAGGTCTATACTATTTACTAAAGCCTATATACGCGCAGTACATAAAAACTCACAGAGTATCTCAAGTAGCTGAGAAGAAAAAAATGTGTAAAATTCTCATCTCTGTTCTCAGAAACCCACTCAACACTCTACTCCCCTTATCTGAGATTTTAGACTGTGTTCTTTGAATGAATTACTCATGCAATGTTATCCAAACAAGTAGCAACAGTACCATTTGTACAATACACTGAAATTTATCATACATCTCAACTTGTTTCTATTCTGACTTGGAGGAAACACAACAATTCAAACACAGGCATGTAATCTGAAATGAACTTCCTGCTATTAGGGTGAGGAGAATATAAATGTTTGGAAGGGAAACCACCTGGTCTTTCAACTTTATAAATCTTAAAAATCATTTTTAAGACACTGAAAACAGGGTGGTTTTAACTGTGGAAACATGCATCAACTTAAGCATGGTTTCCTAGCACACTAGAAAGTGACGTGTACCCAGACAACTGTATCTGCATTTACAGGTGAAAGGTGTATACCTCGTGTACAATGGTCATGCAATTTCTCCCCTGGGCTGAGGCCTTGTTAGCAAGATGAACCAAAATCCATGCTGCCCTAAGGATAAATAACCATGAAAGCTTCTTAGTGAGGTCAGCATATATCAAAATAATCATTTTAAAGTAAGATTTCATATTTAACTCTATGCTAATTATATACATTTGCTTTATTTACAATTTTATTTTATTTATATGAGGCACAGCAATTTTTATTTAAGTGTCATGGACAGGCTGCTTCCAGCAGGCTGAAAGTCTGGGAGACCTTCATGTGACTGCCCTGTGGGTTACTTACAAATTATGCCAGGCAAGCTCAGCCCATCAATACTGAGAAAATGCTGAGAAGGTAAGTAAAAGAGCCAGTTTCTTCAACAAATAAATACTCTGAAAAGGGGAGCTAGAATTGTTGCATTACAGGTGACTGAAGAAATATTCTAATCAAATGCAATGTGGAGATGTTTATGAATCCTGATTTGAATAAACTGATTATAAACAGACATTTTTGAGACAATGGGGAAAATTAACCATGGTATGAATATTAGACATAGTATGAATATTAGAATGTTAAATATGGTATGAATTACTGTTAATTTTGTTTAGTGTTACAATAATCCTCTTGTTATGCTTTAAAAAGTTAAGTACTTATGGATGATGTAAGTCTTATCTGGGAGCTGCTTCAGAATACTCCAGCAGATCTCTTTAAAGGTGCCAGGAGTGACAGATAACCAAGCGTGACAACACGTTAAAATCTGCTGGAGCTGTGTCAGTGAGGACTGCGCTATTAGTACTCACGACATGAGTGTCTCTACTTTTGTGTATCTTTGAAACTTCACAAATTTAAATGAAAAAGATTAATAAGTAGACTAAGTAGAGTCAGTTCCAGAATGTTTTCATGCAAGTTGAATTATGTTTTAAAGAGGAGAATCACGAAGGCTCCTGGAATGAAAGGGAATAGATAACACTGGTTTGAGCTAAAAGGACATGGCTCTCTGTATCATGCATACATGAGCATGTAAATGGAAGGCTACCGATACAGGTCTGAAGTAAATCTAATAGAATTCAGAATGGAGTTGCTCATCTTCATTTTCTTGAAGAGGCATGAGACGCCCTTATTATTCAGGATGCACAAAGAGGAGGAGTCCTATTGGTCTGCGGATTACCCTTCAGTACGTTAAGACCATGCTGTCATTTCGTTTGAAGAACCAGAGTGAAATAAATTACTTGGTCTAAAATGTGCACACAGAAGTTCATTACAGGAAACAGAGTAAGATCAATGCCCCAGTGCAGTGAAAGCTGTTGGATTATACGTAACAAAGAGTTCAAGGAGCTCTGAGACCTTATTTATTAAATTGAGCTATATTGACACGGTTTATCCCACAGCAATAGCTTCCTGGTAGCACTAGAGACAGAATACGTTCAGCTGACTGAGTGATGAGAGGAGTGATTTTTTTCCTATGGTGTTACGAAAAAAATGACAATCATGAGAATGAATCATGTGCAAATAAAAAAGAAAAAGCTTAATGTGCGCAAGAGCCAGTTGCCAGGAGACCTAATTGTGCTTAGAAATAAGACCAAACCTATAAATAATGCAAGAGGGCTCCAGTTGTTTACTAGGTGGATGTTGTGATCCTGGTCTTTCTCTGTGTGGAAGAGATTTGCATTGACAAGTCTGCCAAATTACACTTCCTAATTATAATTTGTGAATGTAACTCTGGCAGAAAGGAAGGAATTGTGCTTTTTTTTTTTTACTGATCCTAAATAGTTACCAATGATCCCCAGTCTTATTGATGCTCATAAGATATGCAACAGTCCTTACCAGGAAATAATAATCAGCTCCCAGTGGAGTAGCTCAGACCAAGGTCAGCTAGAGCCTCGACTGGGAACTGAGAAAGGTTAACTAACTGCATCACAACAAGCAGGGCACTGAGGAACCATCGCAGAGACATCCCAGTGTCTAGTTTATTTTATGAGCTGTTTAAAAAATAGCAAATGTGAACAATCATTTTATGACAGGGATCTGACAGAGGTATAAAACAAAACTAGAACCCCCAAATCAACTAGAATTTTCTAATATTTATAGAGAATTAGAGGAAGCCATTTAAAAATAGAAATAATTCTGGAAGTTTTAAATGATCGCTTATATAAACGAAGAGTACAAAACTGTTAGGTGGTAACTAACAAATACATTAGCCAAAAGATTTTAAAAATCATGTCTCTGTAAAATTCTTTAAAGCACACTCCTAGGCTCTTTTCTACCAAGTTCTTTTTCTATTTCCATTATTTTCATTCCTATTACATAACAATCTTTGAAAATTAACAGATTAATGCGAGTTACTAAGATAAATTGGCCCAGATACCCCAGGCCTAACCTCAATAATGTCTCTAAGGTATAATCTTTTAAAAAGAACAAAGTGGGCCAGAGTTTAAGCAAAAGAATGATGCCAAAGGCATCAGTACAGTTTAAGCCACTTAATTTAAGCATAAGAGTTAAGCATATTTGCTCACAAAAAATAACAGCATAAATTGTAGTTAAATAATTATATTTCACATTCTACAAATGCACTTAATTTTGGTGGAGGGAAAATTAGAACTTTTTAAAAAAAATTTATTCCTAGACTAGACTTTCCTTTTTAACCAGTAAGTGATGCAGGCTGAGGACTTGCAGGGCCAGGAGGGTCCCTGCCACGTGAGGCGTATAACTGAGTTTTTTTTCCTTTTCTGTGGTCTAGATTTGAGAATGCATCTGAATCATGCTGGCTTCCATACAAAGAGACTGATGTCAGATCTCAGTGACCTATGAACCCTACAATGAACACGCCTTGGCAGGCAAGAATACAGCCGGGATGGGGGATTAGGACAGGCAGAGTTGGCCCTGGAGATTATTAACTCTGGTTCCATCTAATTTATAGAAGTACACTTGGCAGGAGGTGGCATCCAGATCAACACAGAGATTGAGCAAGAGCAAGAGCAAGGTTATTATCATGAAATTCCAACATCTAATCCATGGTATTTTTGCATCACATTTTTGGGATAAATATGTCACAAAGCAATAATACTGGAATAATATATATGTACATTTTAAGTAGTAGTGATTATCCCTTAGGTCAGTCATAAAGACAAAATATGTAAATTGCCCAGTGTTGTCATTAATATGAGCCATGTCTTTTATTTTCAATGTAAATGTAATGATAACTCTAGCTACAGCTAGTACGGCTATGTTTCAATGATGCAGTCACCGACCAACCAATAATTCAGTGCTCTAAATGCTGTCTGAACTGTAGAAATGTGAGCAGAGACAAGAGACAGCAGAGGTTATAGTTCCATTAAAAGTTGATATGCAAGTGCCTTGAATAGCATGAAGCAAATATAAGCTGTTTACATACTTAAAAATTAAATAGATTGTGGACTTAATTTTATGTTATTTGCATTCCTTTTATTGACAATATTATAGGAAAGAGGCCTATTTCAAAGGCTCTCTGAAGTTTCCTTTTAAGATTTAAAGAGTGATTTAAGTTTTAAAGTTGCAAAATCCTGTTAATTTCAAAATGGCTGTACTGCAATAAACCTTTAATTGCAAAAAAGCAGACTTAATTGGTTGGCCCACAGGCCATGGTTTGTTGACCACTGGTCTAGAGCAATAGTTTGATAAAAGACAAGCAATAAAAATTCCTGTCTTTAGAATCACAGAACAGTAAAGTTGGCTAGATCGTATTTTAGTTCATGTGATGTCATTTCCAACGCAAGAAAATAGTAATTCAAAGTTAGTATCAGTTAAGCTCTCCAGGTACAAGGAAAGGCTTAAAGAATATACAAACACAAATACGTTAGAGAAAAAAAGAAATCTATTAATGCAAAAATACAATAAACACTTTTCCTGCTATATTTTATGAAATATATTTTAGAGATCTTAGCTTCTCCTATAGCTTCATCAAATCCCTTTATGAAAGTGTTACTCAAATTTCTATCTACATTCCTCTGCAGCTACATTTCTACATTCCTAATGCATACTTGGATATTTCCAATTAGCTTCCCTGCCATCACCTCTAATGCACAGTATACAAAACACATTTTCTAAAATTAGCTTTTGCTCTGACACCTAAGAATTTTCACAAATATTATAACTATTCTCAAACTGAAAATATTGGAGTTAAAGAATCCTGTAATTATCTTTAACTCATTTATGTCCATCTCTGCGGCTATTGTCTGCTAAGTCCTGAAATTATTTTCCTCTATCGCATGTTGAAAATCCACTGATTTCTGCTCATTCCAACTACTGTGGTTCCAGTCTGAGCCCCTATTACTTCCACCTTGCATTGCTACAACAGCATCCTGGCTGGCATCCAGACCCATGGGTCTTATCTTTCTAACTTATTTCTTACACGCTGACAGATAAAACACTGCTTTCATCAGCTCCTTGCTCCTACCACTTATTGAACAAGGTCTAAAATACCAATCCTGACATTTATAGCCCTCCACAAAATTACCCCAGGCGCCAGCTCACATCTTCAGAGCTTCAATCTCCCCACTTTTCTGTGAACACATTTAATGTTTTGTTTTTCTTATCTCAAATGCTTAGCTTATAAAACTGATCTGATTTTGTATGCGTTTCTCCTTTCCACTTCTTCTAATACTATGGTACAAGTCAAGTCCCAGCTTATCCTTCAGATCTTTCTTAAGCTCTTTAGCTGCCAATGACTGCTTTTGCAATGGATTGGTTTCAGTCTTTAACTCCCACTTGTTGGGTGATGTTACCAGTAATCTCATTTGCTAACCAAACGTGAGTTCCCTGGGTTGAACATCTTCATCCTTTCCTGACACTTGTGGCTCTTTCTACATAGTCTTCCGAATGCAATCATAGTTACATGAGTGGCTGGAATTAGAAAGTCTGAAGCATTAGAGAGGGAGGGTAGCCTCCTCATAGTCTTTGCTGACTGATGCTAACCCCTACTACAAAATTATTTTAATTATCAAAAAACAGCAGAGGTTGGCATTTTTTAAGTCTCTGACTAGATAAGGGCAAAGATGGAAACAGCAAGAATCTGACAAGTCAATTCTGCAGAGTTCTGAAAACAGCCGTGACAATCAAAGGATGAATCTTTTCCCATTTTGCCATTGGTAAAAGGTATTTCTACACTCTTAATTCTCCCCATTTCAGGTTTCTGTCGAAATACAGACTAAGAGAAAAAAATCTTTAAACTATCATGGCAACAAAGAAAAAGATTATCTTCATATAAAAGTTAAAGGGGTTCTTCTGAGTATATGTGTGCAGAAATTACTTGTAATATAACTTTCTCTTCCCAGATAGCCGGTAAGATTGCTGAGACAGAGAAAGTAGTCTGACAGATATGCAAAGGTGAGGAAGCAGTGTTTAGGTACAGGCAGAGGAAGAGGCTCCAGTAATAGGAAACCACGAATTGGAACCATCAAAAAGGCAGGAAAAAGGGGCACTGAGGAAGTCGCATATTCCTCTCCACAGTGGGAGTGGGGAGATATTACAAAGCAGTCACCCAGGATGAGGAATAAGCAGAGGTTTCCAGATTTGAAAATGAAAAGGTTACTGGTCATCACAGGAAGAACAGTTTCTATATAACACAAAAGACCCAGGTTAGTAATATTGTTGCTTTTATGCCTACCACGACCTACACACACATTCATGGAGGCCATGATGTAACAGGAAGGGGAAAGAAATTAACATTTAATGAAGACTTAATACTTGCAAAGCACTGGAAGGATCATTATGTTCTCAGCCTCAAGAGGGGGGAAATGAATAAACTAAGGTTGTGCAGTTAAGTTACAGTTTAGAACCGAAGTTGTTTTCACACTTGTGCAGCTTCTACCATTTCCCAGATTTCCTCCAGTGGTATTCTACAAAAATATGGGTTTCATCTGTTTTACCTAACTTCATGTCACACTTTGATCCCTGGATGCTGTCTGTACATAGATCGTAGAAAGTGGGAAGTGGAGTAATCCTAAAAGATCATTTGGTCCAGCCCTCTTTTTTTTTTTTTCTCCCCATCTAAATAAACTGAGACCCAGAAAGGTAAAGGGGTGAATAAAACTCACACTGTATTAGTGAAACTAATTAGTAACTACATGCTAAAAGTTTCAAACTCATGCCTATTTTCATTATAAACTCTGTGTAAGGGTCCAAATTGCAAGAAAATGTATGCTTGGTTCAAAGAGGAATTAGCAGAGCATGGCAAGAAAGTCTTATATCACTCAGTTTCTCCACGAATATTTGAAAGGGGGAGAATGACTTTCAATTCTAAATACCTAAGTCTCCATAAGCATAGAGACAGTTATGTTTTTAGCAGAAGCTGATAGTGGAGGATGCATATAAAATAAAATCCCCCAAACTAGGCAGTTAATATTAATCGTAAACCAAGTTTTATGTTTTGAATGAAGATTTCTAAAATGACAATTATCAAAATAGAATACTTTTATCAAAAAGAAGCTATTTTTCTCAAACTGTAATAATTCTACCTAACAAAACTGAAAAAGGAGAAAAAAAAAAAGAAGCTATTTTTCTCAAATTAAAAAAGGCAATCTTTTCACTGTAAAGAAAAGGGGGTCCCAGATCAAATCAGTAAAACCTGGAATCCTATTCCATACGTTCAGACTTCTGCATCATCAAATACTAACTACAAGAGAGGGCAAAACATGTTTTTATGAATCAAAGAAAAGTGGCTGTGTAGTCAATTACATATTTAGCTACACTTCAAGTGTACAGCAGGAACTCCATGCTAAAAATCAGTATGAGTAAAAAGAATCACGTGATTTCTATAGACTGAATTTGCTATTTGTATAAATAACAGGTTCCGAAGCTTGAAATGTAAGTATTATGCATAATAGCTAGTAAATAATCATAGCAAGTTGGAAACATTTCCATTACTCATTTCTGCAAGATTCCATGTTATCTAGTAGTGCTGACAGATTACAGTTCATATATGGCAAGTTTCGAGCACATAAATCTGCCACTTAAAAATCAATACTAAGTATGAACAGAATGAGGGTTAGCCATGACAGTGATAAGGATGTCACTGCTGAGTTGCTGGGATTTTTCTGGGAAGTTAGGCAATTATATCACATTAGATGCACGTACATATGCAACGCATATGGGCAAGGATGTAAGGCTCTTATTGACTGTTAAGGTGACAAGCAACATGTTACGGAGTATCATGAGCCAGAAACCAACACAAAAACAACAAAAACAAGCTGTAGTGTACAATCCAGGTCATAACCTTCTCAGGTTGGTCTGATTACCTTCCAAATACAAATAAGGGGGAAATTCAACCAGAGGAGTTACAAACTAATGTCAAAGGACAAAGGACACAATTTAAAAAGACTAGTTGCCGTGTTCTGGTGTGACGTCAAGAGGGGTGGTGGATTCATACCTGCTCTGCTCTGTTTGCCTAGAGAGAAAGTCATCAAGCTAGTGGTTAAGTTAGAGATGCTGGAGAAATGGAAAGCACATCAACTGTGGAATGGGGCCCCCCACCTCTAGCCTGCCGTCCGGGTCCACAGCCTTCCTGTGCTCCAGGGCTGCCCTGCTGCACGCTCCAGGGGACTAACTGGCACCGGCGCCACTTGTGAGTCTTCCACCTGCAAGGAAGGAACAGAAACCTCATGGAGAAGGAGTAAACATGCCAGGCAAGTCACAGAGATTCAGTGGGGCAAGGAACCATGACTCCGACCACTGCAAACAGGAATTTATTTGACAATGCTCAATTTGGTTGTATCTAAATTCCTTGATCTTCATCAAGGAATTATAAAAGGCAGCATTAAATAAAAAAGTGCTTTCTAGGGCAGTGGAGACAAGAGTCCATCATTATCAAGCTCTATAGGAATGGACTCTACAAATGGCATTTGGGCATTTTAATGACTGAGACTGCCAGCAGATGTACCTGATAGTACCAGAAGTGATGTATTCCATTTAAATAAGATATGTTTACTTTACATTCAAATGATAAAGTTGCATTCAAGTCATGAGCCTTTTGTACAGTGCTCTTTTGATTAGCATTGTAGGGGGAACTCAGAAGCTGCCAATTATAAATACACTTCACAAAAACAAATCCCCCAAATAAATACATTTGGGCTAACAATTAATGTTCATCACGTAAGCAGGCAATTTCACTGTTTGTCGTCTCGGAATTAAATACAGATAAATTAAAACGGCAAGTCTGCCATCAATTTCATCTTAAATTATTATTTTGTGATCACACATCCCAACAAATTGATGCCGTAATATTTCATTCGTTGTCAGGATTGCAATTAGATATCACTTCAAGTTTCAATTAGGTACTTTCTCTTAATAGTTATGAGAAGAATTTTCTCTAATAATTATCAAAATTATGATATATAGCTTCAATAACCTTAATTTTCCTTGAGGTAGCCACAAATGAACAGAACAGACATCTTACGCATATCACTGAGATAAAGATGCCGTTTCGAGAGCCAGAATGCCAGCATTTATGAGAAACAGGTGCTCTTTGGAGCCACAGGAGGAACGCTTAGGCTATTCCTCTAACTGAAAAAGAATTGCTTCCTAAAGCGTATGTTTCATAATTATCAATCACTTTTCTGCATTTCGTCATCAACATAAGTACCCCGAACTCCTGAAGCTAATAATACAGCTTGGAAGTTTGCACAAGTCTGTGTGTCCCTGAAGATGATTTCAGTAGAAAAGCAGCTCTTTTGAAGAGGGAAGAGGTGGCTCCAGCAGCCACCAATATCCCCAACGCCACTGAGTCTGAGGGGCAGTGCTGGCTTCCTTTTCTCATTCTCAGGAAGAAAGATTACGGACCTGAAGTATTTTGCCCAGTGCACTGCTCACAAGCCCTTCTTTCACTCTGTTACCTGTAGCTTTGGCACACTTGAGGGGCCTCGCAGGCCTTCTCTTCATAGAGAGGGTCCGTGCAGTCCCGGCCTCCGTTGGCTGGCAGCTGAATGACGACCCGGTGCCGAGTCTGCTTCCTGATTCCGGAGTCCCCTGGAATGAGGCAGCTATTTAACCTCTGTTCTCTGCACTGATAAAACAATCTCCAGATACCACCAGCCTGTGTGAAGAAATTACATAGCCTCCAGCTACATGTGCGTTGACATCCCTGAATGAGAGGCTTCATCTAGTCCAGTCATTTCCTCAATTCTCCCCAAGACCGTTTATACTAAAACCCAATCAATTTATATTTAAAAATGTAAAGAATGAAGAAAACAGTTTCACTGTCAACAAGCCTTCCTAATGCACAGTTACACAGTGATTGTTCTTTTGTTTATTACTTTCCCCTAGAGAAATATGACAGATCTGATTAATTAATTTTTATCTACCTTAAGTTTATCTTCATGCTATTTCACAAAGCCCTGTTTACCACATGGGGCTCCTACATATCTAATGAATCTTTCTTAGGAGAATATATTCAATGTTTTAATGTGAGATTTTATCTCTTTGTTATTTACTTAATTTGAAGTGTGTAACTCGTAAATTATTCTAGTCATTTATTATTCATGTTAAACAGTTTAGGATCTTCAATTCAGGTCGCATCCTAAACGTCCCAGCTGTAAGGAGTGAAACGAAAGTCACTTCCTACATGCAGAATATTTAGAGAAGCATTCAAAGTAGCAATAATTACTGTAAGTAAATTACTCCAAATTACATTAAAAAATGAAAATAATTAAGATTTATCTTCAATGAAGATATCACTTGACTAAGTGTTACTAATATAAAGATGCTCAGAATTTTTTAGTATTAGAAACAGATAACGTACAAGATTTGACAACTTTAATAAAATACAACCCAACTTACAATATATATATACTTTAAGGATAAATAGCCACATATGAATTCACTTACAAAAGAATTCCCTAAAGAATTACTTTAATAGAGGTCCCATGATGCATTTACTTTATTTTGCAATATCATTAAATATTTGATATGTAGACTACAGAAACAGATATCTAGAAGGGTTAGCAGCCCCTAACAATAAAAGTTTAATCAGAAATGAAATAAAACATTTAAAAACCTATTGTGTTTGTAGAAAAATATGATTTGATAATTAGAACTCTCCAATAACGGAACATCCCTTCACATGAAGTCAAAGTATCCCTCAACACGGTCTGGCCCCTGATTGGCAGCAAGGTGAACTGAAGAGTCCTGTATTAGATGGGAGAATGGATCAGATTACTGATTCCTAAACGTCTGACTACATAGGAAAATTTATGTGAAAAAATAAAAATAAAAACAAAAACAGATTTCTGGGACTGTCTCCAGAATTACTAAATAAAAACATTTAGGAGCTGGATGGGGGAATCTGTGGATGTGGGAATCTGATTTTTGCAAAGCTTGCCAGGGAGTTGTGATGAACAGCCAGGTTTGAGACCTACTGAAACAACTGTCCTTCTATGTCTCATCCCAACTTAAGATTCTAGGGTCTGCACATAACTTTATTCAGGATTTTTCCATAGCGGGGAAACCTGTACTGTTAATGAATGTATTAACTATGTCAGTGAACAGCTGGAACACTACCGATAACGAAGTAAGGGAAATATGAGGGGGAGGTGGTGGGTAGCAGAGAGTTAAAGTATTTGAAAATATTGTCATGGACTTTTCAAAATTGTAGCAACAGTATTCTGAATGCCAGATATTTAATAATTTTACATATTAAATATCATTTATCTAGGAAAGATCTAAGAAATGCCAATAGAACTTTTACTAAAACTGCTAATGCCGTCTCCATCCATTATACTGTCCAATGACGATGACTTTAAGGCCCAGGTGACAAATTCCTCTAATAGTTTAGAGCTATAGGAAAAATCTTGTTTCCTCTGACCATCTGTCAAGAATCTACTGTGCTTCTAAATAGTTGCTTTGTTCACCAGAATCTCAGCGCTCATTTTCTTCTCAATTGCAGGATCTTACCTTAATTTTGATTTTATAATTTTTTCTCTTCTCCCCTCCCCCACACCATTTACTATCTGACTCCATGCCTTTTTTTTTTTTACACTTTCTATTATTTTTCTTTTGTCTTATATTTATGATCTGCTTGTAATCTTCTTAAAAGAATATACAAACTAAATGACCATTGTTATCATTTGTTTAGCATTGGGGGAAAGGCGGAGGTGTGTGTTTTTTAACAGGGAGAAGAGGGAAAGAGCACAGAGAAGAAGGTCTTTGTTTCCCAGGTGGTCAAAATTCTTAGAGTGAATAACTCTCCAACCCTTTTTAATGTACAGATAAAAAAATAGACACAGAATTGAGACCAAGAGATCCAGAGACTGGAGGGCACAACGAGATCAGCATCAGAGGCACCTTATCGATGGAAGCTCATAGTCCTCACCTATCTAGACATCACCTGGTATATACGCAGGGCTGTTCAGAATTAGGAGGCAGCAATCAAATGTTAGTGTTTCAATTCTACTTTGCTCATTGACTTGAAAGCCAGAAGTTACTTGATATAAAACTCGGCAACACTCTAGTGCCTTCTCATCACAATCTTCACAAGTCTGCACTTGATATGTAACACTATGGTAACTCTCTTCACGTCCATATTGATTCCACAATGGCAGTCCACTTATTCTAATAAAAAAGTTCAAATACGTTAGCCTCGTGCAGCCCACAGGATAGAGATGGTGGCCTGATTAAAGTGGAACATTCCGAAGCCATAACACCTAGAGCAGAAGTTTAATGGGATTACACAGGAAGTGTCATGACATCCAGGCTTCTATCCACTGGGAGGTTCATTTCTTCTCAGATCTCAGGTGAAAAATTAACTTGTACACTCAAAGAAACAGCCCTAGAGAGCTCAGGCAGGTTACAGAGCCCTCAGATCAGAGTGCAGACAAAGGGAGAGTACAACACATGTTAAAAAAAAAAAAAAAAAAAAAAAAGGAAGGTGCCTCACTAATAACTTGAATTGGTGAACTGGGAATTTTACAACCTTCATAGTTTCCTGGATGTATTTACACCAAATTTATTGCATGTGGTGGGGATACACATATAGTTTCCATTTATCTTTGTGTTTTAGCACCTAGAGCAATGGTCACACATAGTAAAGTCTTAATAAGTGTTTGCTGAATGAGCAAACACATTTATTTCACTTCTTCTCAGCTGGATTATTAATTAGCATCTTTTCTTTCTTTTTATTCATTTCCTTATAGTATTATGCACAAGGATACTAAGTCTGTTCTTTAGTATTAAGAAAAAATAAGGTATCATTTCATTTATTGGAAATAATGGGTGTGGGAAAAATAAAGGAATATTCCTGTAGTGTTTATACTTCAAAGTTTATACTATCTAGGATAGGTAGGGAAGAAAGGGAATATATATTTAGAAAACAATTATGTTATAATGGGCCACCGAGATTCAGAGGGTACGTAATCTCTCACTCAGTTATAGCATTTTTCAGGTATCTTAAGGCATTCAAGATAAACTTTACTGGGGTGAGGGTATAGCTCAGTGGTAGAATGCATGCTTAGCAAGCAAAAGGTCCTGGGTTCAATCCCCAGTACCACTGCTTAAAAAAAAATATGAAAAGATACATTTCACTGGAAAATTCCTTGATGGAAATTCCAAAGGGCAGGTAAAACTAAGACTGGGTAAGCTGGAAGTGGGGTGGATGGCAGACTGGAGCAGTGAAGATGCTAGGAAATTGTAAAGAAACCGTTCCGTGCAGGAAGCAAAATGCAAAGGCAGTTTTCAGATCTTTGGGGATAATTCTAGCATGGTACTACTTGAGGGCAACCAGGTAGAATAGATGCCTCTGCAAAATCCCTTTAGCCTTCAAGTCAATAAGTGCAGTAAGGAAAAAAAAACAAAAAAGGAGCAAACAGAATTTGAGAAGTCAAATGTATTATTTGATCAAAAGCATTGATTTTTTAAAAGACTAGAGTTACAAATAATTTATATGCATAAATGTTTTCCATCCTTAGTAAGCCCTTTGTAAAAATTTATGAAAATTTGGAGAAGTTAGTAAGTATACTGGTTTGAGGATTCAACTACTCTTGACTCAATACTGATCTTTATCAGCACTGATTTGTCAAGACCTATCTTGAGAGAAAGAAGAATAACATTTCAAATTACTCCTTCTGTTCTTCCTGGAATCCTAGGCTATTCTGTTCCATTTACTGCAATACTATACCATAATTTTACCTATTTAAGGTGATTTTAAAAAGGAGGATAGCTTTATTTTCATAAGTTTAAAACTCTTACAAGACGCAGATTTTATGCACAGAATTAAATTCAAAAGAACCACCCCATTCCTGAAAATAATTTTCTGTTGCTGCTATCTATCCCTGAACATGCAACTTATCAGCATTTTTGAATTGTGTACGGCAGTCAGTGTAATTTCAAAGACGCTTGGCTTATTCCCATTTCATACCAAACAATGAAAAACTAACCACATGTCGCTGCTTTATTTTCCCTAAAACAAAAGGCTAGTTTTCTATAACACTGCTGTATCCTTTTTCTCAGTTACAGCAGTCTACAGGCAAAACAGAAAAGGCTTCTCCCAGTGCACAAAGCATCTTAGCACTGTTGTCCAATAACAGCCTCCTCTATCACCCCCTAGTCTTTATTTTCTCAATACACAATTAAGGTTATTCTTTTTAAGGCTGAGTGACTAGGTTTAGGATTTCTGAAAGCCTTTAGTTCTAGGAGACTCAACATAGAGCTGCCAAATAGAACAGGCAGGACTAATCTGCTTCTGGTGAGATGACCTGAGCTTGACGAAACACAGCCTCGCCTCTCAGAACCTGTTGCTCACAGGACAGCAGAGTCTGAGCTGGCATTCTTGCACTCCTTGGTCACTACTACCCAGGAGCTCCAGAGAAGACTAGTATCTAGTGTCACCATGCATTTTAATTTACCTTCCGCCAAGAGACCATCCCAACTAAACCCATTATATATCTCACATTGCCTGTCACTCACCAAAAGAAATTAGCATCCCCGACTCCCTCTTCATGTCTTCCATCATCACCTGGACCACAGCATATATACTGTACATAACCTAATTCAATTTCTCATTCTTTTCCATCCTCTAATATTTCCATCACTGTACCCAATGGAACACTTTGTCTCTCATCTTCAGTCTCTTCTTAGAAAATGTTTCCTTCACATTCCTTGCCAGTGGAGGCTGGCTCTACCTAGCCTTTCTGGGTCTTTCCCCCTCCCTTTACTTTTAGAAATCTTTGACTCCTCTGAAGCTGCTGTCATCAACTTTTTTTTTTTTTAATCAGCTATCCACTTTGTAGCAGTCATCTACTAACATTTCATTAATTAATGACTTTAGAAGGTCCCTCACTGCAATCCTTTCTCTTCCTACTCCTACAACCACTTAGGTGGTTTTGGCATCTACACGGTTATTGTATCCAAGGCACTGGACTCTGAATTACTTACTGTACCTCATTTCCAATGACCTTTTCCTGCACTTTGCATCAATTACTAGCTCTTCAGTTCATCCCCTGATGATAACATGTTCAATATCTGAATACTCTCATCTTTAAATACCTTAATTTCTGGTCACTCCTCCTCCCCTTCCAGTTCTCCTACTTTACTAAAGGTGAAAGTTCATCTTACTTATATTCTTCAGACTCAGTCAAGATTGCCAATCTACTTTCCCAGTCACTTTTTTCACTACATCATCCCCTTCAGGACCTCACTTCCATCCCAATCCACCTTAGAGTGTATACTCTGTTATTATTTTAAGTACTCCCTTGAAAACACCCTTGACTCTGTCCCTCTCACTCTTAATCTCTTGGAAAAGCCCTGATCTTAATCAATGCTAATTATTTTCCTACACTTTTCCTTCACTCAGGCAGCTGGCCATGGTTGGAGAAACATTGGCAACTGTGTTGAGAATCTCTTTTAAAACATGACTAAATGGGCACTCCATGTTGCCTATTACAAAATCTATCACGTATTACTAACTCGCCTACTTTTGCACCGTCAGAATGATGTCACATCTTTTTTCTAACCCACCCTGCATCCTTCACTTGATCCTCCATGAGCATCAAGACATTAGAACAATTATTAAATGCCTTTCCTGTCTCATACCACCAGAATGTAAGCTTCCTGAGAGCAGGAAAATTGGTTTCCTTGTGTACTGCTATATCCTTTCTATTTAAAATTGTGCCTGGCACAGTGCAGTTACCTGAAGAATCTCTGTAGAGTGAAAAAGTGAATGACTGCTTAAAACAATAAACATGATGTTTAATGAATGACACAGTGAAGCCTTTTAAAACAATGATCAGTAAACGTACTGGAGAATCCTCAATAATATAAATCAGAAATTAGTATTAGTAAGTTTTCCTTCATCATGATCTAAACATTTTTCCCACTGACACATATTAAACTTCTAAGAGAGACTGTTTTCAACACACCAAGTTATAACATTTATCAGATACTGACCATGTGCAGTGCGCAGTGCCTTTTCTAAAAGAAATTATACTAACCATAGACAACAAATAATGTATCAGTCGGACCATGGTTCACAAAGTATAGAGCACTTTACCATCTGTTACCTCATTTTTTGCCACAGAACAGCTCATAGATGTTACAAGCAAGGCCTGGAGAGATTAAGCATCTTGCTTAAGGTCACTTGGCTGCTATGTGGCCAAGATTGGTGTCCAAACCAGATTTGTTTACTCAGAGTCAACTCATTCCATTATATGATGAAACTCACTACTCATTTTTATGTTCAAAAACTAAAGACTGTGTTCTGCTACATATAAGTAAGTCTAATTTGATCTTCCACAATCTGCCTCCATTCTCTTCCCAACGTCACACCTTGACTTTCCTCCAGACACTCCAATCTCCAGGAAGCTGGATCTCACTTTCTTCCAAACAACACACCTTTTTCATGGTCACTAAGACTTTTCCTGATGCCTCTGATCCTCACTTGGGATTCTTTTATGCATTCTCTCTTTCAAAAAGGTCTCTTCTGCCATCTTTTCAACAAGATTTTCCCTAGTACTTGCTTCCACAATGAGTTTTCCCCATCTCTTCCCTAGAACTTCCTGCTTTCTACTTATTGAATCATGTAAGTCTTACATTATCTGCCTTATGTAGAAGAGTTCTATATTTTAAATGTGATCAAAAGCTTCTTTGAAGTTCTTCTTAACAGAGCCATCAATACTAGTTAAATACAGTAATCAATAAATTAGAAATTCAGTAAGTATTTATGCATACAATACAGATAAATATTAATTTAATTAACACATGCAGAGTACTCGTGATCTATTTGTTTCCTCATCTATCTGTTAAAAAAATTTTAAAGTGTCTTATATGTTACCACAGTTTTTCATATAAAATATTTTTTATTTTACAAATGGTCACTTTCTTGATACTGTAAAAAATCATCATCAGAGATCAAGTTAAAAATCATGTTATTTGATTTTCAATTACAGTTCTTTTAAATGAGTAAGTTATACCTACTTTTCTTCCCTTTCTAGCCATATAATGTATAATGAGATAACAAATTCATAGGCTACTTAACTGGTTCCTAATTCCTGGACACATTTTAATATTCCAAATTCGTTTCAAATGAAGGTCTAATGAAATGAGAAAATTTTACCTGATTCCTCATTTTGAGGAATGACTATCCTACAATCAATTTAATGGAATCTTTTCTGGTTTATTTTTTAATTTTATTTCTTTGAAATACTTTAGACCAAGAGAATTATTATTTCAAAATACTTTACTCAATATAAGGAAATGCCCAATATAGAAAAAGAGGCAGTTTTTTCCTACTTTCAAAAATTTTACTTATGAATATTAAATTTGTGTTAGATCATTAATCATGTCATAAATGTTACTGCATATGGAATTATTGGAATTATTAGTAAATGGTTCATCTCATACCAATGCAAAACATCAACTATAAAACATTCAAAATAAAATTTTCAAGTATATAAATTCCATATAATACATAACCTTTTCCATTGTAGTGATGAATAACCAACAATTATCACAGAAATATTAACCTATGAGAAACTACAATTCTATTTCTGATTATGACCAAACTGAAGGATATCATATGTTATTTAGTTTTTAAGAAAATAAGAGGATAAAAGAAAAAAATCTGGATAAAAATATCAGACAATGACACTGTTCATCAATAAGATTAAGGCTGTTAACATATTTTTAAAAGTTAATACTAACTCTTTTTGTCCCAAAAGTTTTAAAAATGCCTTAGAAGACTTCTGAAATAAAAATTTTCTGTTCTTGCTCACTTTGCGATTTAATTCATTTGGTATTTCAAGGGTACTTAAAATAGAAAAAGCATTAAAAAGAAACTCATGTTTCAACTATATAAAATAATCACACTGTAAAAAACAATCCACATTAAGTTTATAATTTCATATACCTTCAGGGCTTAAAACAATTCTGGCAATTAAGAACAGTTGTTAAACTAGAAGTTAATTTCTAATTGAATTTCTCTAATAAGAGTCAAGAAGCATAAATAAAAGCATAAAAGGAACTTTAGAAAAAACAGGAGACAGTGTCATTTGTGACATTGAGAGAAAATGTGGTCAGTGACTGCATTTATCACCTGGAGGACACTGACATCTTTCTCAACACCAGTGAGAAAGGGCCCTATCCTGGAGGGTAAAGAATTATCAAAGTATCTGCCATGATATTAAAGGGTCTCTGTCTGTGAGTAATAAAATCAGAACCAAATCATATGGGCAACAAATTCTCATCCTGTAAATGCTGCATGGCATATTAAATACTAGCAGAGGTATGTTTTGGCCATTTTTCTCTTTCCTTTATCCTCATCCTTTGGATCACATAACTGAATCTGTATGCATCTAGTCCCATGGTTGTTTCTTGCCACTAAGAAGGTTGAAAACCATAAGTACGAATAAGATCACTGAATGTTCTTTTTGAAACATATCAGGACACTGTACATTCCTCCAGAATTAACGTTAAAGGAAACATTAATATAATAACATTTAGAATCCCTTCATTTTGATCTATATCATAAAGTTATTTGATTTACATCATAAAGTTCTTTAAGTCAGTTTTGGCATAAAACTCACTTGTCTGGTTCTCTAAAAGCTGTATTATTTTCTAGAAGGAAATCAAAACTTTATGGCATTTGTGCCAAACCAGGATTACACAGCCAGCCCCATGTAAGAATCAAAAACACTGCTCAGCCAGAGACACGTGGAGGTCCTGGCGAGAGGTTTCCTAGGTGAACTGCCTTCAGAACTCTGCAGATCATACCTTTTCTGCATGAGGAAGGGCATGATGTCCAGTCACTATACGGGGTTACAACACAGTCCTTCCTACAAGGAAGCAGACAGGGCCTCACTGTTTCAGGTCGAAGGCTTTCAGGACACCTAGGAAAAGCAAAGGGAAATTACTAGACCTCCACTGGAATTCAGAAAACCAGGTAATTTAATATCCTTAGCATTTTCATTGCTAAAATTGCTGAACAGTCATGAATCTGATTTATTTAACTTCCAGCATCCTTTCTGCTTTTGACAAAAACTATACAACTAAAGTAACTCTTCCAAACTGGACTTCGATAAAGCTTCTCAAGGCAGCATATGTAAATCTGATATTACTCATGCTATGGAGAAGAAAATATAATAATTATACCTAGTTTACTTACAATAATTTCTCCTATTAATAAATGTAAATATTCCAACAAGCTTTATAAGAAATTTATGGAAGTTTAAGTTACCAATTTAAGCACCCAGTTCTACATCTTTGCATAACTAAAGTTTTATTGCTGATTATAATTTCCCGGGTTAATCTGTACTTTACTTTTACAAAACATATTTAGCATAAAATAAATTTATAATGGAGTATATTCTATAGATGTGCTCAATAACAATACTGTATTTATAGCTATGTATTTCATAATAAATAAGTAATAAAATAATAAAAAGGTATAGATAATTATGAAAAAGAATTTTTGCTTTATTTCTGGTTTCATTCACTGTCTCTATTCTTATTTTTTCTTCCATTTTGTTCCTACTTTCAAATGACTGGATTTTAAATATTTTAAATATTTTTGTAAGTCACAATATTTTTTTGAAAAAGGGTGAATATAAACGAAACAAAAATAGTCAACAAGTAAATTAAAGGAAAACAAAACACTGTGTTCCTTGACATAAACTGTAGTAAAATTAACTTATTGTTTTAAAAAATACAGCAAAAATATTCTATTTATTAGGAACACAAGAGAAAGATAACGACAAAACAATGAAGTTTCTTACACTATATAAGGTTTTCACTTCCTAAAGATAATTTTAGGAAGCTGATGTATGACTTTTAAATACACTGTTTTCTTTTTTAAATTTCATAATTCTTTTCTGCATGTTTACAATCTGATTCTATTATTGTTATCACTCAAGTGTTGGCAGTGAGCATTAACACTAGAAGAAGATGTATATTAGGACAACAAAATATAATAACATAATTCATGTAATGAAAAGTACTTAATGTTCTGATTCCTAAGAAATTCTCTTTTGAGGTCCTATGAATCTGTGACAAGTAAGCTAAGAGGCAGTGAAGAAATAAACCTAGCAACCAGTATAACTGTTGCTGGAATAACTTGGCAAATTAGTGAAAAATGGGATTTAAACTACTCCCCACAGGAGAAGACAGATTTTTTGTAGGTCAAGTTAAATTGTCTTTTAACAAGTTAATCAGGTTTTCAGAACTGAACTATGAGTGAAAAAAATCAACATCATTAATCTCCTTCCCATAATTCCTTTATAGCACTTTGCTGACACTTCATTTTTGATATATCTTATAATTTTTTATCTGCATGTCCTATCTCATCCATAAGTATTACATTCTATTCAACTATATAGATACATGCCTTTCTCTCTCATTCTATAACACTAGGGTTTATTTAAAAGTGGGTTTAAAAAAGTATATGAGATTCAACATTTCAAAAGAAATAATCTCCCTGGTTTATGCTGAGTATAAGTTTGGATTTTCCTAATTGCTATGCTTACTCAAAGTCCTGGACGACAAAGAAATTCAGATGTGAATCACAGTAGTTAATGTATTGTTAGAACTGAGATTATAAATCACTAGAACTATAATTTAACCTACATTCTTAACCAGGAAACATTATATGGCAAGACCCCACACATAATCATGTTAATTCTTCTGGAACTATGGAATTATTGATCAGTAATTATTATTGGAAGCACTCCTTCTCAGTGAGGTGATTTTATAACTTTAACAATGGAGAGCTTTACTCAATTACATACTCTTCAAATTTTAGCCTTGAATAAATCAATGAAATTTACAATGTTATCACTGACAACCTCCAAAATTCCGTTTCAGTTTAGAAATTTCCTCAGCAAGATACTTGGCTAACTGTGGAGAACAAAATTACTAACAACAAAGCCGTTAAATGAACACACAAAGATAAATTGTACAGCCTAGATTACATCCAATAAAATGAATTCAGACTTCCTTGGGTGAGGCAATTGGTTCCGTCAACATGCTTCTTTTCTCCTTTGTACTGTTTGTATTTAGTGTTTGTGTTTAAATCAAGGAATCGATTTTGCCCCAGATCTTATTCAAGGTCAAATTAAACAGATGTGATAGGAGTTGAAGTTTGTTACTCAGAGGATAGATAGGATCAATAACATTGATTTTACCATTGCACAGTAATCTGTTTTATTAAGAGGAGTTTAAAACAAGGTTTCTATTTGCATTTTTGTTTCAAATACCGAGTACTGAAAAGCAGTCACTGAATTTAACCTAGCATTTACTCATAAGGGCAGTAACATTTTCTTTTGAATTTACACTATTTGCTTAATTTTTTAGAACTTTAAGGGCAAAGGAAATCCATTTCATTTAACAAATCTATACTTGTATCCAGGTCACTGAATAAAGGCTGCAAGAGTGAAGCACATTATTAATGGATTATTGTAGTGGCCCAACATGGGGCTTCAGGATACCCTTTCTATTGAATGATTTAATGACATTAATCCACCAGGCTTTTCCATACATAGGCTTCTGCACGTGTACATCCGTTGCTCAGCGAAGTATTTTGTAGTTTACCTAACTGAGGGAAATACCATCAGCACATCTGGAAGGTAATTAACTGCAAAACAGGAACAGAGTGAGCTTACTGGTGGAAGCTCAGCACAGTAACCCGCCGTTCTGTGCCGTGACAAGTCGGTCAGGTTACAACCCTCTGCAGTGAATATGTCTACCTGTGTGCTTGTCCCAGCAAGACCCACAACACAGCCCTCCAGCACTTGGGACTTCCACTTCTGCTGTTACTGCTACTGAATTTTAATACACCGCAAATGAATTTCCTTTGTTAGATTCATCCCATCTTTAGCATTATTTCTCTTAAAATACTGGTTTGGGGCTACCTGTTGAGCATGTGGAATAGTCCCTCAATTTATTTAAGTCTTTTGCGCATATATTTTCTGATACGTTTCCTAATTTCAAACTGCATAAATAAAGTATGGGCCCAAATATCACTAACGTCTGCAACCCTGGACATTAATTAGTAAAAATAACTCAAAATGGGATTCTTATTTATCCCCTGGATTTTGTCATATATCAGGTACATTATGACCATTTCCCTGAAACACTAAGAAGTATCTGCAATTTTTAAGAGAAAATAATAGTTTCTAAGATTTCTTGAGGGCTTACATTACAACTCCCCACAACGCCCCATTAAATCCCTTCAAAAAACTTTGAAAACTGAAGCCAGGATCTGTTAAGTAGTATACCTAACATCACACATAATACTTAAGATCTCACATAACACCTAAGCACTTGGCCAGGTATCTGGAAATTAGGAGGCCATTTTTATGCCAACGCATAACTGACAGGTTTTTCTTTCCCTGTTTCACGTGGCTAAGATGATTTGAATTCTAAAAGATATATGCTGTCTAAATCTCAAAAGATAGCTTTTTCCCCCTTAAAGAAATATATTTTTAGAATTGATTTATTAATTTTCTCTAAGGAATGATTAGCCCAGGTATGCTGTGACATGTTTTTGTTTATACTTCTCACAAGGCACATATAATACACCAATTCTCTAGGTCTTTGTTCTCCCCTCTAGCAAACTGTTTGCCTTGTTGTTACTCTCTTCATAACTACACTGAGAAACTGATGGTTTTTCTGCTCATCTTAACGCTCATCCCATCCCAAGGTTCTCTTTTGGGAGATAGTACTTTTGATATAGTACTTTCTGGGGGAAATGAAAACGAGATCATAGTAGGCTACTTCCCAATTAAACTAGATGGGCAGCCTCTGCAGCCCCTGGGTACACAGGAGGTCACGGATGACCTCCACGGCTAAGACTTCGTACACTGTCACTATTGATCAGCCAGGTCTAGAGCAAGCACCTGTTTCCTTGCCTCACTAGCTTAATAAAAGCAGAAAGTGCTACTATGAAACTGAAAGTAGTTCCCACATAGAAAGACTTCTACAGAATTTATGGGTCCCAGGTACAAGACTCTCGAGCTGCTATAACTTTATCAATGGCTGCATTCAAAACAAAGAGGTCTTACTCTTGAGGCCAGGTCGGACAAGCATCAAAATGCTAAATTTCATGAAGCAAGTGAAGCCTGAGCCAATCCCCTGCATGGCTGGCCCCAGGATTTACTGCTATCTTTCTAAAGCCCTTACTTTTTGGGTCCCACTTGGCCCACATTGACCCGCACACAGATGACTTTTCTTGTCTGCATGCCAACAGAGCAAGAGGCTTCCCCATTCCAAGTTGCGGTGGTGTTGAAGGATGATACCGAGGTGTCCTCGATGCACTGGCCCCAGGGACCAGTTTGCCAGTGGTACACAGTACAGGGATGCTCGTTACAGCTGCGCACCTCTTGCAAAGCACTGCTATTTGGACAGGGAGCTCCACCTATAAAAACGGACAATATTAACAGATTAGATATGGTGCCAACAGAATTCTTACCATTCTCTGTTCCTTGGAATTAACAATAACAATGAGACCTGCCACTTATTAGCACAGGTGACCAGCACACTGCTAAGAAGGCAGATCGAGTATTAATCTTACTTCACTTGGCATGCTCTGGCTTAAAACTTAAACTAAGTGCTAGACATAGTATTTGTTTTGGGGGACTAAGAGAACATTATTCTCCAGAGAAGCTGAAAATGAGATACAAACAAAGCCTATGTAACTGCTAACCAGGGGTAACGTGGGCATTGAGACTGTATGGATGAATCCAGTGTGTTTTAAAATATTATCCCTCAAAATGAAAGTCTTAATTACAGGTTTCAAAATGCTGTTTATTTCAGTGAATTTGGACTTGGGGTGATTAGAAACAGGGGTTTTTAAATGAATTGATGCTTTCTGATCTTCTATAGCATTATTGGGGAAGCCAAACTGTATTTCTTCAAATCTAGGATGTGATTGACTGAGATAGACCATCATTTTATGTGTCACAAAGAGAAACGGCTGCAAATTAAACAATGCAATACTTTTTTTTATCAACTCTAACTTTTACTGCATGCTTACTGAAATAGCTTTGTATGACTTATTTAGATTAAAAAATAACACTCTTTTGCATATGTTAAAGGGGAAGGTAGTCCTAAAACTTCTTTACATTCAGAATCTAAATATTTTGAGTAGCTTTTTAACTCACTCTCACCCAAGTTTGTATTCTCTTAAACACTGTCATCCCTGTGGCATCCACAGTGTCGGTGATGCAGGATTTCTTAGAGTGTTCTCTGTTGTCTCCAGGGTTTTCTTCCAGGATACTGGTACCCATCTCTAAGCTTTGATGCTGTTGCATTTTTAATCACACCAGAAGATATGAATGAAAGGTTTAAGCAAGCAGCTAAGAAAGAGTTTATTTTCCTTCCTCAAATGGCCGTTAGCTGTTTTTGTTTTCTTTGTTTTTGGCAGGAATACCATAGGATTGCTTTTGTCTCCAGGAACAAAAAAGAAATTCACATGTACTAGCAATGACAACTGTGTTATAACTGCTGCTTGGCCACAGTGATTTTAAAATGCACCCATTGTACGATGTAGTAATTACAGAGATGATAAAAGGTAGACCAGATGTGTCCTTTAATCAACAGAATGTGGTGTGGAGTTGTCAATATGGAACTCTGCTAGCCCCATTTTAAGGATGTTCTAGGTGGCACCTCATTTTATATCTACAGCTGCTGTACAAGTAAAAAATTATCAAGTGGATGAGCCCATAAGGATTAATGACATGGACACAGTAACAGCTAGGAATTTATGGAGCCCAGTTTTGTTTTGTTTTTTAACTACTATGCTACTTATAGTGCCCACTATGAAAATAAAAAGCTTTATATATTGCTAAAAGCGGAGTTCAGGAGGAATTTATTGTTTATCTTGTTCACCCTGCATATTACTTATGTTAATCATACATACTTGTGATAGTAAATGGAGGAAACACTGAGCATGAGAAGAGGTGGGTTTTAGACAATCGGAAAGCAAGTCCCAAAAATTTAAAAAAAAAATAAGAAAAGGTGATTTAACGGCTAGGGACCCCAACATGGAAGATGGACCCTAAAGTTTGAGATGTGAGTAAAAGTCAAACAAAACCACATTCTGGGCTGATCTGCAGTTACCACTTCACTTGTGATTAAGGACATCCCTTTATTCAGCAAATAAATCAGGAGGCAGTTTAGGTGAGAATTCAACTGCAATGTAGGATCATTTGGGCAGTGTTGAACATGGGATCAACAGCAGAATAACCTGCATTAAACAGCATTTCATTAATGTCCCCTGCTTCATGAAGGTGAAAACATCTGTCACAGTTCGTATCCTGTCCTACATCAGACAGCTCAGTGACCCTGGAAACAAAAGTTTAGGATTTGAATAGAAACGAATCCGAAAATCTGCTAATTGGATTGGGGAAAAGTAAATGAGCATTCTTCCTACCCATTCCCTGAGGCTTTAGATTTATGCCATCTTATTTCTCAGGAAAACACATGCTAATTAAAAAAAAAAAATATATATATATATATATATACACACACACACACATATTTAATTTACATAACCATTTTACCTGTAACTTCATATTTAATAGTAAAATTGTTGCTCTTCCACAAAATAATCTGTGTCTTTACTTACCCCATTTTCACCCCGAGTATATGTATGCTGTGTAAACTGTGATTTGAAAACTCTGAATTGTTTTTGACATTGGAACTGACTGGTTGGCTTGGAAAAAAAAAGTTAAGGAAAAAACTTTCACAACATCAGCATAACGTGTTCAGGAACGGCAAGATAGTTGTTAAGTTTACGGACATAAAGACTATTTATTTTCTTGCCTCAATTCACATTAAAGCCACATCAGCAGTTTTGGTCTGTCATCAAGATAGTTGCACAGATAAGCCCCAATGTGGTCTTAATTATAACAATGAAAGGACAATTTGGAAAGCATGGCTTGGAGTAATCAGTCACTGCAGCATCATCCTGCTATTTGGGGAATAATTTTATGGTTGAAAAATTGATAGATGTAACATTGAATTTATTTATTATTTATGGGAACATCTAATTCCAGACATCTGGGAATATTTCCATACTACTGGGGAAATTATAAAATGTCAACCAAGACAAAATTAGTGATAAATATATTTAAAAAAATCCTCTTATATATAAAAATATATGCTTCATGTTAATGTGACTAGGATTTCTATCGTTCCACTGAAAGGAAAGACTTTATAATACTTTGATGAAATTCTGCTATATAAATGAACTTCCATGTTCATATAAAAATACCAACTATCGTGTGAGTCTTCTCTCTTAGAAACGAAAAAGTGACTTTTCCTCTCCATAAAAGCTTGGTTAGGATACATTTAAGAGAGCTACGGTGTTTCTGGGTCTGGCACTGAAGTCATTACAATTTAGTGGCCGACTGAAAAAAAAAAAAAAAAAAGAACCTTTTCAAAATAACTGGATGCCTACATATTGAATGTGATACGCAATGGTCACCTATGCTTCAAGGGATATTGGGAGGTTAGAAACAGTTCCTGTACTCTTAGAGATCTCAAAGTCTCCTGTACTCCCAGAGATCTTATAATACAGTGGAAAAAAGTAGTAGAAAATGAATATAATTCTAGGTAGACTATAATAACTATGTTAAAAGAGGTACTGAGGAAAATTGGGATTCAGAAGTGGTAAGATTAAGTTAATTTGGGGGGTGACTAAAAATGCCTCAGTAAGGAAGGCATTGAGGTGAATACTGAAGGAGTAGGATTTCGACAAGCAGAGTTCTGGGAAGGGAGAGAAGGAAAAGATTTTATTTAAGCAGAAGAAAAAAATAAATAAAAGCAAAGGCACTCAGGGAGGTATGACCCTGGGAATTAGCAATATTGATGCAGTCAATTGGAGTGCAGAGTTCACACAGGGAAGTAATTGGTGATGAGGATAAGGGAGTGGACTGGGCTCAGGTTAAGAAGAGGCTATCAGTGTACTATGAATGACAGTCTTAAGATACTTGTAACTGCCTGCTATTGTAGTCCTAACCCCTTGGATAGCAGACCACTGTGCGTGAAAAGCACATTGGCAGTGACACAATTTCGGGGATTTTAACTGGAAGTGTATTGGCCATGGAGAACCTCGACACTCTGCTACTCTGCTGCAGCACCGCTCCCCTTCTCTCCTCACTTTTCCCCCCTTGTAGGAAGAGGCAGAAGATGGCTCACTGTGGAGTCTGCATAAATCTTGCCTGGTGGAGGAACAGACTGAAGCAGAACTCCTTTTTCCCAATCAATAGTGGGAGGATGAGGGAGTGACAGTATTTACTTAGAAGTCAGAGTTATGTGTGTATATACACATAAAATAGATCCTGGGTTCTTCAAATTCCTCTAGGAAATGTAAGTACTCCCTGATTCTTAGAATTAAATCATTTAACTGTAAAAACTAAACAAGGTAAAAGAGAAACATTCCTGTTCTCCATGTTTTGTACTGTAAAATAGAAATTTTGAAGACTACTATTTGAGAAAAATTGGCATAATTTTATTTCAATTTGCACCTATTCCATGCATGTATGAAGGAGGTAAAAAGACACACTAACATTTGGCTGAAGTTGTATCAGGTCACTATGAACTCTGCAAAAATAAATACTGTCTCATTTCTTGCTTTGTAAGGATAATTGACTCTATAATTGAGAATTAACAGAAGTTGTTGTTATACTCAGTGGAAAACATTTTGAAAATCATTTTTCCTTTTTCAACCAAGTTAGTTAAGAATCTGCAACACAAGTTCAAAAATGGCAAAGGCCACAAGTCTAACATCAATTAAACTTTTTTTTATTCAAATTCAACTTACTACTATTTATGTCAATTATCCTATGCCAGACTAAGTGTTAAAAGAGCGCATCTTTTTAGAACTTCTGGCATAATTTTAAAGTGGCTTTGGGGATCCATCTTATAGTTTACACAATATAAGGAAGATTTTTACCTCAAGGTATCACACAAATCAAAAAGCAAATTACCAATCTTATTTAGCCAAAAGTCAAGGCTTCAGAAGTAAGATACACACCAACACAATTCTACTTTTTTAAGTTGAAAAGAAATACTTTTACTTTCTCCAGTATATTAACTATCGCCAGTTGTTTTACCATTTGTGATTTGGTTTCCAAATGACAGTATTTCAGTAAGAATCATTTTATGACAATTTTTGTGTACTGCTGATACACAAAATAATAGGTTACATGATATTACTCAAGATTATATAAAAATAGAAGTATTCAAATTGTCTTTATTCTATTTCTTATGTTTAACTTTGAACCAGCCTTGAAATTATAGGAAAATTAAAAGTATATTATCAATAATTTTCCCCTGGATCACTGGGAAGAAGTTATTGAAATGATGCCCCATTACTCTAAATACTTCAGTGTGTATTTCCTGCAGTCAAAGGTATTTTCCTATACAGAAGCAAATTTAATATTCAAGATGAGGAAATCAGGAAATTAACAATGATACATTATTCCCATCTCATCCTCAGACCCACTCAAGTTGGCCAACTGTCCCAAAATATTCTTTGACCCTCTTATACAATCCATATACCCCTCTCTTTAGACTTCTCAGTGTCTCTGACATCTCATGCCAGGCCACCCTTTTCCCACTAGGGTTGCCCATCTCACTCAGGCTGGGCTCTGACAAACTCCTCTGGACCTTTGAAGACTCCCCGCCTGCTGGTACAGATGCCTACTGCCTGGCTCCACTTAATGGATTTATAGATAAAATTGTCCAGAAAGGAAGAGGAACAACCTAGAAAGGAAGGGAAGGAAAGGGAAAAGAAAGTATGGCAAGAGGAAATGGAAGTGCTATTCTATTATTCTACCATTCTTTTAACAGAAACAAAGAAATAGTAAAAGTCATAACATTTTAACAATAGAGAGCTTATCTACTGAATTGGGACCATATGGAATAGTCCTCCATCACATAACATACATGGACATAGATACCCATGTAGATGTAGATGTGCCACACATATGCATACACATACACTAAAAAGACGACTGGTAATTCAGGGTCTAGACTAGTAGGCAGCACTCCTATTTCTAGCACACAGTAGGACTATATTTAGTCCTGCCCCACTTGAAATTAGGCTCAACTTTAAGTCATGATTATATGATGTACTTTGAGAATGAAATGTCTGTGGAAATGACATAAAGCACTTTTGGATGAAGTAATTTAATTGCTGATGCTGTTAAATCAGCAGATACCCCAATCTTCTTCCTCTGGCATGACGATTGTCAGGCAGGTCTTCAAATGGAGGTGCAATGCTGAGACACTGGAGGACAGACTACCTTGGAGAGTTACCTGCCACTGTAGCAAAATTCCCAAGAGGGAGACGTAACTGTTCTTTTAAGTTACTGAATTTCTGGGCTGTCTGTTACTGCGGTACAACTTAGTCTGTTTTTATTAATAAAAGAGGTTTATAATCTTCACTATAACATTTAATGGTATATTCTGACTGAAATAAACAGAAGTACAAATGCACAGGCTGCAGCACTGATTCTGTAAATCCATATGAATACTTTGCATGTGGGCTTGTCTTGTAAGTTATTTCACCAGAAAATTATATAATTCCGTGCCTAAACACTCAATATATAGTTTTAATAATGTGGCCTTTTGCCTTAAGGTTATCACAATAATTTTCTTAACCACAGAAAAATTAAAAAATATTTATGATACATACAAAACACTAATTCTTCAGGAATAATAGAAAGACCTACATTTCTGTACAATTATAAAGGGATATCTAATTGGCAGGGAAACATATTTTTAAACTGCCTGCAAATGTATTTAAAAAATAGCTCATATTTAGAAAAGACTTATTTGAGGAAGACAAAATGTGTTTTTGTGTTCCACAAATAATAAGCATTAAATCACTTTTGAAGGATAAATTCTTCCTTAAATATTTCACATAATTATACCAGTCTTTGTAGCGGTTACTAACAGAGACAAATAGCAGCAGATTTCCCGTTGATGGAATTTCCTCTGCAGTTTCCTTTTAAAATTATATTTTGAATTCATGCCTTTATGATTAACTATATACACATCTATAATTTTCCAGTATGGCTTGCTTCTGATGCAGCTACTAGCCTTAATTAAAAATTATCGAAGTCCCACCCTTTCAACCTAAGTGGATGATACACACCAAAGAGCAGTCATAAATTTCTGCCTTTAAAGCATTTCATGACCTTTCAGTGTGAAGCATCATGTCTATAGAAATAATGATCTGGTGAGTTCTGCAAGCATGGCAAAATCTCAGCCATGTGAGTCTCGGGGCGAAAAGTCACTCATTACTAGTCACACAGCAAGTGTCTGCAGAGTATAATGGATTTATAGGAAGCAGAGTGACCACAGATCTAATTTTAATGAAGCCCAGGACATAATCTGAGCTGATAGAATGTGAAGTCTGAATACAATCTATACAAGGTTAGACTTATTGTTTGACAACATAGGGCATCTAATTTTCCCTCTAAAAGGTTCTATTTTTCTATTAGGTTCCATAAACATACTTCTTTCGGTAGCAAATAACTAAATTTATACTAAGGTGACAAAAAAAACCCCACCATTTTTTGGACACTTCGAAGAAAATTCTAAATTTTCCCATAGGTTGATTGTTTTAATTATGTTATTTTTTCTCCTATGTCTTAAAGTCAAGGTAGTTACATTTTTGCGTAGAGTTACATACACATACGGTAAGTTTGATTAAGAATACTATCAGATTTCTATCACTAAAATGCTTCATAAACAGAAGAACAAAATAGGCAACATGAAAACTCCAAAACTGATTATTTGAGGGTATACATAAAGAAACATATGATCACTACAAATAGAAATCATTATTTACTAGTGTTAAATGTGGATGAGAAGAATGATTAAGCCTGATAATATTTAAGCAACATACACCTATATTCTTGAGACAGAACATGCTTAATGTGACAGAACTTGAATTACTTCTGTGTTTTCCTTACTCCTGTGTTATCTTCCAGAATGACAAGATTAAGTATGACATTACATCACTCAGTTGCACAGAGGCCAAATTAGCATTTGGATATAAGCTTGAGAGACAATTACCAAGAGCCTTGTATTTCTCAACAGTAAGGCTGGCACCAGTGAGGTATGAATGTATGACAAACCATGCTTTATTCAACCAATAAGGTGCAGTGATTTAGGAGCAACTTATTTTAAAAATGAATACAATCTACATATGAGACTTCTGTATCTCAGTGCCTATGTTCAGAAACCTGAATAGTAGAAAATTCATGTAATTTTCAGTCAAGCAACAGCCATGCTGGTGATTATTTTCAATAAACTTTATCACTGAACATATATGCCTATTCATGCAAAGGTAGAATGTGATTTCAAAGGGAAAAACTGACTACTAAAATAGACAAAACAATGAAACCTGAAGTCAGGAATTTGGGGAGTCATTTTAATATTTTTCTACAGGCTTAACACTTTAAAGTGGAAAGAACTTGAATTATTAGGAGGGAGGAAAGGCAAAGTGAGTTCACTTTTAAGTCTTTTCTTGGGGCGGGTATAGCTCAGTGGCACAGTGTGCACTTAGCATGCACAAGGCCATGGGTTCAATTCCCAGCACCTCCACTAAAATAACTAAATAAAAACCTAATACCCACCTCCCCCTGCAAAAAACACAACCAAAAATAAATAAATAAATAAGTAAGTAAGTAAGTAAGTAAGTAAGTAAGAAAGTCTTTTCTTTTTATTGAAGGTCTATTTTCAAGGTTAATTTTGGGGAAGATGAGCAAGCTGACCAATATGTGAACAGATATTAAATCTCCTTGTATTGCTGGATTGCTGAAAATTGATTTTTGTAGAAAATCATTTTATCCAGGCTAGACAAAGAAAATGCATGCCAACCTCTGGAAGAAACTTAAGTCCCTTCTGAAGCTGGTAACCTTACCTTCATCACCTGCATAAGCCAGGATGGACCGTGCTCGTATCTGTTTTCCTTCTGTGGTTTTCCCTGAGCAGGTGTGGGAGCAAGAGGACCACGCAGACCACATGCTGAGCACACAGTCCTTGGGGCAAGGGGCATCGCAGGCAACAGGGATGGGGAAGATGGCATCTCTGCATAGCTGTCGGTCAACTTCTTCTCCTGCGAAAGACATCATCACCAACAGTCTATCACTTTTAAATAAATGTAAAATGAGCAACTGAAACCAGATGGGTACCAAGATAAATTAGGTTATTTTCCTTTTGTTCCTGGGTAAAAACAAAGCCAAAAGAGTGACTGCTTACTACAGCCAGATGTTAAAGGAACACCAGGAACAGACAGACAGACAGATCCCTAAATTAACCTTCTTTATTATTGATGCTTAGGTGTGTAGATCAAGTACAAGTATTTTTATGTTGATACTGCCCTGTAAGTGATTTTTATACTTACTAATCTTGCAATAAGGAACATCAATGAAATACGTCCCTCTTTCCTTTATTTTGTTATTGGACATGAGCCATCATTGACAAATAATGAATCTATCCACAGCATGTACCATAGGTTTTCATGAACCAATTCATAGGTATCTCTTTTTGCAAACTTTCTAATATCTCCCAGAGAATTAATTTTTGTACAATTGGCAACCACCTTCTTTCAGTTAAAAATTAGTTTTTTAGTTGGAAATAGCCAGGAAATATAAATGATAGGATAGCTTTATAAAACCACAGGTTACGAAGGTCCCACTGGGAAAGGGGGAAAACACAACAAGGTAAGCTAATGGCAGAAGTAAGATGGTGTCACTTAAAACTCTTCAGCCGTTTCCTGTTGCTCTTCAGAAAAAGACCAGATTTCTCAAAGTTTATGAGACCTCAAATGACCCAGCTTTTGTTTCCTTTTCTAGCTTCATCTCACTCTACTTTCTCCATTACCCTCAAAGCTTAAGTCACTGGCACTCCGTTAGTGTTTGCTGAATGACTGAATGAGATATACAGGTCAATAAGAAAGAAAATATTGTTGCTGCTAATAAATGCCAAAGATAACTAAAATAATTACAAATAAATGACCAAAATACAGTATGAAAAGAGTCTGAATTCTGTGTCTTAGCTGGTTAATGTAGGGGCTAATGAGGCCAACGGAGTGGAGTAAAACAATACACAAACAGGGAAGATTAATCTGCTATTTTGCCATGGAATATATCCATAATTCTGGATATTTATGCCCTGAGACATTAGGCATTCAGGTGAGAAAGGGTGACTAATCATGCCTTTCTTCATTGCTACAAGCAAACAGGTCAAAGCTGTTTGCCACTGATGGAAGGTTAGAAATATCGTTTTAATGAACAGTCCTTTATTCATATATTTGAAAAACAAGACAGAAAATCAGAAGACAATTGGAAATGCTGTAACATGTTAATAGCTACTACTTTGAAGGGCCTTAAATCATTAGACAAAATCAGAAGTCAATTAGAATGTACTTACCTGTTAATAGCCACTCGTTCGCAAGGCTTCAAATTATCAGACTTGCTCAATCCTAAAACTCACTCAAATGACTGACTGTTGGGTCATTATATCGTTTATTCTTCCTTAGTTACTCTGATCTGAAAGATCTCTTTTAATTATGCTCTTATTGGCGTTAGGGTTTGGCTTATATCCCAATAAAATGATATACTAGACTGTATGGTAGGTAGAGTACAAAAATCACTATAATACAAGGCACATAATATTTCACAATTTACATAATAATGATTCTTGTGTTTAATTAGGTCCCATTTGTTTATTTCTGCTTTCATTTCTAGGGCCTAGGCAGACTGCCCTAGGGGAACACTGCTAAGATGCATGTCAGAGAACATTTTGCCTATGTTTTCTTCCAGGAGGTTTACAGTGTCATGTCTTATGTTTAAGTCCCATGAGTTTATCTTTGTGTATGGTGTGAGGGAGTGTTCTAAGCTCTTGTGTTTACTACATTTTTCTTAGTGCAAGGAGGGGCTTGCGTATCTTATCTCCTTCTTTGCTATCTTTTATTGTTCCCTCTACCCTCTGTCACTTTCATTTCCAATATTTTGTGAAAAGTAAGGTAAGTTTGGGGCTGCAACTTATAGTCAGCCAGGAATTATAATCTTAAGTTTTCTCTAATACTTACGTAACAATTTCTACTCAGAAAAATTCATTCAGCGGCATTTAAGAGGAATGTGCCACCTGTGTGCTAGTAGATTAATGTGCGTGGCATAACATAATACATTTCCGTTTCTTGTAGTGTAAACCACGAGACATACAATTTTAACCTTGTTTGCTTTTTGAGTTTTCTTTTTTATTTGTTTCCAATCTGTGTCTTGGACTTGATGTTATTAGCTCTTTTTCACTCATCTTGTTCTGCCTAGCCAGGTGTACCTTTCTGTATGTACATTCCTCCTAGAGTCCACTTTAACCCTCTGTGGAGCTGTTGGATCCAAAAACTCACTTTGGATCCAACCTCTAAGGTTTCAGCCCTGGCTGCACTAACCCCAACTTTGTCACCTATGACCTTGCCCCATGCCTCTGATTGCTCCTGGCTGCCCATCACAAACTTGCATCCAAATAATGGTATTATGTTCTAGCCACAATGGGTTTTTTCCCTTTCCTCCTGCACACCAGTTTCGTTACTGCCTCAGGGCATCTGCATTCTCTCTTCACTTTGTACACAGACTGCTTCTCAACATTCAGGTTTCACTTCAATTGTCTCCTGGCTGGAGGAGCCTTCACTGTCCATATGGAATCTCACAGTAACTTCATTTTATCTTTCTTATAGTTTTAATCATCACTAGAAACTATTTTAATTGTTTAGATGTTTATTATCTGATCCTACTACCAGATTAAAAGCCCATTATGGGCATGATCCTTATTTGTCTTGTTCACTGTTTTATACTTTGAACTTAAAACAGTCCCTGGCACCTAACAGACCCAAATCTTCTGCTATATGAATAAATCAATTAATTAATTTTAAGCTGCTGTTGCAGGAAAAGAAATGTTGGACTACTAGGCAAATATGGATTTAAGTTCAGTATTTCTTAAATTTACATGTATTCAGGTGTATTTGTTGGACAGTCAGCATATGCATTGCCTGGAGTTTGCTAGAAATGCAGTCTCTCAGATCCCACCCATTGAATGATAACTTGCATTTTAGAAAGATCCCTAGGTGATATGTATGCAGGTAAAATTTGAGGAGCACTGCTCTAGGATTTTTCTGCCTTTGTTCTCTGGTGATTTGATTGGAACCAGACTGCAACTTTATTATTTTATTTTTATTTATTTATTTTGGGGGAGGGAGTAATTAGGTTTATTTCTTTATTTTTAATGGAGGTATTGAGGATTGAACCCAGGACCTTGTGCATGCTAAGCACACACTCTACCACCGAGCTATACCCTCCCTCAGAACCAGACTGCATCTTGAAAGGATAGCTGTATAAAATGAATTCATCTGGATTTCATACCTAACATTGTTTGTTTTCCTATAGAACTTCCCTTTATACTTCTCTTTATACTTGGATGAAAACATACATTCAATGAATAGCTACTAATTGCCAATCTTTGGTCAGGCACTGTACTATGAATACTGCATATACCATCTCAGCTAGTTATGACAACAATTTCCTGTTTTCTTCCTCTGAGGTATAATTTACATATATTATATTAGTTTCAAATGTACAAAATAATGATTCAGCATTTGTTTATATTAGGAAGTGATCACTTCAATAAGTCTAATTAATAACCCAAGCAGTTACAATTTTTTTCTTATGATGACGATTTTTGATATGTACTCTCTTAGCAACTTTCAAACATGCAATACAGTATTAATAACTGTAGTCCCCATTCTGTGCATTACATTCTCATGACATTTATTTTATAAGTGAAAGTTTGTACCTTTCACAAAAACCTTCTGACATAGGTATTAATGTTTTGTTTTGTATTGTTTACTTTAAAGGAAGTTCATGATCATTAAGTTTGCTGTCTCAAAAAGCAGAAGTTTGTCTAAGGAAAGCAGAGATCTGAACTGAGTTCTAACCAATTCTCCAACAACAACAAAATACTTTTTAACTGGTATGGTGTTGGAAGAACTCAAAATGCCAGGGAGTTAATAATGGATGAGGCTTTGTATGCAAAGAAGTCAAGACACCAGCAGTCTAAGTTGTTTCTCAAGGCACAGTGACGTATGGTGGCAGCCACACGCTGACACATCTAGGGTTTATGGCCATTGAACAAACAGTCATAGATCTGAGAGGATATGGAATCATTCAGATCTCTATCTTTGCTTTCAATGGATGCTTTAGTCAACTCCCTAACTGACCACTAACTGGAACCCTTAGGAACTTTGCTCTTTTAAAGCTAACTCATCAGCATTCCAGGCATAAGTCATCTAGGAAATATTAGGGGGAAAAAGTTGGGTCTCCAGCTATCACAGGTTAACTCCATAACTTGTCATCTACAGCCAGTTTCTGAGGCTGTTATGTCTGTCTTATTTTTTTTAAACAAAAAGTGACCTTGGAAATCAGCTCTTTACTTACAAGAACTGCAGAAAATAATTTCACTCCTCTTCCTCACATTAAAACTTGCTTTTGATCGATAAACATTATTTTAATTACATAAGAATTGTTATGCATGATACTGTATCAGAGAACATATAATAGTAAATCAAACATGTACACATCCAAGTATCAGGTTAATTTATACTCTTTCCATATAGAGAAATGGAAATTCCATTTTTCCCTATCAGCTGCCCCACTATTAGGACATTTTCAACTATCATATGTCCCCATTATGAAGCCATTTGAGAGTTTGATTATCTGAGTGTGCATCCCAATAATTCTGGGCAGACACATCTAATTATCACTATGGTGAAAGATGCAAGTTCTACAACTCATCCAGGCACTGACCAGTGCAACTTCTTTTTTCTATTTTTCTTTAGTCTTTCTGAAGTTAATTTCTTATTATTCTGAACGCGATGCCAACATTTATAATCCTCCCCACGCTTGCCTTTGCATATGAAATACACTATACTTTTCAGCATGTATTTACCAACGTGAAAAGTTTCAAAGGATTGCTTTGCATTTATGCAACATGCTCCCTTTCCACTCCACAACAAGCTCTAGGCATTTTAACCAAATCTGAAAAGATGCATATTTTACATGAAATACATAACACAAAACTAAATGAATGAACCATTGTTTACATGGTATAATTCACATCTTACTTTGAAGCCTTAACTAATGTATATGTTATGTGGTTTAAGCTTGTTTGTGAAATCCTATAACAAGAGGTTGAGAAATAAAATGAAAATGCTTGGGTTTATTTATTTTTGTGAATTCAAAAACAGATATAAATATTTAAGTTAGTGTCTCTGATTTAACTTTTTCCCACAAATATAATTTTAAGAATATATTTTAATAATTCATTATTTAATCAACTTAAACATGTATTTTGACATCTTCAAAGTAACCCTCAAATTTCCTTGTTTAATCTATTTTTTATGAATATCACCAAACTCTTTTCATGAATGCTTCCAAAATATCTCCTCTCATTCTACTATGTTTCCTACAAGAAGATAAGAGAATTAAACATCTGCTTGAAGTAATTACACTAAAAAGTCATGAAGATTTCCACAGAAATAAAACACTGAAAGTTTATTGCACTCATCATGTAAAACCTAAATGTTTTAAAGATAAACCTTGGTTTATGAAGGTTTTTAGTTTCAAGGTTTTTATAGTTTAGGAGCTGAGTCAAGAACACAATGTTAATGCATTAAAAATACAACGAATTGTATTTTAATGTAAGGCATATATGTGTTTAGCCTTGTTCCCTAAATGTCCCTTGCATCATGCTGACTTTTTTAAATCATAAAACTATGCAGATTGTCATGGTTGATTTTTAACAGTGGCAGCAGCACCTATGTGCAATGCACCTCCAGAAGGCACTGCGAAATCCAAACTCATCAATGTAATGAAACTGAGAGGGGACAAGCAGAACAGAGAAATCAAAGTAGAGAGGAACCAAATACAGAGTCAAGATTTAAAAAATAAAAAGGCACACTACTTAGAAAGTCTCTAGTATCATAACTTTGGGATCAGATTTCTCTTGCCAGACCCATACAGATCCTACAGCAACCCTGAGAATGATCATTTGGTTGTCAGAAACTTTTGTATTCTTCAGAAACAGTCTTAAAAATTCATACTGACTTTTGACAGTGGAAGTCATTATTTATATATTTATTGATAACCAATATAAGTTCAATAAAGAATTGATATGGGAAAAGAATGGAGGCTCATGTTTGCCTAGATCTTCTAGGAAACACTTTCATATATCTTTATCTGAACTTTAAAACAACTGTAAGATACGTAGGTCCAGAATCGCTCTCAGCTCACTGAAGTAAATACCCATGAATTGAATCTTGTAACTCTTTCTTCATTTCCCTTCTTGAAGAGAAACTACACATCTCTTCACCTTAAATGGGAAGCTTCCAAATGATTTTTAATCCCTGCCCTCCCTCTGCTGTCATATCTAGGTAGTGAGTCTGAGTTATTCAGTAGACTAAGTATCCTGACCTCATCTCTCTTCCAGACCACTGCACATTTCCCCCTGGTCTCCTGCTGTATCCCATTTCCCCTACAGCCCATCACCTATCCTGACCCCAAGGGTATGTTTCTAAAATGCAACTATGAGCAGCGCAGTGTCCCCAGTGTCTATCAGCTGAAGGTCAGATTCTGCCAGAGTGTAGAACATCCTCATCTCTGTCCTTGCCTCCTGTTTTCCCTACACTCTGTCCACAGAAAGCTGTCTGCTTCTCCATGAGCTGACATGCTGCCTTCTCACTGCTCTGCCATTTGGTCGACACTCCTCTCCATGCCTGATTTCCCCGTCATCTTGCTAACTCAACCTTTAGGACTGGATTTCCTTCCTCTGCAAACCTTCTCTGACTTTCTCAAATTGTCCAGATGGAGTTGCACTCTACCTTCTCTGTTCCCACAGCATTATAGACATAATGCTTTCAAGACTTTTTATAATTGTCTGTTTACTCATCTTTACCTCTGTTGGCCTATGAGAACCTTCTGGCCAGAGATTTTGTCTTATTCAACATCTTTATATCTGAAGTCCTTGGTTCAGTTATTGTCAAAACTTTAGAATTTTGCAGTAAATACTTGCTGGATGAGAGAAAAAAATGAACTGGAAATCCCAGGAGATATGTTGCTTTTCTGAAAAAGCCACTGTTATTTATAGATTTCCAACTGTCAGTTTACTAGAACCTAAGACGTCCTTAACATTACCCTCAGCTTGACTAAACTTTAGACAAGATTTCTTCCTGACTCTCGGCCTCTGACCTCCCTTTGCAGAGAGCATTAATTTTAGAAAATTTGCAATTGTAAACTTTCTTTCTGCCCCTTTGAAAGTTGTGTAAATCTTCTCCCAGCCTCTTCTTGCCCGTTTTACAATCCAGGAAATGTCTTTCTCAAGAGCTGGGCACCGTCTCTGACGTGGAAACATCAAAGAAGACAGTGTCCACATCCCCCAGTCTCTGTAGGCTGGCAGGTGCCTATTTTCTTCAGTGGGCGCCATTGAAGCAAACACAAATGGCCTAATCACAGAGAAAAACATTTCCAAACTCAGGAGTAACTCAATGTGCTCAACATATCTCACTGATCAATCTCTTCTTGAATATCCTCCAGTGCTTTTTCCACTAGCTCACTGGAGTGCTTAAAAATTGTCTTTTGTTTCTGCAGAGTTGATTTTACTTTCTCTCTAGAGAAACTGAAGCCCCAGAATAAAGTCCTCCTTCCTTTTGTAACTTTGGTGCAGTTTCTGTTTTGACAAAAAAATTTATATCCAATTTATAACATGAATATTATCTTTAGCTTCACCTTTTGTTCATTTTTTCCATATATATATTTACCTACTGACTTCTAAATTTTATCTTTAGAGTGTTCATACTACAATATATTTTTTTCAGGATTTTCCTCCTTCTTCATCTTCAAACCCTTTACATTTTCAGTAAGTTATTTTTATGTCACCCTGAGGTTCTTTTCCTTGCCACCTTTCTTGTTTTGTTATCTTAGGCCTCTGTCTCTGTTTTCATTCGTCATGATCCCAGCAAAACTGAACGAAGTGACCCTGAGATAAAAAGCTGCCTTCTGTCCCCCGACAGCAACCACTTTCCAACTCCAGGCCCAGATGTGGTCAAGAGTACAAGCTTTAACTTAATTTTTGAGACGAAACCCATTCTAACAAATTGTAGTAAATAACATGAATTGTTATAAATAAATGATGAAAATTTAGGGCTATATCCAACTGTAACTTAGCATTTTCTCACTTCACTGAATTTAAAGCAATCATGGTGTAAATCACTCACTTAGTGAACAGGGCATTAGGCAAACAACTCTTTATTACTGCATCAGTGACTTCCTTGCCTCGTAACTCTAGTTAAGGATTTCACTTGGGGTTAGGCAAAAAAACCAACCACCCCCCAAAAAAGGGTGGGGGTAAACTATAAAGACTGACATCAGGTCCATGACTTCTGCCTGTTTGACATCAGCTATCAAGGCACGTTTTCTATGCATGTTCTCTATAAGGGTGTAAGAGGTGTTTTCTTAACTGAAATGAATACTTCATTTTTATGCCCTTTCCTATTATCATTTGGTCTGCCTGAATCCTAGACTATACTGATTTTTTTATTTTTAGTAACTGAAAGGTGAACTGACTCATTTTTATAAAAATGCTATGGAAACTCCAGAAAAACCAAATAATAACTTTACCTCTGGCATTATTTGAGAGGAAACAAAGCTTTATCCACTATTAGTTCCCCAGATTTGTTTATTTCATATTTTCATTCTTGATTAGTGCTTTCTTGTAACTTCATCCTTCTTACTGTTTTTGAATCTGAAATTACCTACAATGCTAATTTCATCTCTTCCAAATTTGCTTTTTTAGTAACTAGAAGTTAAACTGCCTTGGTTTAAATACTGGCGCTACCACTTATCAAAATATGTGTTCTTGAGCAAATTATTTAACTGCTGTAAGGGAATGTATGTATGTCTATGTAAGACTAAAACATGCTGTACACTAGAAATTGACACGACATTGTAAACTGACTATATTTCAAAAAAAACCCAAAAAACAAAACTGTAATTTAAATAGCTGCACACAACTACTTTCAGCCATCAAGACTCTCAGGCTCCTTCTAGGCAAGAAGAAAATCTTCTGGAAATGTTATGATGTAGTTACACTGAACTGTATTACAGTACTAAATGAGAGAAATTATGGAACTAAATGAAAGTAATTACATATTAGGGTCATTTTGAAGAGGTATCAACACAACCAACAAAAGCCACATTTATTATAATTTGTTGGTTTAATTTAACTTTAAAGCTTACATACATACACAATTCCACATCAAGTATTTCAATAGAGTATCATGTACTCTGTGACGAAATACAACTCCTGTCTTGATCTCTCCAGCCTCTCCCTCTAAGCCTACCCTGTTAAGGTACCTTGCAGGCTCTATCCTAGTCAGTACCTCCTGCAACCCTGCAGGACCTTTGTGGATGAGGCCCTTGAAGTGGCTTTTCCTTTTATTTGGTTCTTCTTCTTCTTCTTTTTTCTTTTTCCTTTTTTCAGGTCTTGGTTACCTCACATTCTTTCTCTGAGGGAGTCTCACATTTCCAATCTGTCCCACAAATTATCAACCAAATAGTCTGCCAGCCAGCCACACTGCTGTGACTACATTACACCCTCTAATGACTCCCTCTAGTTCTGCAGATCAAGCATGCATGCATGTCTGTTGTGTTTTAAGACATTTCACCATCTGTCCCCACTTGACATATCTTATCTAGCAAGTCCATTTCCCATGCTCTGAGCATAGCTGCGACAAGACTAGGTTGGAGGACCTCACTGCCTGGAAGAGAATGACTCCAGCCTTTATCAATCCTTTAGGAATAGGTTAAAACCAATTTCAATTTGTAAGCTTTCTTGTCACTTCTCATACTGCACTCCTACATTTTGAGATCTCTTTCATAGTCACAAAATAAAGTATAGTTATTCTACAGACAGCTATTATAAGATTACAATGTGCAAACAAGTCTATGGAGTAATGGGAAAATTAGAAAAAATTTTAAATTGACCCATATTTGACATTGGAATCTTGCCAGGATGAAGAAGATCAAATGACCTAGAGATATTATATTTATCAAATAAAAATATTCATCAATAAACACTGTAAAATTTCATTCACTGATAGAGACTGTGGATAGACGGAGATTAGAGATAATACAGTTTTTGAAGGGAGTCAATTTGAAGGCAGTGAAATTTGAACAGAATTTTGAGAAATGAAAACTAAGTGATTTGGAAACAAGAACGAGAGAACAGTAAAATACAGAAGACTGGTCTATGTGGGAAAGCTCTGAAGTAGAAATGAGTTCAAAGAATTAATCATTACTATTAAACTTTCCATGATCATCTATTTTGTCCTCTGATGACCCTCATGTAGAACCACTGAAAGTTCTGACCACGAAGGCTAGACTGAGAGCTACAGCTGAGTAAGTCACAGTCCATCCCTTTAACCTTTATTGCTGTAGTGGAGTGTCTGCTAGCAAATCATAGGAAAAGAATCCTAGAGAAAATAAAGTTTCACTGATGGGAGAAATGCTACCTATTAATAGGTCCAAAAGCTGTTTGCTTCCACAATGAAAACACAAATGTGCTAGGAACTACTAGCTCATTTCATCAAGAGACAACATTTATAAAAAGTTGCTTAGGACCATCTCAGACTTAGTAATAATCACAAGAGCTTGTAATAAAAAAATATATACATATACATATATATATAGTACAATGGACAGACAAAGAACATCATGAGCTTAGCAACTGAGATAGAAAGTCTCTGTTAAGATCAAACAAACCAAACCATGATTAATGGGTACATGCAGAAAGCCAACCAGAGAGTTCTATGAAACAGTAACATCCGTACTGATAAAGGAGTTGGTTAGCTGGAGATGGGCCAAAATAGAACTCAGGAACCAGTTAACATAAGTCAAAATTAATGGCTAATGAAAACAAGAATCCTGGAAAAGATAGAAAAATTACCCTAGTCCAATTTTCCAAACCTTGGGGGGGGGGTGGTAGTAAGGGTGTTCTAAATATTCCTATCTTCAGATCTCATCTGAGAACTACTCAACTGGATCTGCAAAGCACGATCTTAGAAATACTCATTTTAAAAAGATCCCTACCTCCATCACATCACATAATTACCATTTCTTTTTTGTGATCAGAACATTTAGGATCTACTCTCTTGGCAGTTTCCACATATATAACACAGTGTTGTTATCTATAATCACAATGCTGAGCATTAGAGCCCCAGAACTTATTCATCTTCTAACTAGAAGTTTGTACTTTCCATCCAACATCTCCCAATCCTCCTCCACTTCCAGCCACTGATAACCACAGCTTTTACAGATTCCACACATAAGTGAGATCATATAGTATTCGTCTTTCTCTGTTTCACTTAGCATGATGCTAACACTGTGGTGGTAATCATACTGCAATGTAAGACTATCAAATAAACACACTGTATACCTTAAAGTTACACGATGTTGTATGTTAATTATGTTCCAATATAGTTGGGAAACAAAAGATCCTTAAATGATTGATACATCTGTGTTTGGGAGCTATGCTGTCTTCTCATTCCTAACTAAATTCCAGTACCCAGGAAGGAAGGGTTAATGGTTCAAATCAAACTTTCATAGTCATGCTTATGACAATAATTTACATGTACTTACTTATCTAATTAAAAGTAAATAATGTTGGCCCACTGCACCATCTTAATTTACCTCAAACAGCTTTTTTTTATTGTTGCTTATCTCAAGCCCTGAGTTGAAGTAATAATTTAAGTATTTGAAAGAGACGTAAGTAAATCAGAGTGGGCTCTTTTTTTTTTTCCTTCATAGTGTTTTATAAACAGATAAAGTAATGAAGTTTTATAGTAGCGGTTTCCTAAAAAAGACATTCAGGCGTAATATCATTTTGTTTATAAGGTATTTGATGAGTGTTAGGTGGATTATTTAGTCATGAATCAATAAAACAGAATTGCCGCTCTGAAGGAACACACACACACACATTTATATCAATACACACATAATACAATTTGACCCAAAATACAAAAGCAAGTATAGGTATACAATAGTGGGAATTTTCCTCTTATAGGAAAGAGTAAATATTTTCTAAAATTGAAGAGTAACCAGATTAGGTGAAAGATATTATATAATTTTCTCATGTAAACGCAGTGCTAATATTCAGTTGGTATGGACTGGCTTCTACAGATAAAAGTAAACTAATGTTTGAAGACAAACCATCAGTTAAGACATCTTTTCAGATTAGTTAGTATTTGTATCTTGGTAGGTAAATATTTTGTTAAATATTCCAAGTAAAACTCTTGAGTGTGATTAACAGTTTGTCTAAAAATCCTAGTCTCTTAATTCGCAGTGCTCCATTATAATTTCAAGATAAAACAATGTAAAACAAACCAAAAAGTCATGCAGTTGAAATCAAGTCTTAAACGTCTCCCCAGTCTAAGTCTACCTAACACTGCAATTCAACGTACGATGGTCTTTCATGTTTCTTTTCTATTTAAAAATCTATAATAGCTTCACATTGATTTTTATATCCTGAATGAGGGGAAAGGAAATAACATTTTTGAGTACCTACTATGTGCCAAGCCAATGACCATCATGGTTATTCATCAGGTAAATATTTTCCTTAGCCACATTTTACAACATTTGAAACAGAGAATCAAACAGTTTTCTCTTCTCCCCCTTGCCCCAAGTCATCAGTTACTTTGTGGCAAAGGCAGGACTTCAAGCCCACATTCCTAGACCCCAAAGTTCATGTTCTCTCCAACGTAACATGATAAATTTCAGGCACAAGTATCTGGCAGACACTTGATGAAAAACTGCTGAAACAAATGAGTTTACATCTTCTCCGTAATCTATGTACTAGAGCATTTTCTAAAATACACTTTTCTTTTTCTTTCAGAGCATCATCTACCCTTAAAATACACCAATCCTATGAAGCATATTACAATCTGGAAATCATCAACAGTATGACTTTGGGAAAAGGAATCATAGTCCAGGGACAACTTTTCATAAGTGGATGTTTAATTTCTTTGGGGATACGTTCTCCTATGCAGTGAAACTGTTTCTGACATTTCAGTAATGCTTTTATAAGCAACTTGACCTTGGATGCATTTCTTTTTTTAAGCTTGTAGCTTGATAAACTGCCAGAAATTGTGCATTCAGGAGGAGAGTTAAAAAAGCAAAGCAAAACAAAACAACAAAAATAACTCTGGCTAACAAAGCAATGCTTTTTCAGCTGAAATTTTTATCTGATTTATAATTTCACCTTTTAATTTATTTTTTAACACCCTGCACGTATTTGCTATTTCACAATCTGTGGTTCAGAACATATGCAGTAACTAGGTAAGTAAGTTTTAGGGAAGCAATGGACCTCTATGCTCATGAGGATAAATGTTAATAATAAAGTGAGTAAGTATAAAGAAAGAAGAGAAATAAATAGCACTTACACTGGAACTCTTTTGCTAAAAATCAGCTTGAATACTAAGAAACCATGATCACATTCACTTACAAACTGGCAGTACTTTTATTCCACAATTCTGTAAGTAGTTGCCAAACAGCAGTAATGAAAATAACAAAAAAGTCAATGTGAATACTTTCTATTGTAAAACTGTATCTTCTAGCATTGTGTGCCAAGATAATGCTCTCTAGAAGCCATTAAAAAAAATCAAAACCACTATTGAACTAGAGAAATCTTAAAAAGTGCCTGGCTTATGTGTACATCCGAAAGATGGAACAGAGGCTGCCTATTTGATCAAACAAGGAGAGAAGATGCAGGCAGAATGAGTTCCATAGCTAATGTGCTAGGACTTTTGAAGTCTTTACCCTGAGGGTAGGAATAATAAGCTACTCTGCCAGGGTTTGGACGGACTTACAAAGCCGGGGGGTGGGGGGGAATGGATGAGATGAAATACACAGAATCAAAATAATAGGGGATTTGGGGAGTTAAGATTTTTAGACAAGTTAAGTTACTGGGAAGTCAATGCCAAGAATAACAACAGACATCCAAATAGGAAAATCTTATCCGCTATTCTTCCAAGATCATACATTTTTCAAGTGGTAAATTCTATAATAAGTCAGAAGTATAAAGAAAGACTATGTTCATATGTGAATATTATGTTTCTGATTTCCACTGTAAAGGATGAGAAGGTAAAATTACAATCTGGAACTAATAATTGCTGACATTTATGAGCACTGCTATGGGTTGAGCATGAAATGCTTCACAGGTTTTGGCTAATGTCATTTTCCAACAAGCCTAAAAGATAGACACAATTATATGCCCACGTAATAGAGAAAGAAACTGAGGCATGGAAGTTGTTCAAAATGTGATCAATCTCCTGTGATTCTCCAACAGAAGACTGTTTTGTACACAGAATCAGAAAAGTGTGAGAAGAAAAGCTGTGGGAGAGATTTACTTTAAGGATTAGGAGGCCCATAGAGAAGGACAGACTTGCCCAAGGTCACATCGCAAGTTAATGATAGAGTTGGGTTTCTAGTACTTATTCAGTGACCATATGGAGCTGGGGTTTAAGGGTGAAATGTTTGTTATCTTCTCATGTATGAGGCCATTACAGAGGTTACAGATATTACCTCACAGCACTGTGCTCAATTATCTAATGCACCAAGAAACACAAATAAATCACACTTCTCCCAGGGGCCAGACACCTAAGCTACGTAAACTGCTTATAATACTCTTGAGAAACAGAAAATATTATCTTGCTTTTACAAGTGAGGAAACCGTATGAATCAAATATAAAAGCAATAAATCTCATGGAAATTGGTGCAGCCACTATGGAAAAGAGTATGGAGGTTCCTTAAAAAGTTAAAAATAGAATTACCATATGATCCAGCAATCCTACTCCTGGGCATATATCCAGAGAAAACTCTAATTCAAAAGATCCATGCATCTCAATGTTCATAGCAGCACTGTTTACAATAGTCAAGACATGGAAGCAATCTGAATGTCCATTGACAAGTGAATGGATAAAGAAGAGGTGGTATATACATATACAATGGAATACTACTCAGCCATAAAAAGAATGGAATAATGCCATTTGCAGCAACATAGTGGACACAGAGATTATCATACTGAGTGAAGTAAATGAAATAAAGACAAATATCATATCTTTTATATGTGGAATCTAAAATATGATACAAATGAACTTATTTACAAAACAGAAAAGACTCACAGAGACAGAAAACAAACTTATGGTCACTAAACGGTAAGGGAGTTGGGAGGGATAAATTAGGAGTTTGGATTTAGCAGATACAAACTACTACATATAAAACAAACAACAAGGTACTACTGTATAGCACAGGGAACTATATTCAGTATCTTGTAATAACCTACAATGGAAAAGAATCTAAAAAAAGAATATATACAGATACACACACACATATATATATTGTGCTGCACACCAGAAACTAACACAATATTGTAAATTAACTATACTTCAATAAAGAAGCAGCAAACCACATTCAAGTATGAATGGAGTTAAAAACATACAATGGAATTTTCTTGAAAGCAAAACAAAACAAGTGACAAAGAAATTCATCCAACCAAGAGAAGAACCAAAGTCAACAACTTGGGAGTGGGAATGAAAAGATGTTATTGGTCTGATGACAACAACTGAATCTATGTAAATAAAGGAACTGAGGCTAAACAATTGGGAGATTCATTACAGACGACCACATAGATGCCATGAATTCAGAATTAAACTATCCTTAAATCAATAAGGTAATTTAAACAGACATGTATCTGCTGAGATAGGCAAGATGTTCTGGTACATCTCCCAGATTAAAAAAAGAAAAGGTATTTGTAGAAATTCACTCCATTTCACTTCTTCAGGACATATTAGAAATGAAATAGTTCCCAAGAAAGGAATTCAAACAAAGCCAATCTTCAACTCAGCACTGTTTCAAAGATAGCATGGAAATCATTGGCCATTCTGTTGGTAAACATACTCTGTAGTGTAATGGACAGTCAGTAACCTTTAATACTTCACAGCACCTTCCATTCAGAAAACCTTCATCTTAAGGATAACCATCCAGGTACATTATCATCTTTGTCGTACTTATGAGGCAGAGACTTAGAGATGCAGGTATGGTTTGGAACTCCCCATTGTCTTACTGCAGCCATTACATTCTCATTTGATTCATGGGCACTTAAATGGATTTGACAGAGTGTCATTGCTTAGGAAGTCTTCAGTTTATGAAGCACTAGAGAATGACAAAATTCAATTCTGCTTTAGGAGAACTGAGTATCTTCATATCAGATGATTAAAATACTTTGATAAAAGGAAATAATTGAAATTCTGTAGTTCCTTTCATCCATTGTCCCAATTCTTCTAAAATGTCTCACAAATAAATGGTCCATAATTCCAAACATCCGTTTCCAATATTTGATGTGAGAGTCTAATTTCCTTTTGCCTTTTCAACTTAGAGTAGCAATCATTTAGGTATTTAAAAGAACTCAGTTACAACTCATGTTCCCTGAAATATTACATTACAAGGGAATTTCTTTATTTGATAAAGTTGATGTATTACAATTTCTAAATTTAAGGTGTGCAGCATGTTACTTTGATACATTTATATAATGTAACATGATGTTATTGAAGCAATATTTATATTACATCATTATAGTGCAGTATTATTCACCATATCATACTATGCATTAGATCTCCATGGCTTATTTGCTGCTTATTATGAGTTTGTACCCTTAGAAACCATCAATCTATTCCCCCACAACCCCTCATTCCCTGATAACCACCACTCTACTCTGATTTTTTTCTTTTTTACAAGTTTGACTTCTTTTTAAGATTCTTTATGTAAGGTGACATCACACAGAACTTGTCTCTGTCTGATCCATTGTACTCAGCTCAATGTCCATCAGTGTGCTCAAGGTCCTTCTGTGTCATCACAAATGGCAGGATGTCTTCCTTTCTCATGGCTGAATAATCTCATTGTGTATATATACCACATCCTTTTTTATCCATTCATCCATGGCATTTTTATTTTTGAATTCAAAAGATTTGAGTAGAAGACTTAAAAGATAGATGGCAAAGTGGTTTTCACAGTGGAACTGGGAGTAAAAGCTTTGCCATGAATAGAAACATCAAAATTAAAAGCAGGTATTTTGAACATACTTTAAGGCAAAATATTAAATCCACTAGAGAATTTATGTAATAAAAAGGCTCAGATGCATTCAGGGAACGTCAACCTTTCCAATACAGTGAAAAATAGGAATTCAAATAACATTGGCAGGTAAGGTTATGGAAAACTGTGCATGGTTAAAAGTGAAGGAAGAATTCAGAATAATGAGGAAATGAAGTATGTTAACTGAATGCCATTTGTGCAGTCACTGCATTACTAGGATGTGCATTATGGCTTGAGATTTATATATCTGGGGGGCTCATTATCTAGTTTCTTCTCCGTCTGGTAGTGATTTGGCCTGATAAGCATCTAGAATTAACGGATGGAGAATCTAAGAGTGCCTTACAAAGAGTACCTGTTTTTAAAAGCGTCTCTGAAGGAAATTAAATAAAACTTTATGAGAACAATAGAGGGATAAAGAGATCTTCGAGCCACGGCACAGATCCTTGAGCAAAACTAAAGCAGAGGTCCCAGCACATGTACAGATAATTCCACCAGGGGACTCTGCAAAATGCACGTATTCTGATGTTTTTATTTTTAAGTTTTATTCTGTTAATTATTTTCTTAGCAAAGAGAATGTATTTTACTAGTAAGTATAAAGACTTTTCTGGATTTATACGACTATTATTGTATTTGGATCATTTGTATCCTGATCATTTTGTTACTGATTTGGCCACTTTTTAGGTTCTGGCTCCTACTCTTGCTCTTTTCCACTCAGCACTCAGAACAATCCTTTTAAAACATAATTCTGATCCCATCATCATTCCTCTTCTGAAATCTACCACTGGCTTCGCATTAATGTGGAATTATTTCCCTAGCCCTAAAAGGCCCTCTGTAGTTTGGTTCTTGGTCACCTCTACCCTTTTGCTGCTGCCTTACTCCGCTCCAGCCACACTGGCCTCCGTGATACTCCGGGAACACTTAAAGCATCCTCCTGTCTGGGCTCTTCCTTCTGGCCGTAATACTTCTCTCTCTTGATATTTGCTTTACTGCTCCCTCATTGTCCAGTCTGTTTAACTTTCTTCTTCTAAGAGAGGCATTGCCTGGCCATTCTGTCTCAGATGTTCTTCTCCCTACTCACAGATTTTCATCACTGTATCTTTCTTTGTTTCTAGGCTTTTTTTTTTTTCTTTTTACAACTGTTACACAGATTAATGATGCACTGTATCCTTTTGTATGTTGTTGTCTACTACCCCTAAAATACAAATGCTACCAAGACAAGGATATTATCCATTGTTCATCTCCCATAATTAAAAAAGTACCTGGAACATAGTACAAGCTTATTAAACATTTTTCTGAGTAAATAAATGAATGGCACTTAATGACTTTAAGTAGCCAAAATAAGTAACACTTATAACTCAACCAAAAGACAACCCAATTAAAAAATAGTCCAAGGACTGAATAAACACTTCTCCAGAATAGATAATATACATAGCCAACAAGCACATGAAAAGAAGCTCAGCAATAATGATCAGTAAGAAGAAGCAAATCAAAACCACAATGAGATACCATTTCACATTCACCAAGATGGTTATAATAATAAGAAAAGAAGAAAGTAACAGGTGTTCTTGAGGACATGGATAAATTGAAACCCTTTTATATATTGCTAGTGGGAATGTAAAATTGTGCAGCCATGGTGGGAAGGTTTGGCAGTTACTAAAAAAAATTAAACTAGAACTACTCTAAGACCCAGAATTTCCAATCCTTTGCATATACTCAAGAGAATTGAAAAAAATATGCCCACACAGAAACTTGTCCACAAATATTCACAGCAGCACTATTCACAATAGTCAGGTGGAAACATAACAAAAATCCATCACAGATGAATGAATAAACAAAATGGGAGGTATGGAATATTACTCAGATATTAAAAAGGAATGATGTACTGACATATACCATAATGTGAATAAATCCTGAAAACTATGTCATGCTAAGTGACAGAGGCCAGATACAAAAGGTCACATATCATATGATTCATTTATAGAAATATTCAGAATAGGTAAATCTATACAGACAGAAGACAGACTGGTGGTTACCACAGGGGGACAAGAAAATAGGTAGTGACTGCTTAATGGGTATTGAGTATTCTTTTATAGTGACAAAAATGTTTTAGAACTAAACAGAAGTGGTGGTTGCATAACATTCTGAAAGTACTAAATGCCACTGAATTGTACACTTTAAAAGTTGATTTCATGTTATGAGAATTTCATCTTAATTAAAAGAAACTCCAAAATCCATGATGTATTTATTAACAGTCTATAAGGCCCTCAGGATCCCACGACCTCCTTCAGTCTACCTTCTGCATGCGCACGCGCACACAGGTGCACACACACAGTCACACTCAGCTCCAGAGAACCTACCTCCTGCTCATCCTCAAACCAGCCAGGTGTGCTCCATCTCAGGTCTTTACACCTGCTCTTCTCCCATTTGGCACACAACCCTCACACCTACCCTCAGGGCTTATTTCCTATTTTCTTTTGGGCTCTGCTTAAATGTTGCACCTCAGAGAGGTTTTCCTTGGCTACCCAAAGTAAAGAATATACTCTCCCATCTCTTTCATCCTGTGTATTTTTCTCCATAGTACTTATCATCAGACTCATTATATTTTACTTATTTACTTTTCTTTATGGTCTGTTTTCCCCCTAGACTGTGAGCTCTATGAAGTCAGGAACATTATTTTAATCCTGTTACATCCTTTATATATAAAACAGTACCTGGCACAGAAGAGGCCATCAGTTAATATTTATTAAGTAAATTAATATCATCTATATAAAGTTCCAGAACAAGGAAACATAAAATGCTTAGGGACACATTCATATGTGGTAAAACCACATGATATACAAAAACATAAGGATAAACAAAAAATTTACTGAGAAAATCACTCTGGAGAGGGGTTGTGTAGGAACCAGAGGGATGAGGTCATGAGGGTCCAGAAAGCCTCAATTCCACTAGTAAAGTTCTACTTATTTAACTGGATAATGTTTTAATGAGTGTTCATTTTATCTGCATGCTTTATGACATGTAACATCGTAAGAAAGGTTCAATATACATCAAGTATTTCACAAACACTTTAAATAGGTTAGCAGTATAATTATTTGGTAAAATTAACAAGTACTAAACATTCAAATAAATTACTCACTATTTTTAAAGAATATTATTTTACTCTTTAGAACACTATAGGGATGTTTGGCTAAAACTGCATAGAGGCGTCAAAGCTAAGAATCACCAATATCATTGAGGGAACTCAGCCTTCAACAACAGTGACTTCTGTTCTCCAATTCCTAACTCATCAGGAAGGAGCATTTCATCCAATCCTGAGCAGATCACCATATTTATATTTTGCTTGATATTTATATTCATTTAAAATTGTTTTCTTTTGGAGAGAAGCAAGATGGCAGAGTAGAAGGATGCTTGTAGCTCACCCTCTCCCACAAATACACCAAAACTCACATCTATGGACCTACTCATCCAACCAGAGCACCTGTCGAACTCCAACAGAACACTGTCCTCTTCGAAAAACAAAGATGCCAAAAATATGGTAGGAGAAAACGAAAAAAGAAAGAAGAAAAAGCAAAACAGTGCAGGACTGAACCTGAAGGGAGGGAGTGGCAAAGGAGGACCGGCGCTCATTCGCTGAGTCTCCCCTCTCCAACAGAGAGGGCAGTGGGACAGAGGGGGAGAATCCGAGGCTCAGATCTGCCCCGAGCACCCATTGATCGACAGAACGAAGTTAAGTGGGCACAAAGGGTCCCTGCAACACCCAGCCGGAGACACGACCAGCAGCTGGGGCCGGGACAGGGTGCCAGAGCCAGGAGGAGGACTGGGGTGGCTGCACTGAGGCAGCCCCGGGGGACTGCAGGGTGCATGTCCACCGTGGCTGGGAGAGGATACGGAGCAGAACAACCTCGGTCCCCATAAATTGCAAAAAAGGCAAAGCAACACGGCTGGTGTGCCCTGGGGGGAGGGGTGCCGTAACCTTTCTCTCCTTAGACCTGCGCCACTATTACTAGTGCTTCTTGTGAAAAGAGAGGCGGGGCGCAGCCACAGCTGCCATCTCCTCCTGTCCGCAGGGCCTGGGTAGGGGCAGGGCCAAGACCTGAATCTGCGCCCAGAGGCTCTGTAACCTCCTAGGCAGGACTGAGACTTGTTTACAGCCCAAGGCAGATAGAATCTTTCTGTCCTGGCACCTCAGAGAACTCGCGCTGCCAAGACAAACAAGGAGCTAAGATTTGGCACGGAGCAGGGGCTGGGCCATTTCGCGGTCTTCCCCGAGCCTGCCTTCGGAGAGCCTACCCGAGGCAGAGCGGGCAGCTGCACAGAGCAGCGGAGCGACCCGTGCCAGGTGAGGGCAGGCGGCCACCTGCCTTCCTGGCAGGAACGAAGCACCTGACCACAATGCTGGGAGGGGGTGGCGATCCACCCACCTGCCTCACCCCAGCACAGCATCTGACTGTGGCATCGGGAGGGGGAGTGATCCACCCGCCCACCTGGTAAGAGCTCAGCACCTGACCCAGTGTTGGGAGGGGGCATGATCTGCTAGCCAACAGCCACTGGGAGCAGCACAGACGAGGGCGCCAATAGATGGTCTCTGGAAACAGCAAGCTGAGTTTGCAAAACAGGGCAAAGACACAAACACCTCTCGATAAAATCATTAAGAGCACACTGTCTCCAGGAGAACTAGATGACTGATACTCCTTAAGCCACAGTGCCAGAGAGATATGAGCAATATGAAGAAGCAGAGGAACCACTCCCAATTAAAAGATCAAGAGAAATCCCCTGAAAGCACGATCAAGGAAGTAGACACTGATGGCCTACTAGATCAAGATTTCAAAAAAGGACTGATCAAAGTACTGAAGGAACTAAAAGAAATCGTGTTTAGAGATACAAAATATGTCAAAAATGAAATAGAAGCTATAAAGAAGAACCAAGTAGAATTAGTAAACTCATTTGCTGAGATGAGAGCTGACCTAAAGGCTGTGCAAAGCAGGCTAGCTAATGCAGGGGAACGAATAAGTGACCTAGAATACAGGACAACAGAAAGCACCCAATCAGAACAGCTGAGAGAAAAACAAATAAAAAACAATGAAAACAATATAAGGGACCTATGGGATAATATAAAGCGTGCCAATCTACGCATAATAGGGGTTCCAGAAGGGGAAGAAAGAACAAAGGGGATTGAAAAGGTATTGGAAGAAATCATGTCTGAAAACTTCCCAAATCTAAAGAAAGAATCAGATATCCAAGTACAGGAGGCTCAGAGGGTCCCAAACAGGAAGAACCCAAACAGACGCACACCAAGACATATTATAATCAAGATGGTCAGAGTCAAGGATAAAGAAATGATCCTAAAGGCAGCAAGAGAAAAACAAAGAGTGAGTTACAAGGGAACCCCCATAAGGCTCTCAACTGATTTCTCTACACAAACACTACAGGCCAGAAGGGAGTGGTAAGATATATGCAAAGTCCTGAATGAAAAAAAGATGCAGCCTAGGATACTCTATCCAGCAAGGCTATCCTTTAGAATAGAAGGAGCAATAAAGAACTTCACAGACAAGCAAAAACTAAAAGAGTTTAGCAACACTAAACCCATGCTAAAAGAAATATTCACAAGTCTACTCTAAATAGAAAAGAAGCAGGATGCTACAAAAATGAGAAACTCGTAACTGGAAAGGAAATAACTGCCATGAATTACAAAAAGAATAGACACAAAATTGTAAAAGAAGACATCTAAATCATTAAGAGTGGGAGAGGGAAGCAAGGAAAGCCACTGTGGAAAACAGTATGGAGATTCCTCAAAAGACTAGGAATAGACTTACCATATGACCCAGGAATCCTGCTCCTGGGCATATATCCAGAAGGAATCCTACTTCAAAATGACACCTGCACCCCAATGTTCACAGCAGCATTATTTGCAATAGCCAAGACATGGAAACAGCCTAAATGTCCATCAACAGATGACTGAATAAAGATGTGGTGTATTTATACAATGGAATACTATTCAGCCACAAAAAACGACAACATAATGCCATTTGCAGCAACATGGATGTTCCTGGATAATGTCATTCTAAGTGAAGTAAGCCAGAAAGAGAAAGAAAAATACCATATGAGATCACTCATATGAGGAATCTAAAAAATAAAAAAAATTAAAAAAACATAAATACAAAACAGAAACAGACTCATAGACATAGAATACAAACTTGTGGTTGCCAAGGGGGCGAGGGGTGGGAAGGGACAGACTGGAGAATAGATAAACAAGATTATACTGTATAGCACAGGGAAATATATACTAGATCTTGTGGTAGCTCATAGCGAAAAAAAATGTGACAATGAATATATACATGTTCATGTATAACTGAGAAATTGTGTTCTACACTAGAATTTGACACAACATTGTAAAATGACTATTACTCAATAAAAAATGTAAAAAAAAGTCATATCACTGAAATTAACATTGCAAATTAACCACACTTCAATAAAAATTAAATTAAAATTGTTTTCTTTTGCTTTGCATGGTAAAATAACTGATAAATGAATCTGTAAAAACACTTAACTACAAGGAAAAATTTTATATATAAATAATCAAGTCACCCCAGAAAGCCTTTATGATGTATGATGACATACTTAAGAGCATTTAAAAATCAAAATGGAGTAACAATGGCTCAGGCATCCAAAATGGAGCTGGGTGGCCAATGTGAATGTGGTTTCAGACACGTTACCACATCACTGAGAATTTGAATTTTCTCTGAACTGCATCAAACTCAAGGACACCACTACACTTGGCATTTTTCAAAATAGTTTCTGTAAGCAATTGCTAGCTGCAACCTTGTAGTTTCAAAGTTTCCCCTCTTTGCAACTACATAATTATTTCAAATCAATCCCTGCTTACCAAGCACCCTTATTTCTTGCCAGCTCCAATCTTAATTCTTGACAATTTATGTAACCTTGCATGTGTGTGTTTTTTCCTTTAAAAGTCTCCCCCATTTTGTAGTCCAGTGGAACACAAAATTCAGGGGGTTCCTGAATTCTTGTCTCCTGGACTGCAGTCTTAAAAATGCCCCCCAAAATACATTTTCTTTACCTCAACCAGGTCTGTTCTGGAAATTCTTGGTTAATATTACATTAGAAAATACTAAAATTCATGCCTTCAACTGAAAATGGAAAAATGTTGCTATGATTTTGGTTTCTGTTCTAACAATTAAATTTATTTGTTGGACTCGGAATTAGCCCTATTGGTCTCATAACAATACAATTAGTTGCTAGGTATGCAACATTTTAACTTAATAGTCACAAATCCAACAAGATTGGCATCAATCATAGGAGACAATGATGGCAAATTGATCCTCTTTTTCTACTTGTTATTTGATGTATCTCTAATTGACCTCTGACAATTGTCAACTTGACTTCAAACTATGCACTTCTACCTTTTAGCTGAGATAAGAGAACTCCTCTCTGATCCTGTAAATGTTCAAGACAGGCAATTTTAATAACCCAGAGTGCCATAAATCAGCACAAATATCAATAATCAAACATAAGGTATTTACTTAATACGGACATTTCACTTATCATCTACTGATCACAAAAACAACTTAATGTCATTGCATTTAGCTAGACTCATTGCCAGATACTGAGTTATCACCATAGAAAATGCTTCAGGGATTGTGTCTTTTTTTTTTTTTTTTTTTAAGATATGAATGAACTGAGCTGGTGATAATAGAAAAGATTTTTCCAATGTTTTACAGTAAGTGACAGAACTAGGATTAGAACTTATGTTTTTTATTCATATTTCAGAAGTCTTTCCAGTGCACCTCTGGTGACAATTTGCATACATAGTATCTTAGTTGTACTATCCAGGGATATAATCTCAAAAGTTGATGAGAAGAGTGAAGTACTCCCTTGGCTAAATGAGTTGTGACTTTATAACTGTGACTGACCAAGCCACAGTAAAAGCCTGTCAAAATATTTCAAGTAGCAGTATCAATCATGATTTAGAATATACTGTGACTGAGTAAGAAGTGAATCAAAGTTGTTTATATAAATATGAGAACTTTGATTGTAGTCATTTTAAAAAAGTAATTTGCCAATTCTCATTCTTAAAGTAAAAATTTCTCAGAGCTACTATTTGTATTTTTATTTTAGGTTGTATTCTAGCTACAATGACATATAATACCTCACTAGTAATTGAATGAACTAACTGAAAATAATCCTAAAGGTTAAGGTAATTGCACTCATAAGATATATACACACATGAAATACACTCATAAAATCAGAAAATTTAAATGAATGCACAGACCCATTTCTTGAAATAGGAAAGGTAGAATGGAAGATAAGTGGGGTTGTTGATTAAGCCTAACTAATGTCCTTGTACCCAAGGAATGACTCTGAGAAATGATGCAAGACTTCAGGTGACCTACTACAGATTCGTTAGCTCTTCCAGAGTAGAAATTGTGAAAGTGTACTTCGTTGATGCAACAGAGCCACCCACCCCCACCATCCTATAAAACAAGGCTTCCACAAGCCTGTTGACCTTGCCAGGGTGCAGAGATGACCTTGCTTATATATGTACTAAGGCCACTGTCTGGCTTCAGTGTAAAAGGCTGTAAATAACATTTGTTTACAAATTCCTAATTATCTGCAAAACTTTTAATTCATTTTTGCTGAAGAAAACGGAAAGGTAAGCTATTTACTGGTTATATAAATCTCCATACAACAACTTCTTTACAGGAGAGATAGGCAAGCAGAATTTAAATTGCATTTTTGAAAGACTAAATATTAACTTTTAATGGAAAATCTGTAAATACTTAAGTAAGGCCTTAGGAGACACCATGTGTGTTTAATAATGAACTTGAATTCGGGGACATTGTGCCAATTGTTCTGTAATCTCATTAGTACCTCTATTTGGTAACAGGAGCACATATGCATCTTTATTTATATTGTTATCTATCAGAATTACAGTCATGGCCACGTACATAAAGTCTTTACGTGATGCAAAGGGATAAAAGAAAGAAGGAAAGCAACAGTACTTTTGCCATACTAACAATTATTTTTAGATGTAAAACGTAGTGCCATCTGTCACTTTGCTAGAGTCAACAGTTTAAGAGAAAGTAGAAATACTTCCATATAACTAAAAAAAATCAGAAAACCACATTTCAAAACCTACTATATACTGAGATAGCAAAAAGAAAAAAGAAAAAAGAAAAAAACCTGTTTTCCCTCCTGAACCACAGGTGTGTCATTAAAAATAGATGCACTGAATGTAACAAAGTACAAGCTATAAAGCAAAAAATAAGCACCAAGGAATCAGATAAGAGAAAAAGAAGAAAATTCCAACACATTATAATATTTTGGTGTGATCTTTTGATTATCATTTTACCTCAAGTCCTTTTTTAGGGCCTTCTATTGATCTGAGCTGTCAGAAGATAGCTAAGCTATTTTAAACACAACTTCACGAATGTCTTGTATGGAAAGCACGCTTTAAAGACGCATGTAATGAGATACATGGAAGAGAATTTTGTAGTAGGCTTATTTTTCTGATACTTTATGAAAACTGACAGACATATCATCTCTATATGCTAATCTGCTTTCTTCCCATCTGAAATCAGGTGCTCTTCAGAGAAATTCAACATTTGTAAGTGAAGAACCAACAGACTACTCAAATCTACAACTGTTTCTGGACCACCCCTGTGGACGACACTGGGCAGGGAGCTGTAAGAGCCAGAGAGAGAGAAGGCAGACACGCTGCTATGGAGGCAGCATGGAGAGGTGAAAAGGGAACTGACTTCAGAGCCACAGGGACCTGCGTACAAGTAACAGGACGCCTCCTTGCCAGATGTGTCACCTTGGCCACGCTATCTAACTTAGAGCCAAAGCCGCACTCTGCTCAGAGACTGGAATGCAGCTCTTTATAAAATGTTAGTGCCTGTTTGTTCTCCCCTTCCTTCCCCCATATAATCTACTATCTTATAGTTTAAGTGAGAGACAGATGTACACGGCTAAGTGTAATACAAGGCAAGCATCATACAAGCCATGATAGGGATACAAAGAAATCACTACTAGAATGCAAAGCAAAAGCATGTGGCTCTGAAGGGGAAGACTGAGGGAGACTTTGTGGAGACCTTTCCATTTTGATCTTCAGGAATGAGGAGAATTTCAATAGAAAGATACGGGTAAGAGAATGCATTTTAAGTTGGTGGAGAAGCAGAAACGCGGCATATATAACTGAATGGTTTGACAAGTATCAAGATTCAGTCGTGTGTGTGCTGGCACCATTCTACATACAGTGGATACTGATAGTAGACAAAATGACAAGCATTATTCTCCTGACAAAGTGCATCAATTGATTAACTTAGTTGAAGCAAGGAAGAGAAAGAAAAAAAATACAGATGTATTAGAATTTTTTCCCCTGAAATTGTATTACAGAGACTTATTTGCCACGTTATATGCTATGTGCTCAGAACTAGGTGCTGTGGGTAATTAAAACTCAATTCAATATGACTTGTGGCTTCCAGAAATTTATAGTCTAGTCCAGTGGACAAAATGAACTCATGTGAAATCATAAATAATCACATTCTGTGACACTGACTCTAAATGAATTCAGAGTTAAGAATAGGAGACAGTGTAGGAACACATTTCATTCACAGGTCTTTTTTTGATTTTCCCATTTTCATTGTTCATTAAGACAGACTTTCTGACAAATTTGTTCACCAAATTTGAATATGTACCAAGGTTTTACTGCTTGTATCTGTCCTCCTGAATGAGAATAAATCATTCATAGGCTTTGCAGTGAGGCAGACGTGAATTTGAATCCTTTACTCTTATTTTCCAGCTAGGTGACTTTTTTCTTGTTTTTAATACTTTGGTTTTACCTGTAATATTTTTACTGAAATGTATAATATACATACGGCAATGTTCTCAAAAAATGTACAGCTCAATAATTATCACAAAGCAAACACTTGGCTAATCATCCCTGAGAGCACAAAAGAGAACACTGCCCTGAGGCCATGCTGCCCCACTAGAACCATTTCAACTATTTCTCCCTCCTTCTTCCCCCAAGTAACCATTATTCTGATCTTTAGCTCACTTGTTTAGTCTTGTCTGCTTTTGAAATTCATATGAATAATTTTTTTAACTTTGTATGTTTTTATAAACTTATGCACACATTTCTTTTTGGTACATACTTAGGAGTGAGATTCCTAAATCACTGGTGATGAGTACATTCATTTTTGTTAGGCAATGGCAAACTATTAGTTTTTTGCAGCAGATTGCAGTTTCCTTACTCTATATCCTCACTAACTCTTGGTATTATCTAATTTTAATTTTAGTCATTCTGGTGAGTGTGTAGTAATATAGCATTTTGGTTTAAATTGGCATTTTCCAGTGACTGAGTCTGTTTCAATATATTTCTTGGCTTACAATGTCCTTTAAAAATATCTGTTCAAGTTTACTAATGATTTTTTTCTATTGGAATGACAGTGATTTTTGCACTGATTTATAGCAGTGCTTTATATATTCTGAAAACAAAAACTTTGCCAGCAAATTATTTTCCTTCATTTTTTGTCTTTCCATGATCTTCATGTTTTGTGATGAGTAGGACTTTTTAACTTACCTTGTTCCTTCATAAGGTGTTAGAGAAAGCTTTCTGTGTATCAGTTCATAGTTACTCTCCTGTACTATCTTTGAGATTAGAAATTTCATTTTTTATATTATGATTCACAATCCAGTTGGAATTGATTTTTGAATATTATTTGACAGATGGATCAAGTTTCTCTTTTTCTTACTGCCATCTATTTGACCCAGCATCCTTTATTGAAAAAATTTTTCCCTATGTTTTCCACTGCCAACTTTATCACACATTATAAATATGTGGTTCTGTTTCTGGACTATGTATTCTGTTCAACTGGTCTAACTGCATATTTTGCCCTAAAACCACTATGTCTTATTTACTCAAGTTAATAAAAAGTATTCCTCTCCGACAGAGAATATCTTTCCATCTTTCTGTTTCCTTAGTGCAATTGCTTACTCCTGGCTCATCTGATTTCCATATAAATTTTAGAACTAGCTCTAGATTTCCTATTGAAGAGGGACTAAATAAGTAAATAGGTATCATTTTTACAATCTTATTACAGTTATTGAGTGTTTAATATACAAGCACTGATTTGATTAATTAATAGGAGTGTATGATACTGTACACCCTTTGCTGCTTATGTCAGAGGGAAAGGTTTCATATTTCATCATTAAATATGATGTATGGTTTAGTATTTCTATCATATATTTATCAGGTTAAAGACGTTTCATTATTAGATTGCTACAAGTTTCTGTCTTGAATAGAGGTTAAATTTTACCAAATACCTTTCCTGAATCTATTGAAACAATTGTGTTTTTTTCTTTTACTTTGTTACCTAGTTGAATCAACTGTTGGATTTTTGAATGATAAACTGACCTCATATTCCTGGAAAAAAATCGTAACTAGTTGTTATGTATTACCTTTTTAATATATAATTAGGTATTGTTTTCTAATTTTTAGTTACAATTTTTGCTTCTAATTTTGACATCCAATTTTGAATTTAACTTTGGTATTAATATTATGCTTGATCTCATTAAATAAGGTATTCCCTCAAAAATCTGTGTAAGACTGACATTATTTTTTCCTTAATGTTTTGGTAGTATTTGCTAGTAAAGCCATCTGGATCTGTAGTTTTCTTTATGGGAAAATATTTATTTTGGATTCAGTTTTGGTGAACTGTATTTTTCTAGCAATCTGTTTGTTTCACCTCAATTTTTAAATGTATTGGCATAAAGTGGTTAATCATACTCTTTTGCCTTGTTTTTTTCCAGGTTTTTATGATCTCTTTTCACTGTGAAATTGGTAACATGTGCTTACTACCCTTTGTTTTTTCTTCATTTGACTCTGTATGGATTTATACCTGTTATTCTTTAAAAAAAAATTTGGTTTCATTTATCATACTTAATTAGTGCATGCTTTCTTTTCTACTCCATATATATTTTTTGTTCTTATTTTCTTTTATTTGTGTTTATATTTGTATTCTTTTTTTTTTTTTAAGTATATGGGAGGGATACTTAACTCATTGCTTTTTTTCAGTATTCTTTTATTTCTAACATATATGCCATTAAGACTATATATTTCTCTTAACATATGGCTTTAGTTGTATCTCATAAGTTTTGATACATAGTACTTACATTATAAATCAGTTCAAAATACAGTTTACTTTTGATTTTTTCTTTAATCTATGCATTGCTTGGAAAATTAATTCTTAATTTCCACACATATGAAGAATTTGTATTTTTTTAATCAATGTCAAGTTTAATAGTACTATGATTAGAAAACACATTCTGGAAGATTTGAAATCTTTTAAATTTATTGGTACTTGCTTTATGTCCCATAATATTTAAAGGTTTCATATTTACTAAGAACATTACTCTGTGATTATTAGATATAATGTTCTTTTAGTTCAAATTTCTTAATTGTGCTTTTCAAACTTTTGTTATCTCTACTGGGTTTTATGTAACTGTTTTATCACTTACTGACAGTGGTCTTTTAAAAGCGCACATAATACTTATGCACTTGTCTACTGCAATCCTGAATAACTTAATCCAATTTTCATGATTAAAGTGACTTGAAGCTGGCCTTCAGAACCTTTGTGCATTTGTCTATTTCTAAATTTATTCTTTTGATTTATTCTAGGGTATAGCTCTTTGAGATCTTACTCTAAAGATTGATGTGTTAACTAGGGCCCTGAATTCTAATTTTTGCCTACATAGCACCAGGTAGCTATTCGAACCTCTGCTAATCTTAACCACACAGCCTCCTCTTCTGGAGTTGCACATATCAACAGAACTGTAACTACTCAAATATCAAACCTGTATTTTTGCCATTCTACTCTCATATCAGTGAAACCCTTCACTGCCTTTTTAGCTCTTCAGTGTCTTCAAATATTTCTACAAATACAGTTTTCCAGCCTTTTAAATTGTTCTCAAGAAGTAAAGCTAGTTCTAATTATTGCACTTTCATTACTAGTAGTGGAAGTGTTAAAAGCAATGACTTTAATAAACTACTTAAACTGTCTCAGTTCACTCTTCTACAAAATAAAAATAAAATTACCATCTTTAAAATTTTCTAGTGCATACTTTGCATATGGTAGTAATGCAGACTAGAATTATATTTGACTTCAACTATACTTTATTTAGAGGTCTGATCTAGACTTGTGGCTTTACATTATCTTAATGCATTTCACAAGCCATACTTCTTCATTTACTGACATCTCTTTTGATGTTCTATCTGATAGTCATCATTTGTTGGTTGCTTTCAACTTGCTTATGTTGCTAATATCTCATATAAAACCTAATTCATTTCAATAACTCTTCTTCTCAAAGTCCTCTGCTCCTGTAAATTTAGATAAATCTTTTTGTGGTAACATTGTTTTTGAGTCAACTTTCTACTAATATTTATTCAATTGCAAAGATATTACTTGTCTTTAAAAATGTCACTAGCTCTTAGTTCTGTTTCATGAATCTTGTGAAATGTAGCTCAGTATCTTTGGACTAGTTTAAGTGTCTCCTAATTCTTCTCTCTTCCAGATGCTCAGACATTCCTTCTCTTACAGTTCTGTCAGGTTAATATATAATCTTAATATAGTATTTGATAGTATTAAACTTCCCCTGCCAAACCTTCAAGTAAATGTGCTACTTTCAATAATAAATCCCAAGCCATCAAATGGCATGCACACCCTTCTACAGTCTTGTTATTGGCTCTCACTTCAGCTTTATCTCCAAACTACTTTCAGATGAAACTCATACTCTGTACATATCAGTATCTTCAATTCTCCAGGATACATGCGCTCCTCCTCTTCTTGTCTTTACTCACCAACTTGTCCCTTTCCTCTCTAACTTGAATCCTTTCTTACTTACCTCAACTTTTAAAAGTCCTTCATATCATGAAATGCTGAATCAATCTGCACCATCTCTGTCAGATTTTCCTGATTACTACAGCTGGAGGCACTCCCTAATTTCTGAAAACCTATAACATCTATGAGGATCCAATATGACGCTTTGACAGATTGTAGACATTGTCAAATGGAGCTGAATTTTAAACTATTTTTTAGAGGTACAATCTTGAGTAGGTTACTACTTCTCTTTCTGCAAAATAGATTTAATACTGTTTTTGAAGGGCTCTAATAAAAATTAGATATGATACATGTAATAGCTGAACACTGTATAAAGAGCCTGGTGCATAATAGTTGTTAAAATAAGTGGCAGATAGTACTTCTATCATTGTTAACAGTAGAGCCATTTAAAACTAATCATGTGCTATTTTTATTGTCAATTATATTTTATACATATATTCTATATATGCTACTGAGATATAGGTCCTTTAGAATAAGAACCATGTATATACACACCTTTGCATATCTTGCAAGTAATGAGTGCTTAAAAATTTTTGTTGATTGGATGTATTTACATATGAGTAGATACTATTTTTAGGAATAGACTTACTGAATATTATTTTAGGGTGATAAAAGAGGTTAGTTACTAAAAAAAACTTCAAGTTTCGGTATAATCTGACTAGAATCTGGACCATTCCAGCTTTCACTTATGAAGGGAGTCAGTGCAAGGTCTACAAAATCAGTGAACACAAGCATATTGATCATGCTCAACAACGGAAGCCTTCTTCTGTGGAATAATCCAATCAAATGTCATTTTGGCATAAGAGAAAAAGTAAGTTTGATGACAGGCAAAGGTCTCAGTGGAGGGGGGGGATCAATTTTAGTCATAGAAACAAGAGGGATCAATACGCAGACCATCAGTCTACAAATACACTGAAGGGTCTTATAGGAAATGAGAGTGCTGACTGTGCCATTTAAAAGAAAAGTCCACAAATATTGTTCTCCAGAATGTAACCATTTAAAATTTCTGTGCTTTCATTGGATAATTTTCAAAACATCTGCATCATTAGTGATCACTTAAGAAACACAGTGATAATAAACATATTACACACTCAGACATTTCGTACATCAGAACACGTCCATGTGCATACACACACACACACACAGATACAAAAACGAGTGCTCAGCCTGAGTTGTCCCATCAGTAGTACTACTTTCCAATTACAAAATACCATCTTGGTCACCTTCCGTTCTCTTAGACCTTTAAAGAATTAAACCTGCCAAGAATATTTACATGGCCTTGCATTTTCAAAGAACTTTATATATAATTAGTAATTAAAAAAAATTATTTGCTAATTGGCAAGTGTTATCTCCTAGACAGAACTCTCCAGACACACTAAGGTCACAAGCTGATGCTCAGACAGAGCCACGTGTTTAAAAGGAGTTTTCATAGCACAACGCTTCCACTCTAAGCCTTTTTCCTTCAAGTGACTGACTGTGGTGGGAGAGGAAAAGAAGACTGCCACACAGGAGGCACAGGCAGTCACTATCTCCTCATTGGTGGACTTCAAAATCCGTAAGGCAGATGTCTGGAAATGGGAATTTAATACAGTAATTAATTCCTTTATCATCTTGTTTCCCCAGAAGTCTTAATGTAGTTACCTAAGAGTTAGCTAATAGTAATTAAAAAGTTGACTAATAAATTTATTTTAAGAAGTAGAGGCAATGGAGAAATGAAGTTCACACATACGGTCGTGCATATGAAATTCCATACACTGGTTACAGGTTCCTCATAGTCTTAGTTCTAAGCTTTTTAGCAGTCAAAATAATGGGGGACTCATTACAGAATTCATCCTCGAATAGGCCAATTTTAAGAAAAGGTAAAATTGTTCTTGATTTAAAAATCAAGTAAATTTCTCCCTACAGTTTTCATAAAGGAGACAGTGCAAAATTTAATGTGTAAATGTTACCACAACCACCTCCACATGCCTTTGGCAATAATGTCTTCACTATAGGCACTATTTAGTCAAACAATTCAGTGAAAAGGGAACTGTACAGAGAAACTCAAAATATACTTTCCTATCAAAACATAGCACACTTCATCGTTATGTTCTAAAAAGATTTCATAAACCTTTTCTGATACAAGGTTGAACTAGATTTCTGACATTAGTCCTAAAAATTTAGAGTTTCCAAACTTTTTAGGTCCTAAATTCAGGCAACGTGTGACCAAAATTAGGGAAAGGAGAATTAGGGCCCCATAAAAACTTTCATAGTAGAGACTTTCATGATACTGTCAAGGGAAAAAACTCAATCGTAGGAGAATGGTAAGGAGGTGGCACTACTTGCCAGAGTGAGGGCATTCGTAATACCCTGTTATTGGCAGGACAGAACTCCTAGTTAGAAGCCCAAGAGTCAAAGCCTGCTTTCCCTATTTTCTTTTACAAGTGCATGTTTCCCCACAGGCCACTAGGCAAACGCCCAACTAAAGTAGGTCACTTTGACTAAACAGAACTAGCAGAAATCAATACTATTTAAAATGTTCTTTGGGTAAATATTTCATCATATTGATTTATACCAGTTTTCTTTCACACTCTCATGTTTATAGATGAGAGTTAACACACACTGTTTTAAAGTATTTTTCTCATTTATCCTTGGACTTTGTTTTTTTTTTTTTTAATTGTTTCTTTTATTTCTGGTTGCTACTAGAAGAGAGAATCTGAGATAAAACCTGTTATTGACAGTTAAAAAATAATTATTCTTATCAGGGCGTCTTGCATCATTATAATAAGCTATTGTAAATAAAAGGCAAAACAATGGTCAGTTTAATGCTAAAACATTGAATATAGGAACCAGAGTATATCAAGGCTATGGAAACTATAATATCAGAGTTCTTCAAACGTTTCTATCAGCTCACTGTTTTCACTTTCCTTATGGAAAAATATTTACTGTGGTCATGTTTGGTTTCTACTATAACATGAAAGTATTTGGAAAACTAAAGTATCAGTGCACAGTACACATTTCATCAAAGCTATCAACAGGTAAATATAATATTTTTCTTCTGTTGAACATTCACTGTCCCTTTCAGGATAATCTGAGCTAGGTGCTTTGAGGCATTTTATGTATTTCTGTAGAATATGAATGCCAAAGAAATAAAAGGATTATTATGGTCGACAAACTCAAATCAACTCTCTTTGTCCAAACTACAAAGAAAGGTTACAGAGGAATGGGGCTTTATTAATAGTAACACAAATTTTAATATAAAAGACACTGTCTTAAGACCTTAGATATACTCCACATTATTTCAGTTCTGTGTTGATTTTGCACTTCAGTGAATGGAAGGTTCACAAAGTTCAATGCATTATACAAAAACTACTTAGAAACAGTCGTAAGTAAAAATCTAGCTTTCTGATCCCTCTAAAAATATGGCTTAAGTCTTTACATTAATACGTTGACTTTTGCTTTTAGAAAATGATTACTAAATGAGAGACAGACACTATACAGTGAGAGTAATGGCAACAATCATCTCACCCCATCTCTTTCCCTGAGGGTATCTTTCTTCCACATAAGACAATTCTCAAGTCTATACTAAGAAAAACAAAGGAAAACTTGCCAAGTACTGGAGGAAGACACCAAGCATCTAGATGGAGAGGTTATACACAATAAAGGTGTCAGTTTTTCCTAAATTCATTTAAGATTTGCATAAGACCAGTCAAAAAATTACCAAAAAAAAAAAGCAAATTTAAAACAGAAAAATGACTAATCCATGTATATTTTAAAGTTTAGAAAAGAGAAGGAGGTAGGATTAACTAAACAGTAAAATGGTCAAACTATGGAAAAGTAGCTGAGTCCCGCTGCGAGAACAGAAAAGGCGGGAATGAGAAACAGGGAGACCAACAGACCAGAATGTAAGGTACAGCCCTCCCTCATGGTAATTATTGGAACTAACAGCTCCACCTACACAAAGGCATTCTCATTATTCTGTACTCTCTTGCAGTCCCTCTAGGTCGTCTTTATTGGCTATGACATTCTTATTCCTTTTAGCATATGCTGTAGACAATTTTTTTCCTGTAACGATCCCTATTTTTAGTATTATTCCTTAGAATAGATTACTAGAGGTGGTAACAGATGAGCACATTTGAGGTTTATAATAATAGTGTTTACATTCTAAAGATCATAATAATTTGCAGTTACTCCTCTTTTGTGTAAGAGTTTCTATTTCACAGCACTGGGTGCTCCTCTTATTGACTGTACTATAAACATAGACGAGATGTTGTCTCGCCAGTTTGTATTTTGTTGTTACACTGTTCTCACATGTTTGGTAACCATCTGCATTTTTTTCTTGGACGAATTAGCTCCTGGTTCTGGGGTGGTGTTTAGAATCTAGCCCTAACAAAGGACTAAGAAGAACTCCAGTGGGCTCCTTGTACCCTCTATTCTAGATGAACGGCAGTCTTGCTGCACATCATCCCAGAATGGCACAGGACTCCGACACTGGTGCCACGTGACTCACTCCTAACAGAGTATAGCTCACAGTCTTCTCAACTGCTTCAGCTGGAGCAGGTTTAAGGCTTCAACTGTTTTTTTGCAAAAAGCATGAACCCCACTCATTTAGAGTAACACTTTTGAGTGTTTCAGTAAACCTTGAGTTGAAACTAATTTGTTTCAGAATAATAATCTTTTTACGGATGTGGAAACATCACAAGATAGATGAATTATTTTAGATGACTAGAGGGGTGATTTGGTTTTAAAAATGTCTTCCATCTTTATATGTTTTATATGCGTAGCCAGGCAGAAACATGGCTCCATACAGTCTGCGCCACGGTGCCCTGAATGGCCCCAGAACTCTATTTGCCTTCCCTTATGTACGTAGGCAGTCAAATTAAAATAATGGGCACCACTCTACTTCAAAAGAAGTACTGCCATTCTTCTTTGAGAAAGAGTAAAGACGTTAAGAAATCAAGATATGTTTAATCAGAGTGTATGGTCAATGCATACCCCCACCTCCACATGAAATACAATCTTGTCAAAGGAAAGTTCAAAAGAAAATTTCCCCTTAAATTTAGCTAAATGATTATTTAAAAAGAAACAGCAGGGACCTAGTCTTGCCTTTCTTAATTTTAACAGGAGATAAATACTTCCATTTTCTGGGGATGAAAAGTACATTTTTCATACACATCATCATGTTTTTCACATTTAATATTAATCTTTCTATTGACCAAGCTACACTTTAAGCTTTCAGTAAATCCATTTTGAAATGCTTTTATCAAATTAGAAGGAGAAGATACGACTCTCTGAAAAAAGGTAAGGGATTCTTTTATGACTCAGATGCAATTCTGGTTTGTTGTTTTCTCCCCAATGTAATCAGTAGACCATGCCTGAGTACAGTCCATCTAAACAGCGTAAAGTTATTTAATTTAAACCCATCCTGCTATGAAACTGCATTATAAATGAATGTATCAAAGTACCATAAAATATATAATATTCTTCACATCAAACTGAAAATGTAAGAAAATCTATTTTTAAAATTAAAAACATAGTAACAAACAACATTTTAATCATGTTAATGTCATAGATCAATTCCAGGAGTACAAAGCTTAAACAATCTGCTACTTCTAAGTAACAGAATTAATAAAATTATGCTGTAATTTTTTTTCAAGTATTCCTGGAACACAAAATATGGTATTTAAAAATTACAGCTTTCACCAATATTATAACATATCAATCTTTTACACTTTTATATAGATGTCAGAGGTGTGTAAAGTTTGAGTATGGATTTCCCCAATAATTATGAGACATCCATATAGCTACATCATCAGGGAATTTTTAGAACAAATAAAAAACACAGAAAGAAACTCAAAATGGCTTAAAGACTTAAATATAAGACAAGACACTATAAACCTCTTAGAAGAAAACATAGGTAAAACATTCTCTGACATAAATCTTAGCAATGTTCTCCTAGGGCAGTCTACCCAGGCAATAGAAATAAAAGCAAAAATAAACAAATGGGACCTAATTAAACTTACAAGCTTTTGCACAGCAAAGGAAACCATAAGCAAAACAAAAAGAACCAACACAATGGGAGAAAATATTTGCAAATGATGCCACTGACAAAGGCTTAATTGCAGGAATATTTAAACAACTCATACAACTTAATAAGAAAAAAATGAATCCACCCAATCCAAAAATGAGCAGAAGACCTAAACAAGCAATTCTCCAATGAAGACATACAAATGGCCAATAGGCACAGGAAAAAGTGCTCAGTATCTCTAATCATCACAGAAATGCAAAACAAAACTACAATGAGCTATCACCTTATACCAGTCAGAATGGCCATCATTAAAAAGTCCACAAATGATTAATGCTAGAGAGGGTGTGGAGAAAAGGGAACCCTCCTGCTCTGCTGGTGGGAATGTAGTTTGGTGCAGCCATTATGGAAAACAGTATGGAGATTCCTCAAAAAACTGAAAATAGACTTACCATATGATCCAGCAATCCCACTCCTGGGCATATATCCAAAGGAAACTCTAACCTGAAAATATACATGCACCCCAATGTTCATAGCAGCACTATATACAGTAGCCAAGACATGGAAGCAATCTAAATGTCCGTCAGCAGTTAACTAGCTAAAGAACTTGTGGTATGTTTATACAATGGAATACTACTCAGTGATAAATAGAATAAAATAATGCCATTGGCAGCAACATGGATGGACCTGGAGATTCTCACTGTAAGTGAAGTAAGCCAGAAAGAGAAAGAAAAATACCACATGATACCACTCATATGTAGAATCTAAAAAAAAAAAAAAAAAAATTGCAAAGCAAAGAAAAAAGAAGATACTAATGAACTCATCTACCAAACAGAAACAGACTTGCAGACATAGGACACTACTGAACTCATCTCAGATGAGTGACAGTAACAACAAATACTTAAATAGTATTTATTATGTGTCAGGCACAATTCTTAGCCCTTAATATACATCAACTCACTTATACTCCACAACAGTATTATAAGTAGGTAACTATACTGTCCTTATTTCACAGATGAGGAAATTTAGTCCACAAGATTTAAGTAACTTGCCAAAGAAAGTAGTAAAGTTAGCACTGGGATCCATGCTCAGTGCTTCAATGACTAGGTTCCAGAAAACTGAATCTCAGCAAATAACAGACTAAGGATAAAATGCTGTGAGAAGAATCCTTCAGATGACAGGTTTTTATGAACATTCTGTTTATTTTTTCCCTTCATGCAAATGCAGTGGCTGTTTTGCTCTGGCGTAGTGGGGTTTGGGAGTAATGGAATTTGAAGGCATATTGAAACGGTAATAGAGTGTGCAATTTGGTGTTATGCTTTATCTGACATCTGGTAGGCAAAGTCTGAATTTGCAATGAGAGCAATTACAAAAGTTTACTTAAGGAGAAATTGAGAGCCATTTCCTGAAAAGATGTGATGTTTAGGAATAAAAAGAAAGCAAGAAATTAGTGATGAATCAGAGATTTACTGACCATCTGTTTTGTGGAGCACAGTGCTAGGAAATAGGTATATAAAAGTAAATAAGACATGATCCTCACCCCACAGTAACTAACAGTATAGAGGGAATAATGGGTAACAGTAAAGTGGAAACAACCAAATTCTATAAATGTACAATGATGCAGTAAATAAAAGGACAGAAAAGATGGCTGGTAAAAGGGCAGGATGGAATCAGGGGAGAAATTCTTTGATTCCCAAAGAGCTCTGAACTTTACGCAGAAGGCAACAGGAAGCCAGCAAGAGATTTAAAGCAGCTAAATTACGCCATCTAAATAGGATGTATGGTGGGAGACCTGTGACCCCCAGCTCGGGAAAATCTGACCCTGGGATCCCACTACCTCTAGTAACTGCCTCAGTTCTTCCCAGACAACAGGTTTAATACTTTAAAACTAGCACTGCCCCTTCCATTGTTGCAACCCTTATCTAAGCCTTACTAGCACTTCTCACCTGAATTCCTGCAATAGCCTCTTCACCGCTTCTTATCCTCCTTCAAAGTTCATTCTCAACAAAGCAACATGAATGATTCTTTAAAAATCTAAGCCAGTCCTGGTTACTAGTCTGCTCCAGTCCTCCAGGAGATCCCCATCTTAGAGCGAAAGCCAGAGCCCCGGTAAGTTCTCACTTCTCCACAACCTCTCTCACCTCTTTCCTGATTACTCTGCCCCTAATTTGGTCTACTCCAACCAAAATGGTCACTGTGTTGTTCCTCAGATTCAAAGAAGTTCCTACCTCTGGGTCTTGCATTTGGTGTTCCTTCTGCCTAGAATATTATCTTCCTAGATTCTCAAGGGGCTGACTTCTCTACCTCCTTTATGTCTCTTCACAACTGTCACTCTGTCAACAGGATGAAGCAAACTATGGTGCTATGAACAAGGTTAGGAAAACTGGAGGAGAAACCAGTTTTGGAGGAAAGATGATGAGTTTGACTCGGGTACATAATGACTGTGAAATGCCAGTAAGATTCAGCTGGAGCTTCCAGGTAGAGCTCAATAGCAGAAGGTTGAAAGATAGTGTTAACATTTAAGAAAGACGCTAAGAAAGAATATGGTACCCAGGAAACAGAGGAAGTAGCCTATGGGAGATTAAACATGTCTACAAATTCTGACAAGTACCTCCCATACAAAGGTATAACAGAGTCCACTGTCCCTTGCATCTAGCTGGTCCTATGACTGGCTTTGATCCAAATAATATAGTAGAAGTAACCTTATGATTGTTCTAGAACTCAGGCATTACGAGATCTTTCATCTGTTTTGGAACACTGCCCTGTGATCACCTTGAAAATAAGCCAGTCTAGTCTACTGGGCTAGGAGATGACACACAGAGGAAAAACCAAATACCTTCACTGATGTCAGTGAGACCAACTTGGACAGCATCTATGCCAACCCTCCAGCTGAATGCAGCTGCACAGCGATTCCAGGAGGAACCAACAGAGGACTGCCTAGCCAACCAACAGAATTGAGAAATTAAAAAAAAAAAACAAAAAGATTAAGTTCAGGGTGCTTTGTTATACAGTATACATATCTGGTATAGAACTTGGTACCTAGAAGTGGGGTGCTTCTCTCACAAAAACCTAAAATGAGACCTTTGAGGCTTTGAGACCTGGCGTAGGTAAAGGCCTAAAAGTAGGTGAGAAGATTGTTAGTGGAGGATGGAGAGAGTCTCATGTTATGCACTGATGGAAAAGTTGGCAGAACTTGCATGACAGAAGATGTATCTAATGAACCAGTGAGTTTAGACAAGATACTTCCAGGAACAAATGTTAAAAGAGTTGATTTAATGTCTTCCTCCTGAGAATGATACGTTATAGGAAGAGAAGGAAACTAAAGAAGGAACAATTCAGTGTGCAATAGGAATTAAGAGGATGCCGTGGTGTGCTGAAATGGAAGATAAAATTGTTTCTCATCCCTAGTTATGTGGCGAAAGATTTTCAGAGTAATAAATGGTCTAAGGTAAAAAGTGATTCAAGGCTGTAGCTACAAATCCTTTGATAAGACTTCAGGAAGACTTAAGAGGTATGTAGAAGATTCTCTCAACTAGACGAAAGGGCTTCTGAGAATCTTAAAGGCATTTTGCACAGCAGTCCCCGAACCTGGCCCAAGTAAAAAGGCTTGTTTAAAACACAAAATCACACAAATTACGGATATGGCTTTGAGGTCATGGAGTGACCTCCAATGAGATTCGTAAGAAACCCAAAACATTTTAAGAGTGCTATACTGATTAAAAAAAAAAAATACTGTCAGCTTGGTCTTAGAGAAATTGAGACATTTCAAAATGAATAAAAGGCCTCTGAGTTCTCTGATTTACATGAGCGAAGGCAGAATGAGAAAAGTTCCTCAGCTACAAATATGAGCCATTTCTCATGGAAAAGGCAAGAAGTCTTACAGAAAATCCAAGAGCCCAGGGAGAAGAACAAAGAGCCAAGAAGAAAAATGGACCAGGGAACCACTCTCAGAGAACAAAAACAGTCTTAGATCAAGGAATTTCCCCTGCCCCTGGAATAGGGGGGAGAGGCAGGGCTTCAGGACGGACGTAGACCAAAGACTGCTGAACACTTACTGTTTTTCTCATTTTTGAGTGGGAGAGTCTATTCTGATCTTCTGGTCCCCATACATTATTGTATGTTGTATGTGTGGAGAGAATTAGTAGAAGGGATCTTGTCTTTTTAGTTCACAGTCCTCTGATTCAAGAGTAGCCACATCCTAGAAATCCAAAATTCCAATTTCAAACTGAAATCAGGCTCTTTGTGACAAGTAACATGAAACAATAATTATATGAAGTCATTATCTTAAAGAAAACCACTTTTCTGAAATCACTTTGTGAAAAGCATGATACTAGTATAGAATAAGATCTTAAAAGAATGGGTACCTTAAGTGAAGGACTGAAGAGTTCCTTTTTTTTTTTTTTTTGAGAATTACCTAAATGATTCAAATTTTTATTGTAGCTATAAATTAAAAGATCTTTCAATGTGAGGGTAATATTTTCCATGTCTTGACACCTTAAATAATTCTTCAGATATTCACCTAAACTGAAAGATTCTGCAGGACTGGATTATTTTCAAGGAAAAAAACCCCAATAATCAAAAGCTCTTTCAAACCTCACAGAAAAGGCTTCTGAATATGGGATTTAATTAACATGAAGAAAATTTAAGCACTACAATAAACCACTTTTTTCAAAAACAAAGAAATGACAATATACAAGTTAGGGACAAAAGCACTTACACATTAAAAAAAATTTTAATAAACATTTTAATCCTATCATCTGAAATAAATTTTTGTTGTTGCTGTGTGTGTGGTATTATGTGGTAGATACAAAATACATTACTGTTTAAGGTGTCAAGTTGTGTAACTTTAATTTGATCAAATGAGACTGTCATATTTATTTGCCTATAATAAGGTGGTTATATATTTTCATATTGTATGATTTATTTTCTTTTCGCCCTCAAAAAATCTGTAATTAAAGGATTAGCACTAAATGACTTTCAAATGCACAGGAGAGAATTTCTGACAAGTTGCCTCAAAGGAAAAAACAGCTTCTCTGAAAATAAGAGCTCAAAGCAAATATATGGGGGAGAAAAAAAAAGAGTAGCCACATCCCAGTAGTTGTAGCCAAGATGCCTCACCTGTATTTGAACTAGATGCAGATCATGAGATAGTGAACTTTAAGCCTGATGACATAATTGCATGGGAATTTTGGTGGTTTTCGGTGAAAATGGGATGTACTTTGCATGTGGGAGGAGTGACAACAATTGTGGCCAGAGGGTAGACTGAAGTAAATTAATTCCTTTGACATAATTCTTTGAAATGTCCTCATCAAGAGGCAGAGCATATTTCTCTACCCATTAAATCTGAGTTGTCATCGTGACTTCCTCTAATGAAAAGAATATGGCAATAAACAAGTTTCTTCTGGATAGCATAGGGAACTATATTCAGTATCTTGTAGTAACCTATAATGAATATGAAACTGAATATATATATGACTGAAACATGCTCTACACCATTCTAAACTGTCTATACTTTAATTAAAAAAATAAGTAAATTGTGGTAGCTTCAAAAAAAAAAAAAAAAAAAAAAGAATGTGGCAGAAGTCACATTGTGCAAGTTCAAGAGGTCTGTCAGCTTCTGTTTTGGTCCTTTGTTAAAGCAGTGCCCTAGAACCACCACGGAAGGAAGCTGGTTTAGCTGGTTTGCTCAACAGCGGGTGAGAGCCTCCATAAAGGAGGACCAAGGCCCCTTAGCAGGCAGTGAGCACCAACTGCAAATATGTCAGGAGGCCACCTTGGATCTTCCTCCAGGCATAGCCAAGCCTCCAGGGGGGAGCCCAGGTAAAACCTGAACAGAAGCTCCCCAGAATCATGGGAAATCACAATTGGTTTCGTTTTCAGCCAGTGAATTTTGTTCCCCAGCAGTAGTTAAATGACACACAGCCTGAGAGGTAGGAAGGAAATCAGAGGAATATAGAATTGAAATCGAGAGAAGAAAAAATCTGGCAGAGGAGATAAGAGAAGCAAAGCCATAGAAGCAAACAAGGAAGGAAAATGTAGGGAGTGAGATTCATCTGTTAGGTTTAATAAACTGCCTAATCTGACTGAAAGATATGCCTTCAATCATGCTGGCCTTTACTGACCCAGCTATGAGAAAGCTGGTTGCCCTGGATGGTGTTAAGCACTTGACCACCTACGCAAAGTCAAAGGCTGTTTTCTCTTGCATCTGCCATTTGAAGTGGTAGCTGACACTTAGAGGGAAATTTATATCATCTCTTCAAGTGGTAAGCAAACTACTGTTCACTTAACTTTCATCTGAGGTTTCTGCTACACCTACCCTACTTTAAAGAAGAAAATTCCTCATAAAACCCTACTCTTTGCTAAGACATCACTATGGGAAAAAAACAAAAACAAAAACAAAAACACTGGCTCAATCTTGATGACTTCCTTACAAGTAGAAAATTAATTAAAAAAAAAAAACTTAAAAATTTTTTTAAATGGAGGTACTGGGGATTGAACCCAGGACCTCATGCATGCACTCTACCACTGAGCTATACCCACCCTCCCAAATAACTTTTATTAGCAATATATCAAAAATATATTATAATTCACACACACACATACAAAACACAAAGGACAGACAGATAAGGGAATTTGATGCCAGATTTTTTAAGGCCAAAATAACACTGTGATTACTACAAACCAACACTGAAGAATAACCTATTGTCTTAAATTTTCTTAAAGGCTATAATGACTTTCATCTTTACAACAAATTGAATAGAGAATCTCAACCCAATTATAGGAAACGAACTCCTACCAACAGCGTTAGATGATCCTAATTATAAAGTAAGAGACCTTAGTTTTAAGCATAATATCCAACCTAATTAAATTCCAAACACATTAAGTGACATGGCATTCTACAGGAAGGAAACTCCCCTGTTGATTTATTGCTTAAATTATGGAAAAACAATTCAGTTGTAGGATGTATTCTTGCATTTAAAAGATCAGCTTTTCCATGTAATGGCTTTGTAATTTATGTTAAGAAGTAGATTCCAGTTCCAAAAAGTGATCATGCTTCTGAAATTGTGTTCTCAACTAGTTTTATAGATATTTCAATTGATCTGAACTCGAGTTCTTGCCAAAATTTTAGAAACAAATCCTATTTAGGTGAGTTTCCCTTCTAAACTTACACAAATTTTAACTTAAGTTTTCATCACTCCTCTTTGTGTGTTATGATGTTTTTGTCCATCACTGATAAATAATTATGAAAAAAATATGGCACAAAAGGCATTCCCTTGATGGAAAAAAGCAAAAATATTTATGACTGCGTTTTTCAATTTTAAGTTATTCTAACATTTTCAAGTAGTAAATAATCTCAATGTCTGCTGCTTGGGTGTTTCCAGACTTTTGAGCCCTCACAATTTATCAGTCATTTCTCGGGTGATCATACTACTTGTTAGTCAAACCAGGACACTTTTGAGGACAAAGAGGAGTGCTATTAATGACCTCAAGAAAATGGTACTCTCCCGAACAAACCTGAAGACCAAATCACCGATTACATACCAAAGGGTATTTCTAATTATCTGTGACCCTCGTCAAACTTTCCCCCTTTCTTCCTTACTCTCACTTCTTCTCCTAGACCTTTCTGACATCTTCTTTTATCATTCCCAAACTTCTTACTTCTCTCCCCATGCTACCAGAGGTAACTTAAAAATTCTCTTATTTTACTTTGCAGAACTCAGCTCTTCTCTTATTTTCAGGCAATGTAGAGGGTACTGCAGATTTGCTAACCAAAATGTCCCATCAAAGCATTTCCTGAAACTGGCAACTGTATCCTCATGGGAATTCCTCTGTAGCGTAGAAGACACTATGATCAGGTTTTAGGTTTGTTTTCGTATATGCAACATTTGTTCTCCTTCCCACTGTATTTGGATCTCCTACTGGACAGTGTTGTTGTGCAGCTGGAATCCCTCGGGATCCCTATTACTGGATCTTTGCACCTGTCTGTCAGATTCTGTTGCTACTATCTTGTTTGTGACCTTCAGCTGAATGACCCTAGGCACTAGGGTGGTCTGGCCAACATAGAAAGCTGGAAGTTTCTGGGAACCACCTTCCAGCCAGCAGCTGTGGGCCAGTAGTTGACTGATGTGAGAGTATAAAATCCCAGCTCCTTTACTTCTAAAACCACGGCCTTCAGGGTTGGCTCTTCTGATGATATGCAGAAAAGGTTCCAAAAAGAGGCAGAAAAACTTACTTTAAAGGCTTACTCCAGTACTAATCTCAACATGGTCTTAATTATAAGGTCTTTTTCAGCATTAGCCTAGTCCAGCCAGTTTGCTTTGGTGCTAGGAGTCTTTGGGTAACAGGGTCAGGTCTTAGGTTCCTCCAAAACAATCCTTTCTCATTTTAATTCAGTGGTTCACAAACTTGACTGTGCATCAGGATTATCCAGAAAGCTTCATAAAAAACACAGCTTCCTGGGACTTGCCCCCATAGATTGTAATTCAATGGATTTGCAGATAAGAGAGGAACCTGACTTTATAGTGCACACGCCTGACACTGCGGGGTCTAGCACACTCTGTGAAAGCAGGTCCAGCATCTCACAGGGTAAACTGAACAAATACTTGCATATCATGAATACATACATATGTCCACATATCTTACATCCATCTATATACGACTTATAAATATCTAACGTTACTGACACAGCCCTCCTATTTATACATGAAAAATTCATTGGCGGATATTCTTAATAATCTGATAGTCTGTAAACACTGTGGCATGACACAGTGGTGTGTTACAATCAGGTTTTAGGTGTATGTAAAACATTTGTTGTTAATGATATTTTGAGTAAGTCACTTTTAATAAATACATTTTTAAAAAATTAAAAAAATAAATAAAGTAATTTAAGGTTATCCAAAATAATCACGGCACTCCCATTTATTTGACTTTCAACATGCTTTACCCAATGGAAGAGGAAGGAGTTGAGCTTCAAGAACGTCTTAACACACTTGAAGGGCCCTGGCCCAACACTCCTCTTTCTACTGTACTTGAGCTGTGTAATAAGGAATTGTGGTATTGATTCACTTCTACAGAAATATTATTTTTTTGTTTCATAAAAATCTGTCCAGTATGAATGTGACTGATGCATGTCAATGTCATTGGTCACATGTTAACTTTTACTAATGTGGAGAAACGTAAGACAGGTAGCACTGGAGTGACAGGTATTTTGAAACTGCTGAGGTTTACTGCTTTACAATGTAACACAAAAAATGAAATAACAAAGTGTGGTTTTGTTACACAGAAAGGTGTCAATCCTCTGATATCTGAAATAGAACACGTGGAAATGAAATACGGGTGGTATCACTTATCTTTTTTTAACAGAGGGGAGGGAAATATGGAAACAATATTTGGTTCACAGTATCTTCAAGTAATCAGTAAGACAGCAGATTATTTTTTGACTTTTAGTCTAATAGCCTTGCCACCTTCTGTCTCTAACCAACCAATTTGGGAAACAAAACACTCTTACCTCACCAAATTTATGCTTCTAAATAAAACACACACAAAATTGCAAAAACTGAAAGAAGGCAGATTTTGGGTTTTCTCATAGGTTCAACATCCTCTAAGATTCCACATGCTCCCCCACCACCACATCACCGCCAGACTTTCAGAGCAGTTCCTCTACTTGTGCTCAGACATCTGAGACTGCTTTCCTGATGATCTTTAAAATATTTTTTCTGTTACACATAAAATGTTTCTCTCTTTCTGGAGAGTCTAATTGTCTTCTGAGTTCTCATTCATCTTTCATTTTTGTTACACCCCTCGGTCTGTCAGAGAATCTACATAAAACTCCTGGGTCCTCTTAAAACCCTTCCCCAGCCCTGCTCCTTAGAAGGCAACTGGAAAAATGAACAGTAACATCAGCAACAAGTCCTAATGATCTCTGGGAGCCTGGACAAAGGACACATCAGGAGGACAACAGAGATTTTAAACGCTTTGAGGTTATTAACAAAGTTGTGAAATTTGTGAGAAAAGTGGGAGAAAAAAGTCCTTTTATTATTTGCTAGACTCAAAGGTTCTAATTCTTCATTTCCCTAGTTGAGCTTTAACTTAATTATAAAACAAAATCTACGGCCACAGCCAGGCCTAGAGGTAGAGTCTGTACAACTAATCAACTTTAATTCCCTGGGCTTGATTTAATTACAAAACGACATTTGGTGCAGCTGCTAAACACTCACCAGGTGACCACGTGATACACTGGAGTAGTATTTATAGGTCTCTAGCTTTTGCACTGATTCTACCCAGCACAGTTATGTTTCAGTTACACGTAGATAGGAACAACCTCTAGGATTTATAATAATAAATTTTCTTCCTGATTTCATACACCCTTATAGTTGGGCTAAGTTGAAATACTGAGCTGTACTACAACTGATACATGTCAGGAAGTAAAATGTAACAATGGAGATGTCCTGATAAAGAACAATAATGACAAATTGAGTATCAACGATACACTTCTGTTTGTGAGGAGGACAAAGTGAAACCAGCTTACATATATTGTGAGTTATCAATCTGACTTTTAGGTTATAACATTCGTTACTTTCCAATATAACTAGACATAACCAGCTCATTCTTCTGCTCCTCTTTAGTGTTAATAAGACAATGTAGGAGGTGACTGTTTGTCCAATAAAATATTTTTTTACCAGAGAAAATTAAAATTAACCACTGATTTTTTTTAAAAAATAGCCATCTCCTCCAGCATTTTACATACTCAATTTGCACAAACACCCAGGAAGACCATTACATTAAGTGAAACCTGATTTTTCATTTTACAATATTTAAGCAGAAGTTCCATGCACAATTAACTTTTCATCTTTGAGTTTTTTTTCATCCTAGCCCACTCAAATATACTTACTGTAATACCTGCGATCCCAGTTCCTCCCTAGATCTATAGGAGGATAAGAAAAAATATTTAAATTGAGGAAAAAGAATCAAGAAGCAGTATCATTATGGGAGTTACTAATGATGCTAAAATAAATATGAGCTTCACTATTTTTACAGCAACTCAGAGGGTAATACAGAGTGCCATTCGATACAAATTAGGATTTGAAGTGAGTATATAAGCACAACGGAATGCATTTCATTTGCTTTCTTTTTCCTAGTTGTCAATCTCCTGTCCTTTCCCTTTAGAGTAGAATTGAATGTATCATAGCTAATTTTATCTACAGAGAAAAAAGCAGGATACATAACATTCATCATAAAACATCTGGAGCAACAACCCCCTTCTTCACCTTCCAACCTCAAGTGCTGGCTCGGATTTTACGTGATGCTATCTGCCATGGCTACCCTGGACTCTAGACAAAGATGAAACGGGACATTTCAACATCGAAAGGCTCATTTCTCAGTACTAGCACTGTCTGTCAGTCTCTTACTCCAGAGAGTATCTTTCTCTCCTGAACAGTGACTGAGTCACAGGAGGAAACAATTCTGCTTGCTAGAAGAGAGTAGGATGGAAGGAATTATGACGGTTACCAGATGTTCCAGGGCCCCCCGAGGGGGCACCAGAATGTCTCTGCATATGCTGTAAACAGCATCAACTGTCATCCATGGGACCCTGGGGCGTGGTGCTCGTGCTGTTCTGACGGGCAGAGTCAAAGGACTCCAGAGCTGGAAGGAACCTTAGAGATGATCTTTGCCAGAGGTTTTACACAACTTCTGGGTGAGTTCTGTGTTTCCTAAGTGTGACTCAGGGATTGCTGAAGAATAAGGGGGATCTCCCTTAAACAGCAGCAGCGTTCGTGGAAACAATGTAGGAATCTTACGTCAAGGCTAACATCAAGGTGGGATATTTTACTGAACAAAAATCAATTGTAAAAGTCCAAGGTTATTCCTATGGTTCAGGCAAAGAATCTTGTGGAAAATCCCCCTCCCGGTGGCTCTATGACATTCCTAGAGGGGAGGACCCTAGAGCTCAGGTTGATTCAAGAACTCTAGGATGCAACAGGCCTCATGGCTTGGACTCTGGGAATTAAATTCTATTCCTAAGACACAGTATCAGGGTGAGAGATAAAGGCTTCTGGAGTCAAGTCAACCAATCCTTACAACCCTTCTTTATTTACATATCATTTTCTGTGGCAGATTAAAAAAATACACTTAGAAAAATGTTACCTTTCCTTGTTATTTTAAAATCTGGCAATTTAACACATTATTGCCTTGACGATAATTTCTTATTCTATGTTACCTGTTTTCAAAGTAAAAATTACCCTGTGGTTGTTCAAAGACCCTCTCCACAGTCACCATAAGAAGAGAGAAAGAAGGGAGGGAACAAAAGGAAGGAAGGAAGGGGAGAAAGAAGGAAGCAGCAGCTATTTCTGTGTTTGTAAACAGAACCAGCTATGATGAGAGAAGACATGAGATTTTAACACAAGGAACAGCACATCTCCGGGCTCAAACAGACATTCATAAATGCAGGATAGAGACGTCTTCCTTACCGTCACTGTTGATGCACACGACCTCTTGAACTTGAGTGCCTGGACCGCACTCCTTTCCGTTATCTGGTTCACAGTCTCCGAGCCTCACTGCTTTCCAGTCATAGCAGGAGGGCTCTTCACAGGGAATGGCTTCCAGTAAGTGAGGGCAATTCCCGGTGCCCCCAGAGCCTCCAGTGGGCTCACTGGTAATGCGTCGCTTCCTCAGTTTGAATCCTGAATTATTGGGGAAGGAAAATATTTATTGTTACCATCATAGGCTGAATATTTCACAAGGCTGAATAAAACTCCAAGTGAAAGTTGGATGAGGGTAGAGGGTAGAAGTCACATCTGCTTGAATCACCAATGCATCCTGAAACTCTAGCTCAACGTGAGCTCATTAATAATTTATTACATGAAAAAAAAAAAGAATGAATGAACAGAATAGCCAAACAGGGACTTTTAGACTTAGCTTACTATAGTAAAAATAAAGCAAGAAAGAGATGGAGAGGGAGAAAGAGAGAAACAGAAAAAGAGAGAGACAGAGAAAGAGAGTGATGGGTCGTGGGGAGGGCTTTTGATTTGGAAGGTCTATAGTTGCTCAATGCTCAGAGACACAATGAAATCTCAAGCTATTCAGAAATATTCATGACCAGACAAAAGTGCTATTATTTTGAATTCTTCAACAGGATCATGCAACTAAATTTGAAAAGAAGCCTCTAAGAAGTTAGATGGTCCCAGGAAATTGTCTCTTTGAGCCTTGGTGGATTTCAGACTCCCTGGAAATTTGAATTAGGGATCTAAACCATCTGGGCTCTAACGAGGAGCATTCAAAGGCTTGTTCTGTGCTTTTAACAGCACAGAGGTGTTGCCCTTCCCGACAATGTATAACAAAATTAATGTCTGTCTATTGCTATGTGAACATATTAGAATTACTGGAAAACTGTCCTTTGAAATAAAATAGAAAAATGTTTTCAATTACTTATATCATCTGAAAATTACCCTACCACGCCTACCATGTAGTAAACAAATGCATTTATGCTCCTTTTAGATATATTATTTGCATCATAAAAGCAATAGAGTTGGGTTTTTCATTTATTTACCACCAAAGTAAGAAGTGGTTCTGTTTACTAGGCATTAGCTATGGGTCAGGCAATGAAATATGTGCTTTATGTTTATCTCATTGAATCTTTAAAAAAAAACTTGGGTGACAGTATTAACACCCTTTTTACAGATACAGGGACAAAGATGTAAATAAGTTAATTAACTTATCCAAACAACAGCAGACAGAATAAATTTTCCAGTCCAGGTCAGTCTGACACCACAGCTCATCTGAACCACTGCACCAACTGCCTCAGATGTTCTCCATCTGTTGTCTACATTAACAAGCATCTTGCTTACATTCTTCCGTTTTAATTTCCTGGTACCATCACCAGAGGAGGTTTATACATCTTTTGTGATCAGTTCTCTTTAGCCATTCTGGAAAATATCATAAATGAATGATCACTGGAACACGGAGCAGCATTTGCTAATAATTCATGGTTTGACTCAACTGACAGGATTTTTAAGCATGCCGGGTTAATATTACATACCTTTTTTGCCCTGTTGGTCATTACAGTTTTCATAAGTACAAGGTCCCCAAGCAGACCAAGGTGAAACTTCACATTCAATAGGACAGGGGATGTGGCACAGCTGTGTAGTATTAGGGCTAGGACCGGTGCATAACTTCATATCCACTGGTTTTGAGGCTGTTTGGGGAAAAATACAGAGATCCTTTAAGAATGAAACAGATTGTTATGATCAACAGTGATTTTATGATTTTTCTATGTGTATGGAAAAGGAAAATGCTTAAAGAAGTGCTACGAAAACATTATTCCAATGCCTCTCGGCTCCATCCTGAGAATAAAAGGAGGAGGAGTGGGGAAAAAGCAAGCAGTACAGTGTTGTCAGTGGAAACTGGGCTGGAAGTCTTGCAGATTGTTTGATCACCAGCTTTACCACTAAGGAGCCATGCAATTATTAATTGCTAAGTCTAATTTTCCTAGTCAGTATAATAATCCTTAGGTTAACTTCATTTCTAAAATTTTATAAGTAGAGTCTAAGAAAGCAGAATCTACTTTAGAGGATGGAGCAAACTAGGCGGGGAACTACAGCTTTAATGTATATGGAAACAAATTTCTATCTGAGTGGCTTCTGGCAGAGCAGTCTTCATTTCCTTCTGGAGGTAACTGGTGGACAGGATGAAGGAAGAGCTCAGGCCATCAAATCTCTCTCTACCTCCAAGTGTATGACTCACCAAACACTTCCCAGAACTTTAAAGAATACATTATCTGCCTGTGTGACTCAAATCTCAGGACTGCTATGGAGACTAATTTAAATTGTCCATGTCTGCTCATGAGTTGACTAATGAACTGTGGCTAAATACTAATGGCGCTTGCTTCTCTTCTTTTCTATTTCAATAACTGCAGTTTGGCTATTTTGTACAGCACATACATTTGACAGTTAATGCCAAGATGTGTCCATAGTTCTAGTTAAAAATGACTAAGTGAGAAAGATACTTGAAGCTATATGGACATCAGAAAAGAGTAAGATTTACTACTGCTGTAAAAACTTTAAGAAGTAAATGTCTTGGACACACATTTCCTTTAATAAAATCTAGCTCCTGTTACCCTCTGATACTTTGGAATGCCCATGCGTTTAGTACAAAAAAAAACTGAAAAAACAGATTTCTTAGCTAATTCTCATTCTCTTTATGTAAAGGACTATCAAATTCCAACTGCATGGGATTACATGTAGAAGCTCATAGAGATATTAAAATATTTTAAACATTGTAAAATAATTTAAATATTGTCCTAACTTTTAAATAAATGTACTAAATATATCCACTTGGAGTTTAAACACTAAAGCAGACTATAGGCACTTGTGTATCTGTAAACTTTCCGCACACATAAACATACACAATTATAAATGCTACCTAGAGGCTAGTACATTAACTCCTCTTCCTGCCACAGTTTTTCAGTTCTGAAAAGTATTCTATAGATTTTATTTTTTCCTTATTACTCCTAAGAGTGCTTATTTCTCTCCCCTCCCACTCACCCTCCCCCCACCCCTACCCCACACACACACACTGCAGAGAAAATAAATGACTGGGCACCCCTAATTTGCTTAACATAAGCACCGTGAGCATTCATACTTAAGTTTATCAGAATTGTTGCTAATTTGTGTAACACAAGCCAAAGCCAAAAATGATTAATTGGATTGCCTTTCAACAGTGAAAGTACTTGGCCCACTAATGACAGAAAATACAGAAATGCTTCATTTCTCTGAATATAAAAAATAACTTGACATCAATGATACATCTCTCATAAAAAGTGATTTTTAAAAAATATCCTTACAGGCATAAGAGTCTTGTGAAGGTTAATTTCCTGTGTTAACTTCACTGGGCAAAGGTAAAGCATTGTTTCTGGGTGTGTCTGTGAGGCTGCTTCTGGATGAGATTAGCATTTGAATCAGCAGACTCAGTAAAGAACAGTCCCCCTCACCAATGTAGGTGGGGCACCATCCAATCCATTGAGGGCATGAAGAAAACAAAAGGTGCTTTCTCCTCTTGAACTGGGGTATCCATCTTCCCTTGCCCTTGGACAGCACAGATCCTGGTTCTGGGAAAATGGAAATTATACCAGTGGTCCCACTCCCATGATCTGAGAGAGCCACTTCCTAGAATAAATCTCCTCATATATCTATATCCTGTCGGTTGTGTCTCCAGAGAACCTTGACTAATGTAAGCCTATGGTATGTAGAAAAACTGCTCTAACTGCAAATTTACATAAGTAATTACTCCACTTGTGGAATCCTTCACACTATCATTCAAATTAAGATTATATGTATAATTACCTGAAAAGTCTCTATTTTTTCATTCAATTGACTAAAAGTAAGTTTACACCTTAGTGTTATTATAGAGTTTTGGAAATCACAATTACTATAAATGGAAGTCCACTAAGTATGCAATTGTGAGACCTACTATTAGAGCCTGAAGAAATTTACTTTATATATAAGGTTGAAAACTTTAGGAGAAAGATAAGATTTTTATTAAGGAAATAGGTAAAAACATTAATTCCTGGCCATTTTTCTATAAGCTTAATTTTAGCTTTTGGTGTATTTCGAATAAACTAAATAATCAGTCACAAAATTCTCCTAAGCTAGTAAAAGAGGAATGTGATGAATAAAGGCTCAAGGAAGTATTGCTTGAAGCAAAATACTCTTGAGATCTGTTAAACTGGCCAAGTCAACACTGAGATAATACAGTTCTTAAAAATTACCTAAATTTTAGAGATGTCTGTCTATCTATCTACCTATCTTTCATTAAACAAAGAAACACAGGGAGAGAATATGTGTTTGTGCATGATTCTACCCCTTTGGTGATTTGCATTATAGGTTTTCTTATAGAGTATATACTAATTAATGTAAATCACATATACAAGCTGAATGCCTCAAAAATGGTAAGTCAATTACATTTTTGCAATTACCCAAGATTTATTTGTAATCAGTGTGATTCAATAATGAAGTAAAGAACAGACCCAGGGGACCTTACTGGGTTCTAGTTTAACCTGTGGGATATAATTCAGGTAGTTTCTCTATCCCATAATTACATTATACTACATAATGTAATGTTTAAGACTGATCCCTTATTCTCATATACTGAGATATGGGTTTTCTAGAATGTCTCAGTCATTATTCTTCTATAATTTCACTATCTAAGAAATTGATCATCCAGTACAAGTTCAAAATAATTATATATTAGATTTTTAAAAATGTCTTATCGTTGATCTCTTGAAAAATAAAGGAGACATTTTGTAGTTCTCATGTGACTTAAAGGTATTCAATTACATGTACTTTGTGTGCTTCACAAGGTCATGAAAGAAGATCTGAACTTTTCTGGAGTTAAGAAAATAAAAAATATGAGATGCGCATTTCTGTCGGTCTGAAGAATTTTTGTATTTGTACATTTAGAACATTACAATGGAAAAAAATTTACTATAGGGAAAATAAACTTAAGACATTTGTTTCCAGTAACGTGGCCAATGAGGTATTCTGAAAATACAACCAGCATATAACCCCTAAGGGCAGTGAATTTATAATTTTTCAAATTGAATATTTTGTTTTGAGGTAATTATACATTAATATGAAATTGTAACTTCACAGAGATACGATATATTCTTTACCCAGTTTCCCTCAATGATCATCAGATCTTACAAAACTCAAGTATTATATCACAATCAGAATATCGACATTGATACAGCCATGGTACGTGTACAAAGTTGAATAGTGCCCTCTTTCCTCCCACCCCCCCAAAACTCTTCTCTACTAGAAACTCAGAATATGACCTTATTTGGACATAGGGTCACTGCGTAGGTAATTAGCTAACGAACTCCTAATAGATTTGAGTGAGTCCTAAATCCAATGACTGGTGTACTTAGAAGGCCATCCATATGAACACATACAGAAAAGAAACCCATGAAATAACAGAGAGATTGGAGTGGTGCAGCTACAAGAATTTCCTACAGCCACTTTGCTCCTAATCTTAGAGGGAACGAATTCAGTCTTTCACAATGAGTTATAATGTTAGCTGTAGGTTTTTGTAGATGATCTTTATCAAGTTGAGACTGTTCCACTCTATTCCTATTTTTCTGAGAGTTTTTATTAAGAATGGATGGTGAATTTTGTCAAATGCTTTTTTCTCCACTGACTGATATTACCTGTGATATTTTTCTTTAGCCTGTTAATATGGTGAATTATATTAACTGATTTTACCAATATTGAATGAGCCTTGCATACCTGAATAAACTGTACTCAATCCTAGTCTTCAATTCTTATAATGAATAATATTTTCATGACATATTGTTTTTCATTATTTATTTTCAAACTGGGTATATTGCTATATTTGAAGTGAGTTTCTTGTAGAATGTATAGATAGTTGGGTCATATTTTTTAATCCACTCAAATAATTTATGTCTTTTTTCCCCTTATAAGATTAATTCTGTTCTAGATACAGCATACATTTTTATATTGAATTAGGAGCAAATCATAACACTGCCTGAATACACATTTGTTAGGACTTTTTAAAATCTGTGCCCACTGGCCTTTCTGAGTTGTTGTCTTCTCTTAATCCAAGTCTGAGATATGGGAGGAGAAAAGAAAATCAAAGGAACTCATTATCTTGTCACTTCCTGAGTCTTAAAATCTCTAGCTTGTCTGCCTCCTGTCCAGCTAGCAGAGTCATTTTATGGTCTGTTTAAGTGTATAATGTTCAGGAGTTCTTTTTTTTATTTGGTGAGAAAATTAGAAAAAAATTGTATCTTTCATGTGTTTCTGGAATCAGAAGCCTGTATGTCGTTTTAAAAATAAGTTTTCAATTTATTTAACTGGGATCATAAGAAAGGAAAATCCTCAAAGGATTCCCCAAATCCACAGCATGAATCCGGTAAGGTTCCAGAGTCCTAAAGCTGGCCTCTCCCTTGGGGTACTACTGATTCCAAGTCACTGAACTTTCAGTTTTAATGGACTGGTGGCCATTAAATTGCATATCCAGAATTCTTTAATTATCACGAACAAAGGAAGGCATTTCCAGACAGAAAATTGGAGTTTTAATAACTATAACAGGCCATCATTAAGGAAATTTCTAAAGGATTTATTTCTTATAAAAATGAAAGTAGACAGAGATGCAAGGTCTAAGATGCCAGATGGAATGGTGGTCAAGAAAATACTAAATATGAGTAAAAGTCAACACTGACTTAAGGCCCTAATTATGATGATTAAATAAGGGAGTATGGTTGGCAGAGTAATAGTCCCCCAGTGACCCCATGCTTTAATCCCTGGAATTTGTGAATGTGTTATCTTAATGGGAAAAAGGACTCTGCAGATGTGATTCAGGATTCAAACCCTGAGATGGGAAAATTACCCTGGATTATCTAGCTGGGCCTAACCTAATTACACGTGTCTTAAAAAGCAGACAAATCTTCTCAGCTGGTCATAAAGGTGAGATGGAAGAAGCAGGAGAGTTGAAGCATGACAAGTTTCTGATTTGCCATTTCTGGCTTTAGAGGAAGCGGGTAAGAGCCAAGGAATGTGGCCTCTAGAAGCTGGCAGTGCCCAGCTAACAACCAGCAAGGAAATGGAAATCTCCATTTCAAATCGGAAGCAACTGAATTTTGCCAAGAACCCAAATGAGCAAGGAACCAGATGCTCCTCTAGAGCTTCCAGAAAGGAACGTAGCTCTGCTAGGCCATGATTTTAGCCAGGTGAGATCCAGGTCAGACTTCTGAGGAACAGAACTGTTAGGTCAAATACTACATTTATGAAAGTTGGTGAAATAGAGATCAGAGATAAAATAGTTTAAAGCCCTTAGCAGCTAAATGTATTAATTATAGATTTTGTTCATTTGGGTCTGGACCCTAATATTTTAAGATAATTTCTTTATATAAATAGGATAAGAATGTATAACTTCCAAATTAAGGGAAACAATTTAACAGTAACAAAACTATTGCAATGGATTCTAAGGAAGGCAAGAAAGAACAAAGAAAGAAACAGAAAAAAATGGAACAAGGAGAATAAGATGGAAGAAATGAATATAAAAGTGTAAAGCATTAAAAGTCAAAGATCATCAGACTTAATAGGAAAATAAAATCTGAAGTGACATTTTATATCCACTAGCTTGTCAAAAAACTTATGTGTTTGACAATACTCAGTGCTGGAGAAGATTTGAAGCAGCCAGAATAAACACTGTTGGTAGAAATTTAAGTTGCTTTAAACTTTTTGGAAAATAACTTGGAATTTTCTAGTATGGTGGAAGAGGTGCAAACACCTAGGTATATACCTTGGGAAAGCTATCAGACATGAGACATTTAGTTCAGGAGATATTTACAAGAACTGTGATTTTAGTGCTGTTTATAATTGCAAGTATCTATGAATAACTCCAGTATCCAACCAAAAAGACTGGATTTTAAATTATGGTGTCAATACAATGCTATACAAAAGTGGAAATAAACTAGAGCACAATCATCAAAGGTATATCAAAGGTATATCAAAGGTGTGAAGAAAGCAAGTTAAAGAAGAACATGTACTAAATGATACCATTCAGATAAAGCTTTAAAAAGCAAGCATTATCATCGTGTTTTGGGGCAAATATATGTCTGGGAAAGAGGGAAGCACCACTACTGTCTGGGAACTGGCCTGATCCTTTTAGCAGAGGCTTTGGTGTTTTGTTTTGTTTTTTAACATCTTTATTGTCATATGGTTCCTGTACAGTAAACTACACATACTTTAATGTACATTTTGATGAATTTTGATAGATGTATATGAAACCAATGAAACCACTACCACAATCAAGATAGCTCACTTTCCATCCTTCCTCAAGAGTTGCAGTTTCTGAATTCCCAATTTATTCCTTCCCACCTCCTTTACCTCCTGGTAACCACACATTTGTTCTCTATGTCTGTGAGTCTGTTTTAGGGGGGCTTTTAAGAGCTGGCCTGGCACTCAGAGCTATGCCATAGTGTTCTCCTGCTGGACATAAACAATTTCATAGACCATCAAATCTGACAAATCATTCTAGACTATGATGGAGTGAGAGAAAATAACATGACTTCATTTGTCTAAGTAAAAACAAAGTCATGGTGGGAACCACAAAAACATCAAATATTTCCATCTCCCAGCTACCATGAGTGAGTGCTGCTCCTTAATCAATTACAGCTTTAGCCTCCCTTCTTCCAAATGAGATTTATTAAGATACTGGTCATACCCTATAAACCTCTTAGAAGAAAACACAGGCAAAACATTCTCTGATATAACTCTTAGCGATGTTCTCCTAGGGCAGTCTACCCAGGCAATAGAAATAAAAGCAAAAATAAACAAATGGGACCTAATTAAACATAGAAGTTTTTGCACAGCAAAGGAAATCACAAGCAAAACAAAAAGACAACCTATGGAATGGGAGAAAATATTTGCAAAAGATGAGACCAACAAGAGCTTAATTTCCAGAATATACTATATAAATACATATACACAGCCTATAAAACTTAAACAAACAAACAAACAACCCATCCAAAAATGGGTAGAAGACCTAAATAAGCAATTCTCCAATGAAGACATACAAATGGCCAACAGGCACAGGAAAAAAATGCCCAATATCGTGAATTATCAGAGAAATGCACATCAAAACTATAATGAGGTATCACCTCATACCAGTCAGAATGGCCATCATTAAAAAGTTCACAAACAATAAATGCTGGAGAGGCTATGGAGAAAATGGAACCCTACTACACTGCTGGTGGGAATGTAGTTTGGCTCAGTCATTATGGAAAACAGTGTGGAAATTCCCCAAAAAACTAAAAATTGACTTACCATATGATCCAGCAATCCCACACTTGGGTATATATATCCAGAGGGAACTCTAATTTGAAAAGATACATGCACCCCAATGTTCACAGCAGCATGATATACAATAGCCAAAACATGGAAGCAACCTAAATGTCCATCAACAGATGACTGGATAAAGAAGTTGTGGTATATTTATACAATGGAATATTACTCAGCTATAAAAAGAATAAAATCATGCCATTGGCCGCAACATGGATGGACCTGGAGACTGTCATTCTACATGAAGTAAGCCAGAAAGAGAAAGAAAAAATATCATATGATATCACTTATATGTAGAATCTAAAAAAAAGAAAAAAAATGAACTTATTTACAAAACAGAAACAGACTCACAGACGTAGAGAACAAACTTATGGTTACCAGAGGGGGAAGGGGGTGGAAAGGGATGAATTAGGAGTTTGAGATTTGCAGACACTAACTACTACATGTAAAATAGGTAATAACGAGTTCATACTGCATAGCACAGGGAACTACATTCAGTATCTTGTAGTAACTTATGGTGAAAAGAATATGAAAACGAATGTATGTATGTTCATGTATGACTGAAGCCTTATGCTGTACACCAGAAATTGACACAACATTGCAAACTGACTATACTTTAGTAAAAACTATATATACAAAAAGAAAAAGACATACCGGTCATAGACTTACCCTTGCTTCCCTACAGCATTCAATCCACGGCAAAACTCACTTATTTAAACCCTCCTAAAAAGTCAGCTAACTGAAGCCCAAATCCTAATACAAGTGGTTTCTGACACTGAGAAACCCATGCTTGCCCACAGTGCAGGTTCGCCCTTGCTGCTTAAGTAATAAACCCAACTTATTCAAACACAGGTGTGTACTTGGTGGTCTTTGGCTGAAGAGCATGAACAAATCAAATATATAAAGAAAAGCAAGGAATTTTAAACATAAAATTTAGACTAGTAGTTCTGCCTGTGGATGGAGTGGGATGTGATTCGTTAGAAAACTGACACATTATAACTGACTATACTACAATAAAATTTTTTTAAATGCTTATTGGCATTTACAATATGCCAGACAATGTTATGATGTTTCAAGTACTTAACAAATATTAATTTATTTAATTCTCACAAAAGCCCATGGGGTAAATATTTGAATTATCCCCACTGAGGGGGGAGGGAATGTGGATAATTATTACCAAATGGGGAAACTGAGTATGGAAATGCTGAGTAACCTTCCCAAAGTCACACAGGTAGGAAACCACAGATTTTTGGATTCACATCCAGGCCATTTGGCTCCATAATCTTCATTGCGTACTTCCAACTACTACACCATGTGATCTTAGAAGGTATAAGTAAGGGAATTTCCATAATATGTATTAATATGTAATGACACATGCACATTTAAATCCTTTTGAAATAGATTATAACATATTAAAATACAGTTAATGGGGATTATTAATATAGTGTGTGTGCATTAATAATGATACAAGGAGGCTATCAAGATAATCCAACATCAATCCCAATCATTAGTCAGTGAAAATGATTCTGACTTTTGTACATCAGTTGAGAATGGAACTAAGTTTTCATTCTACAAGATATCAAGAACTGGCTGTCCAATTAAATTACTATTAAAGTGGGATGTTCTGTACTTACAGTGATAATAATAGTAATTACGATAAATAGTTGAATTTACTAAATAAATTCTTTTAATCCTCACAGCAATCTCATGAAGTAGGTACAACTATAGTAATCCCAAATTTGAAGATGAGGCAACTGAAGCACAGAGAGATTAAGTAATTTGCCTAAGGTCACACAGCTAATGAGTGGCAGCTGGTATTTAACTTCAGCGACCACGCTCTTATCTATTGTTCTATACTATGATAATGAAAATTAGTAGTAATCACATTCTTCCCCATTTCTTACTCCCATTTCATGGGTCTGTAATATAAAGGGTGACTTGACTAGAACACAATACATTTTTATAACAGCCTATCTGGCTATTGTCATGGGGGGTGACAGAAGAAACTGGGAACACTATTCATTTGGAAAATGAGTCCTCAGTATTTTAATAAGAAACATTTTAGATTCTCATTCATTTTTAATACTAAATTTTAAAAAGCTAAATACTGCTTGTTCTAATGCCTAAAAAATATACCACTCATATGAACTTTTTTTTATCTTGAAAATACACACTTGGATTCTGAAAACATTTTAAACGAGAGCTCACACTCAGTCTACTTCAGACCTGTTTGTAAAATATTCCTTTTCTGTAGTCATTCAAAAGATGTATTAGGGTTCAAAGCTTGAGAAAAATGCAATAGGTTTAATAACTCATTCATCCATTTAGCCAAATGGCTGGGCATTTTAGGCATTCAAACCCTCCTGATACTGTGTTTACTTTCTACTGTCCTCTCTGAAAATCTTTTTCTTGAAATAGCACTATTTCTTTAAATAAGCTTATTTGATTGCTAATTCACAATTACAAGGAAATTCTCTTGGATTTAAGTCTTAATTTCTGTATAGAAACTGACCAAATGCTATTATTAAATACAAAGGTGCTTGATAACAAGATTCCAAAGACTTAACAAATAAAATCAGTTACAAATGGCTCTTTTCCTTTGTTATTCCATTGTTCAGTGTTTTAAAATAAGTATTAGATGCCAACTTTGTGCAAAGCCCTGCCATTGCTTTAGTAACCACATGTCCAAGGATGCTACAGGGCCAGTGGCACAGGCAATGGTCATTTGCTTACTTTTCTTAATTATTATAAGTATGCAGCAGTAATTTAGGGTATATGTAACCAAAGCAGTTTTAATTTCAGGAAGGTTCTGTTGATAGTTGACTTAACACCCACTTACGTGTCAGCTAGAGGCACGATAAATTCACTCTCAAGAATGATTTCAAGCAAATGAAGAAAGCCTTTATTCTGAAAATTAATCAATTCTACATGTATCAGTGATTGCTTAAAGCTTTTTGCAGATGTTCTTGTACTAAATTTTATTCACAGAAATTTATTTTATCTTCTTCACAGGCTGGTATATTTACTGGAGACACAAAGCTCATGTTCTTTTTAGTAATATAAAAGTATTGTCTTTAAGATAATACACTTATTCTTTAATCAATTTTGCAACCACATTTAAAACGATGGTTGAGAATTATCTCGCAGTATTTAATGTGCTTCAAAGCTCACTGCCAGTCCTTCCTGGGTATGATTAACTCATTACTGAGCTATTGTTTTAGATTAATCTTTTCTTATATTAACACAGGACATTACACAGTTTATTTGGAAAGCATACACGATAGTCCTGAGTTCATTCTTAATTCTCATTCTACATCATAATTAATGTTTTCAGTATCTGATGGACTTATCACTGCTTCTGTGCAGCTCCTGAATTAATAGCCATAATTTTCATCCCCAGGCCATCCTGTTTGATCATAGCTTGCTTCCTCTTTGTGCTTGCTGTTTGGATAATCTCTTGAGTTGTGCTGAGGTCAAAAATCAAAACATTTGATTGAGGTCAAAAAACATTGATTTTTTTTTTTAATTACATTAGACCATTGCAGAGCTAAGCTGTTTGGCCATTTGGAATTGCGGTATTTTTACATTTTTCTGATTTTTCTCTTCATTCAAGATTGAGGGTTAAAGGAAGTCCAGGGTTGATCTTTCTTGGTTTTTAGAGTCAAGTCAAAGTTACACAGGATACATTTTATAAATTTAGATAAGGTTCTTCCCAATAAAGGATATGTAGATCCAGATTAGAATAAGAATTAGAGAACATTCCTCTTTTTTTTTTCTTCTCAGCTGTATATCCTAGTTTTAACTTCTCGATGATGAGTGTTGAGGAAACTGACGGTGGGGGAGGAGCTAGCCCATGAACACTAGCAGTGTTGTAAAAGATACGGGCAGACTAATAATAAAGCCACCTTCTCCCTACAGAGGACTCAACCCATCCTGCAGTTACTCTGCTGTCTGAATGCCGCCTGTCAGCAGAGTTAGGAGGTTACCAAATGATGGGCCTATCACTGCTTTTGCCTCCAGCCTTCACTCTGCTGAGCTGGATGTCAGGGAGAGTCCTTTCAGGGTCCCTTTCTACTCCTCTTAGGAATTCGACTCCATCTCACACGGGCTGCTCCTTTGCCTGGGTTCCTCTGTTCCTTCACTCTTACATCAATATCCTCTCACAAACAGAAAATCCTTTAAGGGTCTAGCCTCTAGATGGGCTCTCTCCTTGTTCAAGGACTGAGGCAAGTTTATCTCTATTTGTATATCCATCGGTCATTTTAGGGAATTATAGAGAGAGGTCCATATGCCTATGCTTATGATGCCATATTGCTTAGGAAAAAACTATCCTCAAATAAAACAGAACTGTGCTATTCTTTTAAGTATTTATAGGGACAAACATATGTCAGCTAATTTCTCTCAGTGACCCTGATTCTACAAGACCAGAACATTTAAAAATGCATAGGACTGTTCAAAATCTACATCTTCATAGCAATGTCAATCACGTTAGGATTTAAATTTCACAAACTGTATCAACAGCTTGACGAGGCCATCACTCTCCAACGACAGGGATATACCATCTGTTGCAACAATGCAAATATGGAGGGCTTTTTTTCCCTTAAAACAAAGCAAAACAAAACAGGACATGTAGGAAAGTCTATGTAATTCACAGTGAAATCTTCCAACAATACACCATTACTGACAGATTTCCATTTACAATATTCCTAACTGGGAAAATAACATGAATAGATTTTGTAAATTAAAATAAGCATGTGTGTTATCCACAATATAATGATGGAGAACCTTAGCAGTTAGAATCTCCAAGAACTACAACGTTTGTTTTAAAGTGAGTAATGAAAAAAATTGGAATATCTAATCAAACAAGGTCTGTGACCAGCTCCACACACTTGCTGAGCTCCTCCAAACAGAATTATTCTGATGGCTAAGTTTATCAGTCTGCTAAGGCTGCTGTTCCCAGATACCACAGACTAGGTGGTGTGAAAAACAGAAGTGTGTTTTCTCACAGCTCTGGAGGCTGGACGGACGTCCACGATCAAGGTGCTGGCAGAATGGTTTCCCTGAGGCCTCTCTTCTGGCTGCCTTCTCATTATGTCCTCCTTGGTCTTTTCTCTGTGTGTGCTCATTCCGATGTCTCTTCCTCTTGTAGGGACAGTAGTCCTACTGGATCAGGGCCCAACCCTTATGACCTCATTTAAATGTAATTACTTATTTAAAAGCCCTATTGCTGAAAAATATCACATTACGGGTTAGGGATTCAACATATAAAATTGGGGGAGGGGTGGATTTAGTCCATAACACCAAGCTTGATGGGATATTGAAGAAACAAATAATTGGTGAATAGTGACTTAAGTGTAGTCCAGTGTGAGATGGTACCCACTGGCATATCTTATCAACTCTTCCCTGTTCTTTCGGGAGCAAAAATCTATGCTGAACTTGCCTTCAAAGCAACTTCTCCAAAGTTTCTCCAAAGCAGATTGCTGCCACTATTATTATCTGACCACACTTTACTTAGAAGCCAAGAGAGGCAAGTATCTCCACCATGAGATTCTCTGTTTTTCCTGAAATTTTCCATTCTCTTCTCAAAATTGCCATTTATAGACTACAGAGTCCTATTTACACTGCATGGACAGAAGGTGAACTTGCCAAAAGGCTTAGAGGAGTTCTATGTTTTCCTTCTAATGTCTTGGAGTTAAAAAGTAAAATTCAACCTGGAACACTGAAGCAAAGACCAAAAGCAGGATTTGTGGGCTGTCTTGAACTGTAACCTCAAAACTACTCACCACTTACAAAGGAACTATTTTCATAATGAGTTTCTTGATTCCAGGTCCACTCAGATTTTTCAGCCTACCCCGTTCTTCTTACCTGTCTTGGATCTGATTCTTACTCCACTTAATTTTCTCTACTTAATCCCTTGTACATTACTCCTAAATTTCCCCTTATACGTTGTCAGGATCAAGTCTATAATCTTACGAATATTTACTTAATTCACTCAGCAAACGTTTACTGAGCACCTACCACGTACAAGGCACATACTGGTACACAGTGTGCTCAGGATTCAGAGGAGAACAAAACAGATGAAGGTGCTGGATATTTTTGCAACAGGAATTCTCACTGAGGGAGTGGGGAAACCGCAAAGCAATAAGGAGCTTAAAAAATGACTAACGGGTGTAGGATGGTATGAGGCTGTTTTCTGACCTTCATCATCTCCGATAAGATTTCAATTCTCATTCTTATCTTCATTCACATGTACATACCGTGTGTTTTTTCCTCTGGGTACTTTTAGAATTTTCTCGTTACCTTTAGTATTCAGAAACTTGAGTATAATGTATTTTTGCTGCTGTTGTCTTAGTATTTACCCTGCCTGGGGTTTGCTGAGTTTATTATACATGAAAGATGATGGTTTCTTTTTCAACAAATTTGAGAAAACTTTGGCCAGTGTTTCTTCAAACATTTTTTGTCAGATCACTCTCTCACTTCTCACTGCAGTATCATTAATATATAAACACCTTGATATTAGTTCACCAGTCACTGAGTCTCTCTTGACTTTTCCCCTCAATGTTCTTTCTCTTAGTTCTTCAGATCTGATAATTTCTATTGATCTGTTTTCAAAATCAATAACCATTTCTTCTGCTCAGAGGCAATAATTTCTATTCAAATGTCTTCAAGATCACTTAACCTTTCTTTTGCTATCTACTGAAAGAATTTTTTATTGTAGATTTGTTACATTTTTGAATTTCCATATTCTTACAGTGTCTATTTTTCTCTTTATACTCCCGCTGTTCACTCCCCAAGACAATCTTTCCCTTTAAGACTTTGAACATGTGTATAGGAATAGTTCTTCAAAGTCCTTGTCTGCTAATTCTAATATGGGTCCTCTCAAAGTATATTTCTATTGACTGATTTTTTTGCTTGACAATAAACCGCTTTATTTAATTTTGCACATGGAGTAACTTTTTATTGTATTTTCTAGACTTTGCTAATGATATGTTGTAGGGAGTCCGGACTATGTCATCTTCCTTTATGAATTTTGTTCTGACCAACAGTTAAATTGCTAGCAGAGCCTTTTGATCATTTCAGGTTTGGTTTCATTTGGATCGAGGCTGATCTGATTCAGATTGGAAGTTGGCTGTGACAACGTGATGCTTACTGCTAAGTCATAAGGGCTGAGGTGCTCAGTGCGTATTCTCCTCCTTATGGGAATGGAAGGGGCTCTGACATCTCCCAGCACTGCCCTAGCTATTCTATCACCTGCCAGCACCCAGCCGTGCAGCACAGGGTCTCTGCTAGACCTCCCAGGGTCTTCACCTGCACTTGGGCAGCCCAGCACTAGGCCAAGGACCCCTGTTGTAACCTCACATAAACTCCTGGACTCCATCCCACTCTCTGTACCCTGCCTGGAAATTTCCAGTCATTTCAGCGCCCAGGAACTCAGATTTCTGACTCCTTAGTCGCTATGCTTGTCTTCACTTTTCCTACCTGTGTTAGGAAACCTCCAACAGAAGATCAAAGTGATCGATCACCTCACTACTGTGATTGCAGTTTTCCACAGCTTGCTGTTTAATGCTAAAAAAACAGTTACTTTGTAATTTCTGTCCAATTTTATAGTTATCCTTATCAAGAGGGTCCCAGTTATTCAATTATAGTTGAAAGCAGAAAACTAACAATAGGTTTGCTCTTCCGTTGATTTAAAATATTGACTTACCAGGTTTTGTGACTCATTTTGAAACATGTGTATCTTAGAACTATCATCTCTTTGGCTATCAGAGGGAGAAATTTTGCCAGAGTGATGATTAGTTGAAAATCATATCTAACAAGCCTTGAGGGTTGTCACTAAGTCCATTTATTCTTAATAAATACTTGCTGAACAATTATTATATGTTACCTATTCTGGTAGTGATTTTTTCCCCCTAAGTAGCTTTAAGGGATTTATTTTAACACATGTATTAAATACATCATGAAGCTTGTACTACTGAGGTATACTGTACTCTGATATTGTTTTAAAACTTATTTATTCTGCCATTACAAGAGTGTTTTGGAGGGAGACAAGCGTACTTGAATGTTATGATTGGAGATGTCAAATAGAAAGATCAATATCTGAGTTGTTCCTCAGAGGGGAACTTTGGGCTAGATATATAACTCTGGAAGCCAAACAATACCCTGGCAATCCAAGTAATATCACTGCCCAGTCATTCTCTCTCACATCACCCTATTTTAATCCTCTGCATAGTACTTATTGCTAGCTGATAACTTCTGATTTATTTTATCTCTTTGCTTATACCCTGTGTCTTTCCATTAAAAAAACAAAACAAAACCCTGTGACAGCAAGAATCTTGTCTGTGCTGTTTACTTCTCTATTTTCAGCATTTAGAACACTGTCTAGACATGGATGGCACTTAGTAACTATTGGTTGGATAAATTAAAGAATGAATAATTTCCTGACACAGAAAACAGTAATATGGACATTATCATACATGGATAGCCTTACTGTCATTAAAGAGGAATCACCTTAATAAACAACTCACTCTGAGACTTAATTACTTGTTTAAAAGAAAGGCATATATTTTAAACAAGTATCACCTAGACAGGGAGGAACTTTTTCCCAACATCAAACTGATTTACAATTAATAACCCTAACTTCGTGGCATAGAGGTTCAGAGCACAGGTACAGGAGGCAGGCTTTTGATTCATGATTCTCGTTTTAATATTTACTAGCTATATGTCTTGGTGAAGTTATTTAATTTCTCTGCACTTCAATATGATATAATAATAGTACTTACTTCCTAGGCCTGGGGTGGAGCTCTAAATAGTGCATAAGGATAAAACAGACCAGCATCTCACATACAGCAAATGTCTAGCATCTTCTCAATTTTCCTCCTCATTACCATTGTTACTTCAAGTTAACACACTGAATTCTGTAGATTTCTACTTGGAAATCATCTTATCTTGAAGACACGATACCAAAAAGTGAATCTGCTTTTTGCAAGAGATAGCATTATTGTTGAAGCTGGTTCTCCCTTGCCTCTGTGTCAGGCTTTTGCTATGGGTTGTGAGCTGGAATAAATGTCAGGACCTGGGATTTTCCTTTGTGCCTAAACTTTTTATTCGTCCTACATCTAGTTAAGGCTAGACTCATCTCAATGTTCGAAGTGGGATAATATTTTATTCAAGTTTATGTCTTTGCCAAGCCTTTCGATTTTCTTTTAAGGATGCTAATCCTATTCTTACCTAGATGACGGCTAGAAAAATGTGTCTCTGCATTTAACAGCACCTACATAGAAAACAGAATAGCAGTACTCCAGATCCCCATGTCAGGGGATGTCAGGGAACTCTCTGCCTCTCAGTATCTACCAAAGCTCTGAGGAGGGCTGCCTGAGGGAACAGCTGTACATCCATTCATTCAGATATTCTGAACTCCATCTCTGGGTTATCCCACTTAGCAGAGACCTGTAAATCTGTACCGTATCACACTAATCCCTGCTGATTTGCCTTTCCTGAGTTACACCTTCATATGTATGCTAGTGGCCTACCTTGAGGAAAACTGCTTAATGAAAAAGCTTCCTTCTGAAATTCATTGTGGTGTTTGTTGTAAAGATATTAATGAGGTTGTAATGCAATATAGTTAGTGTCATCTTCTCTTTATGAAGGCCAACTGGTGAATTTTCTTTCTGACCCTAAAACCAGAGATTGTCCTTTTCCCTTATAACTAGTTTCAATTGCCTAATGGAGGCTGTAAATTTCATAATTAACGTAGTATTCTTCTTTGCATTGGCTATTACAAGCTAAGAGCCAAGACTTGTGGTCCCACTTCAAGGAATTCACAGGCTCTTACAGCACACATTTTGTACATTATCTTTACTATATTCACCATCGGTTTGGGTATTATCTTTCTACTAGCATTTTCCCTTTGCCCCACACTCCTCATTCACTTTTCTTAAAATCACTTTATCTCCTTTTATTGTGTATATTTATGTAAAACAAAGTGGGACATAGGTAGGTATTAAAATTCTATCATTGAATGCAAGAGATTTCTTCTCTAACTGTGCATAGAATAAAAGCTGCTTGATAATTCAAGTCACTCTCAAGCCATCAATGTAAGTTATCTTCCTATAAATAATCCCTACTATGGGAGAATCTACATATTTTTACAGGAGACAATCATTACCCTCTCCAAAGCACACTGCACACAGCACAAACGCATATGGCTCCCATGAAAACAATGACTACAATTCACAGCCAGTAGCTGCAGGGTTGATTCTGACAGTGGAAAGTCTGGACAGAGAGGAGTTCACACCAGGTGACTTGACACAATACAGTAATGGTAACTTTTCAGTTGACGCGTCTGAATCAACATGAATCAACACTAATCAACAGCTACTGACTTACAAAACTATCAACTTCATATGATTCAACACAATATGGATTCAAATGCCCACAGACCAGACTTCATACTGACCTTACAGAACCTTCATCTCAGGGAATGAATCTCTTAATCGTGTTGAGTCTTAAAAAGGACTGAAATTATCCTTAGTTTTCTGTTATAAGAGGTAGCTCCCTAAGGCATTTTTGTTTATTTTTGCAAAAGAGATATCATCAGATAATTTAATATAATGCAACTACTTTGGATGATTTTGATAAAGTTGTGGACAGCTGCTGTATCCAGTCATTTATTCTGAAGCAAATTCACAGGGCAACAGAGTACAACTGGATAGAATTTAGATTTTGGAGCCAAAAAACTGGATTGAGTGTGTCCTCTGTCACCTATCATCTCAGTATGTCTGTGAAAATTATTCTCTAATTATTCACTTAGTCCTGTATTAAAGGGAAAACACTATCTATCACAATATGTTGGTTTCTTTGCTTATTGCTTAGCTACAAATTTTTGAAAGATAGTGAGAGATGGATCGATAGCTCTCAGTGAAAAGCATGACTATTTTCCAAGTGCTTCTGGAAATTCCTAATGGAGTAGAAACTTAATTGATCTCAGGCTTTTTAACCAGACCTAGCTGAGAACACGTAAAACACTAAGACCCTCACAATTTTTTGCATCTATTTATCAATATTATTTTGACAAGAAAAGTTAAGGTCTCCCAGGTATAATGCTGCCTAACCAATGTGGTTTTAGATGCCTGGGAATCCTGGGTAATGTAAGCGGCAGATGGATCAGGGTGGCATTCTTAGGCTGAGCTATGGTGAAAGTGTTCTTTTTAGAGCAACCAAACAGTCCCTGGGTTACTGTGAGCATTTCCTTCAGAATCCTTGGTAATGTAAGGGGCAGATGGATCAGTGTGGCATTCTTAGGCTGAGCTATGGTGAAAGTGTTCTTTTTAGAGCAACCAAACAGTCCATGGGTTATTGTGAGCATTTCCTTCAGAATCCTTGGTAATGTAAGGGGCAGATGGATCAGTGTGGCATTCTTAGGCTGAGCTATGGTGAAAGTGTTCTTTTTAGAGCAACCAAACAGTCCATGGGTTATTGTGAGCATTTCCTTCAGAATCCTTTGGCAACAGAATGCTGCTTAAACTTCTCAAAGGCTCAGCGTCACGAAGTAAGGCAAGCTATAATTAGTCTGTCTCCCATAACTACAGAAGTAAAATTGGTTTTCTTTCTTTTTGGCCTAGAATAATACAAAGGAAGTCTACTTTTTCCAGGAAAGGAGCAATTTCATATATAATGTAAGTACACAGCAGGATTTCAGGACATACTGAAAAGACTCCATGAATTATACATTCTGTGTTATGTTTCTCCACTTGCAAGGCCAATATACAATTATGCCTTTATTAAGCACAAAATGTTTGGAGTAAAACTATTATTTAAGAAAATCCTCCCCTTTTCTCAATTTTACCAGAAAAATAAATACATAAACAAAAACAGTTAATATTCATCTGGCATATATTAAGTGCAAGGCCTTATGCTAGGATATGTTTTACATATGTTATTTCATTAAGCCTTTGCAGAGGAAGGGAAAACAAAGGAGGAAAAGAATGACGTTAGTGAGAAACGTACATTAATCCAAAATGAAACACTATAAATTAAATGTCTAGGAAGTCAACATCCCCTAATTGAAGGGCTTTTTTTTTTTTTTTTGTCTTTCTTAAAGATATTTCTAAATGATACAATTAGCAAATTACCCAGACCCCTGGTAAGAATGATAGATAAACTAAAGTTTAAGAGGGAAAAAAAAATGCCATTCCATCCTCAGACGCTTAAAATCTTGGGGAGTTTCCATGAATATTCATGAGGCAATTGTGAAAGTAAAGAAATCTATATAATCAAATGGTAACTTGTGTAATACAGTATAAGGAGGGCATAGGCTTTGGGTGAAGCAAGATCACTGAAGATTTAACATTGTGAAAAAGATATTTGAAATAGGAGGTATTTTGATAGTTGTGACCATGGCTGTAGGCATTTCAAGGCAGAAAATACAGGAGCAAGAGAAAAGAAAAAGAAAGGTGATGCTTAGCTTAAAGAAAGTTCTTTTCTAAAGACAGATACAGCACAGACACTGACACTGAGAAGATACTGTTTTGCTGAATATTAAAAATATGAAACTATAAGGAGATACATCAAATCAATTACAAGATTAAGGATGGCTACTTTAAATTCTTAAATTGTGTTGAACATACAATCTTTTTATACATTAGCTCTCCCAATAAGAGGCATTTTTAGAGGATTCCAGACTAATAATATGGACCCTTTTATTTTGAGTGTATTTTTGTATGCAATAAATGGTGAAACCTTTCCAAGATGAATCTGCTGTCACGGCTTCCTTTTCCCACTGCTATTTTCCCTGGTTTATTTCCCTTTTTATTGCCCATTGCTTTTAGAAGGAATAAATATTAATGAGTTCCACGATGTAGTTTGTACTCCTCTGTTAACACTGGTGAGAGTAGCTACTCCCTATTGAGCAATCATCAGCAAGGCAGGGAGCAGCCAGCCACAAACCATTTCTTTTACATTCTTAGATAGCAGGAGTGTGCCTCTGAAAAAAATGCCATTCATTCGCCAGTGCACATCCCTGAGTGCTCATTTCAACATTCCTTCTGGTGCTATCATTCATTGACAACTGACTCAATGAAATAAGTGCTTAAGGGTTACAAAAAGCACACACAGTACAGTCACTTGATAGTGTCAGGTTATGTGACATTTTATCCACCATTTTTCTCTCATTAATGGAAGGTCCTTTACTAACAGCTATGGCTTCTTTCCATCTTGGGTTACAGGTATGAAGTAAGATGAAACAGTATCTCAGTGTTAGGTATTCTTCCTCTCCAATTTCCTAGCTTAACTACTAGCAAAGCATCGTGGTTTCTCTTTCTTTCTTTTTTTTTTTAAGATTTGCAGCTCAGGAACCTAAAACTAGGGCTCCATTAATGTAAGTAAGAACAATGTTGGAATTGAAAGTTCTTATTTGCTTCTGAGGAGATATAGTGACTTTTCCCAGCCACTCCATTCTCCCTAGTCTTACCTCCAGAACTCTGGGAGACCCATTTTCAGGACACAAATGCCTGTGTTTCTGTTTCTCATCTTAATGTACTGATTCTCTTTGGCTGTAACAGAGGTCAAATATCTATGTCAAAATCTGGGACAGATATACTGAGAAACTCATGAAGCTTAAGGTCAGGGCTCTTCATCCGCACAGGCCCCTTCTGAGACCCTGATCTTAGTGATTTCGTATCTGAAATTTTGCTTTTTTTTAATGTATAAATTGCATAAGTGTTGGGCTTCAAAAACCTGGATTTCCCTGCCCCTCTCAGTCTCCCCCAAAGCTTTGGAAAGCATCTTTAAAAAGGACTGTCATGAGCTTTACGGGAAAATCAACTCCTGGTAATAATCATTATAATGCTTACAAAAAAAGACAGATTTTTGCACCCATTTCCGACCTACAGAATCACAATCTCAGTGGATAGCATCCAGGGACTTTGGCATTTTCTTAAAACATCCAGGTGATTCTTAAGTTACATTTTGAAAATATGTGCTTTGCAGAAAAATAATTCACCCAATGAATAAGGGTAAAAATTCTTTGTTAAGGACAGATCATAGTTGCAGCGTATTTTCAGAGCTTAGTGAAGAGCCCAATCTGGCATGTCTGAACCTCTCTATGTCAGTCTTGTGAAGGGTCAGAGCTGAACCTCCAGTCAACAAAGCTGTAAATACAAGGCTACTAGTAGGTTATAAGCTCCCTGAGGACAGAGGTCAAGCCTGCTTTTTAAAAGATTCTATGTTCACCATCTCAATTACTGATGAAAACTAATAGTTTTTCAATAAGTATTTACTGAGTGAATGAAGGAATACCAAGTGAGAAATCCAAATTTTAGCACTTCATCCATCAGACTCTGACTGATATTCAGAAGAATGATGCTTGGGAGAACAGACACGATGAGTTTAACATTAAGCCACTGATGTCAACTATTCATTTCCCCATATTAAGCATTTCATCTTCACAGCAACCAAACAACTGTCTTGATAAATGCAATCAATCCTGTCACTGTCATCATCATCATTATCATCATCATCATCATCATCATCATCATCATCATCATCATACTGCTATTTTCTTTCAGAATGAGCATTTGGGACTTAAGTGTAGGTATCTGTTGTATGCATTCCATTAGACTTTGCACTATTAGAGAAATCTCAATGTTTCTAGTCTATTAATATCTTATTGTGTCATAAAATTATTATCCAATACATTTCATCCTTACTAGCTTAACATCACTCATATTTTATCAGCACACTGTCTATGACTTTGTCAAAGACACCAAAATACAGAATGAATTTTACTATCTTTTCTGGGTAATAATTCCTTTGTCATTATTACCTCTGTCTAGGTAATCAAGCCAATATCATTCATCTTTCCTATTAGCAAACTGAGACAAAACTAGATGACAGAAAAGGAGATAGGTTAGAAATACTCATGAATTTTCAGATGTTTCTCTCAGTTTAAAAAGTCTGCAATCATTCTCATGCTTCATTAAATGATATCAAGTTGGCAACACAATTTTTACTGAGTTTCATGTTTGTGAAGATTATCCTTCACTCTAAAAATACTGGAGAAAATTCTGGGCAATTTTGATTATCCAAGAAGATCTTATATCAAATGTCATTTAATCAATCCAACCAGTCTTTTGAATAGTTTTATCATTGTGCACGTACACAATTTAAATCACTCTCATCACCAAAATAAAACTTTCAGCTGCACTTTGTATATAATGATGGCATTATTGCCTGGGAAGCACAACGTGTCATCTGTCAGAGCACTTATATATTTGCCAGCAGAGGTGAATGTTCGGACTGAATGATCCACTCTCAGGCTGATCACTATAAACACTTATAATACAACTGGTTGGTGTCACAGAGTCAGTAATAATTAAAACAAAATGATTTTCTCTAAAAACCTTTGACTCTGACATTTAAAAGCCCTATTTCTAGATTTTCATTCTTCTTTATTTGGTATTAATTAGATCAATGTCCATAAGAAAACAATGATTTTTTCCTCTCATTCAGTACTTTTTTTGAATTGACTGAATTTTATTTAGTCCTTTTTAGAAAAGTATATATATACGTACGTATTTTACTTTAATAATTATTTTTAACTTTTTAACCGGCAGAATAACTTAATATACACAAAGGTGTTCAGTGTCCCCACTCTTTCCCAACAATATACTCATCATTTCTTCCTGTCATGTACTACTGCTGTTCATTAACTGATTTACAGTGTTTTAATCTTAAAAATTATTAGTGTTGCTTCCTACATACCTATACTTATTTAGATTATCCAAGTGCTTATCAAATTCTTTGAATATCTTGAATTCTTCTCTTTCTGGGTTGAATTTCCTTCTTTCTAAATGCCATTTAGCAGTACTTTCAGTAAGGGTTTATTAGTCCTTTCACTTTTGTCTTAATTTTGCTCCAAGTTTTCAATGAGAGGTAGCTGGATAAATAATTTTAAGCTGATAGTTATCTTCCTTTCAGTACTTCCAATATATTATTTTTTATTATTTTGTCCTTTTGTAGCTGTTGAGAATTACACTTGTTAATTTGTTAATTCTTTTGTAGTTAATTTTTTCCTTCACTCTATTCCTTTTAATAACGTCTTTATAGTGGATGAGCTGAGATCTCACTACACTGTATTGAAGTGTACATATATTATTATCCCGCTTGGAAATTGGGATTTTTTTTTTTTTTGATTCTGTACATTCTTGTCTTTCATCAGTTCTAGAAAATTCCCTCATCTTTTCTCGATTCTCTCACTCTGAACCTTCCTGTTTAATTCTGCATGACTTTTATCCTCACCTGTACTCTCAACTTCTATTTTCAAGTGTTTCATTTTGAAAAATTTGCTTACATTTGTCTTTAGTTTACTGATAACTGTTTATTAGCTCAACCTGTCTAATTTACCCATTTATTTGTTTATTTCCAGTTAAAGTATTTTGCTTTTCTGTAACTTCTGTTTCTGTTTTTCAAGTCTGGTCCTTTTAATTGTGATTCATTATATTTAATGTTTTAATTTTTCCTTTATATATTTAATAAGTTTTAACACGTGTACTTTCTAGTTTATATCAGCTATTTCTAGTATTTCCAAACGTGTGAGTCTAATCTTACTGTTTGTTAGGCATTTTCAATCCTGTTTATGATGGAGTATTTTCCTCATGTAGTTCACAATTTTGAGTGGTCTGGTTTATCTGGGGAAACCCTGCAGCTGAGGTTAAGGTATTCCCCTCTTCAGAGTCTTTGCTTCTATTTATGTCAGGCACCTTGGTGACACCACTGGCCTGACACCATTTCTTCTATTAATCTCTCAGCTTTGTGGTCTTTGGACTTAAGTCAGTACTGTAAATTTGGAACTTAAACTCATATGAGTACAAGCCCATAGTTGGAATTCTTAGGAGAGGTTTGTTTTTGCCCTGACCTGAGGCTGAGGCTGACCTGCTTCCTTGCTATCTCCCTCCAAAGGCAAGTTCAGTTTCTCTGCCCACTCACTGATGCTATAAACTCTTTGAGACTGATGAAATAATGCAGTGTTTCTGCCTGTATTCTCTTTTTCTGAGTACAAGTTTATGTCAAACCCCTTACTGGCTCCACTCCCCCAAGTCTTCATAATGTATTATCCTTCCCCTGTACCATCCCTACCCAGGGGCAACCACAGAAAGCACTGACAGCCTTCACTTTTGGGAAACTGTTTAGTTAATCAAGACCATTTCTCTCTTTGCTCCTAAAAATATTTAAGGCAATACTGTATCCTGCATGTCCAGGTATTTTGTAAAGGATGATTTTCAGCTATTCTAGTCTGTCACATTGCTGGAAATGGAACAGAAGTGTCATTAAATAGCTATTTTTAGGCAAATGAAGTTAAGCAATGTGCATAAAGATACAAGGCCAAGCAGAAATGAAAACCAGGTTTCCTGATTATCTGCCTGGGATTCTTTTGAAAGTAGTCTTAAGATGAAAATTCAAAAGATTTTTAAGCTATCGATATAATTATGAAAGAGAAAAAGATATGTAATTTATTTTTCTCTTAAGTGAGTGGCCAACCTGACACAAAGTGCATACATTTTGACTCTCATCATTTGACCTAACAACTAGATCATGTTTCCTCTATTCAAAGTCAAAGGTGTGAACAGTTATTTATTCAGAGGTGAGGAACAGGCAAATGTGTGGATATAGCCCCTGGCTGAAACAGAGAGCGTTCAAGTGTGTTTGAAACGTTAAAGAGATTATTTTCAGACAAATTAAAAGAAAACTGTACCATTTTACAAAGGGGAGAGTAAACATGTCAAACAGGGAGAGTAAACATGTCAAACAGCAAATGTTTATTAAACAATGACTAAGTCAAAGGTATTACAAGCACTGTTTTCATGTTTCCAAGCTGCCTCATTATTTTTTTCTTTGATTGCCTTTTTGGTTGAATGCTTCCTGACATGTCATTAGTAAGCCTCTACTTCCTCTACTAAAAATTCTAAGTTACCTCTCGGGTAGACCACTGACCAGCTTAATCTAATTCCCAGCATGTAAGTTTTTATTAGCTTCTGTCCCAGTGGCTAAAACCTCCTGGCATCCCACTTTCCATTTTGTAATCTACTGATCACAGGGAAATTTTATAGGGAAATAGCTCTTCTCTCCCCCAAAATACCCAGAGGTTTGATTCCTTCAGGGATTTCCTATGTTTTAATTATTCTATAATTATATCACAGTGCTTTTTACATTGTACTGCATCAGTATAGGCTATGTTTCCCAAATGTAGTCATTATGTGATTTAGTTCCTTTTTCGTTTACCATACGAAGATTAGTAGAGCACAAAGTAGTATGTTTAGAAATATAATGATAAATCATGAAAACTGTTTATACCTTCCTTAACTTATCACAACAAAGTGTTCAAAACCAAACTTCATATATATTTATTTAATTGTGGTATCCTAGTGACATTTTTAAGTCAGTATATTTAAAAATCTTTTCCTGGTTTTCTATAACTTTTATCTATATAATGATCTTATAGGAAGAAAAGAAACATGAAATCATTCCTGTTTCATTGAACAGCTTTAATATTTTCCTAGCAGAACAGAAAGTGTAAGTAAACTACTGTCTTTCCTAGAGGGTTTAAGAATATTTCACCAGGGAATGTACAGAGAATCCCGACACACATTTCTGATTGGAAAGTCATGTGAAACTGTCTCATCTACCTGTTACTGTAAGAGTGATGGACAGGAAAGGTGCAGCACTAGACTTTGACATACTCTGATATTTACTTTCTGAAATAACAGGGAAATAGCACCATAAGCATAGCCTTTTTCTTTTTTCAAAATAGTTTTGACTGAAGTGGGCTAGTTTGTGGAGACCAGATAAAAGACTACAATTGTAAAGAATCTGCATTTCATTTAGGGATGGTGACTTTTATTTTATTTATTTATTTATCTTTGCAGAACATGGGAAAACATGAGCTCTTTACTCATCCTTCTGTCTACACATTCACAGTTCAATCATCCTTCCCTCAATTCATCTTTCCATTGATCCTCCAAATCTTTCTCCTGGTTTATCTCATTTCATGTCATCATACAAACTCATTATCAAGGCTGTTTTTCTTAATAACCTCAAATCCCACAGGCCTTATCCAGATTTCACTGTGGATTATTTGCTATGTTTTCTACAAAAGAATATTCTAAAACTTCCTATCATATAAATTGCATATAAACTTTATGACACTTTATAACCAACACTTTTGGTTTCCCTCATTTAAAAACATGTGTAATTTGTATCAAATGGAAGAATTCCTTGAGTAGCTAAAAATCTGCTTTTATTTCACTCTGAACTCTTATAAAAGTGAACTCATGCTCATGAATTCAATGATCAGTAACATTTTCATCAGCTTTCTAGGACTTACACTGATAACCTCCCCATAGGCAAGGCCTCTTCCTGTCATATTATGAAGAAGGACAGATTTCACACCAGTATAAGCTGGACATTCTTCAAGCCTACTGGAATTCTGAACAGCCAGCTGGACAGAAACTGTCAGAAATTTTTATTACTAACTCTTCTCTGTAGAGAACTTGTCAACGCTTTCTTCTAAAGAAGAGATAGTGGACATTTAAAATCACCTGAATACTGTGTCAGAATTGTAAGACTTAAGTGAATACAATGTGGATCCTCTCCAATATCAAGCAGATACATTTTTCCTATTGCCTATAGATGACATCACCAACTTGGTAAGTATTCTAATCATATAATTCACCTGGTACAGATATCAAGTTTTCAGTAGCATACCTTACAGTTTATATCTACTTTAGTAATACTAATTTCAACTTTCTGAAAATTAAATATATTAGTTCCAAGGAAAAGAATTTTTACGGCCCAGTGTGGTGTGAGTCAGTTAACAGTAGTAAATACACCAGTGAATAAAGTGATTTAATATGGTCTTTGTGCCAAGGTGCTCATTCTCATTCTGCTGTGTAATAAGATGTGCCGAGATAAGAAAGGGAATTTATGTGAATTTTGTATCACTTGTTTGCAGTATTTTTGTATCAAGAATTTTTATTTTTGGGCTCAAATATTTTATCTGGAGTTAAGGTATTTTTAATAATTGGGTTATGTGTGAGAACAAGACATTTATAGACAACACGGTGTCAATCTGTGAAAACAAAGAGTATAGACCTTCTCCTTCAAATTAAGTGCAGCTTAGGGTAACCTGTTCATGGTTACATGGTCAAGATTTCCTGAGATCAGGAAATTATCATTAGGACTGATTGAGGGAGTTATTTTGAGAGGTTTCCCTGTTTTTATAGAGTAAGCTTTCATTCTCTTGTATTTATTGAAGGAAGATAGGCTGTGAACAATTTTCACAGCCCACTGTCTAATTGTTCTCCATTCACATATATTTATAGTCCTTACATGTCACCCCTGGGATGCTGGTTTATTGAATAAGTTTCCTACTGGGAAATGTTGAGTGCTTCTGGGGGGAAACTCACATAATCTAAATTCTGAGAAAAAAAAAAAAAGCTGCAACTTTCAGAGAGAATCAACTATTTTTGCAAAGACTTTAAGAAGCTTATTAATAGTCCTGGTATTTAATATGAAAGGACACAGATTCCTAAGTTATTCATGTTACATACATGACAAACACTAGTTTTAGGCAAATTGACTGCTTCCATATCTATTAATCTCTGTTTCGGCATTTGCTTTACTCCAACAGATACATCTGAATAATGATGGTCTTTGTGTTCCCTTTTTTCTGTGACTTTTATTTTCGTGGCTCTGCAGTGCTTTGACAGGAGTAGTAGGGGGACTTTATGACAAAACCGTTTAAAAAAATACCCAGTTGCAATTCAGAATTCTGAAGGATCTTTTGAAAGTAATAACCTACAGGACATAATTGACATTCAGAAACTAAAATCTGATCCACCTCTAGCAATGAAATTATACTACTCTGAAAGGACTGCTATAATAAATCCACCTGAGAGTGTTAAAAATGTAGCCATTAAAGTGGCCAAGAAAATATTAATGTACTAACATTACATGTTTTATGCTACTTTCTTAAAAACCTCAAGATAAATTAGTAGTAAAAATGTATCCCCTAGGCTAGATTTCTAAATGAGTTAACATGCTGTGTAAAGTTAGTGGATACAAAACAATTACATTTCGTAAGTTTCAAATGCAAAACTTTAGTCTTTATTTTCCATGAATTACTGGTCACCAGTGACCCTTCTTTTTGAGGGGGAGACAGAGGAGCCATCTCTTTCGTTTTTTAAAAAACCAATTTCTCTTGGTTCCTTCCCTTCTTTCTGCTTTTCTAGTTATTCTTTGTCATACTCCTACTCTGAATGCTTTCTTTTTCTTTTTTTCTTTCTCTCTCTCTCTCTCTCTTTTTTTTTTTTTTTTTTTTTTTGCTTTAATACATGCTGTTCCCTCTGCCTGGAATAAATTCCCTCTTGTTTTCCTGACCCACTTAACTGTAGGGAGTACATGCATCACAACTTAGCTCAAGTGCCACCTCCTTTATGAATGTTTCTCCCATGATTCCCCAGAGCTATTCTAAAACTCAGTTATAATCCATACCATATTGCATTATATCTACCGGTTTGTTTGTGTGCCCTCACGATGACCATGAGCACTTTCCTGACATGAAATTTGTACTGATATTTTTATCCTCACAATCATACACAATCTTTGGAACTCTACTGGCAACTAATCAGTTTATGCTGAAGGTATGAGGGACAGAAGTCCTGCTGTCCCTCAGATAGAAAAGTTTAGAAGGTCTGCGTTACAGCACTGCTTGAAAGCACTCATATTTACCCGTGGACTAAAGGGCTACAAAGTGAATATAAGCTTAATCCAACAACAATTAGAATTTTAGAGTAATATTAATACATTAACAATATATACTTTTAGCCCTGGTCATTTTGGACTCATTTATCCTTTTGTACACTTATCACATCTGGTCCCTAGACTGAGATTTAAACAAAAAAATTCTAAAATATGTCGCCAAATGAAAAGGTTTAACCAAAGGGTTTTCAAAAAAAAAAAGTAATGCCTTTGGGTTCAAGATTTTTTTTCTTTACTAGAGTTTTAGTCTCTATTTCTTTATGTTCAAACTGAAAATTTCACTCAATACCATAATTATTTTTTCAACCATATTATAAACTGCAAAATGAGATGTTGTCTATAAGAAGGTATCACTTCTTCTTACACAATGAAAAGAAAATTTGGGCTTTAGGATACATACTTGTATTCTATGTGTACACTTAGAAGTTTTTATTCTATTTTTATGATTAATTACTCCTGCTATATTTTGACTCAGAGCCTGAAGTCTAAATTTAAAGAAGACTTGTCAGGGTATCAAAACCAACTAAAGATGAAATTCATTAATTACCTGTACAACCATAATTCGGACTACTATTCACCATTGTAGACACCAGTCATAATATGAACAGAAACATGGCTCTTCATGCCCCAAAGACTGCATATATATCCCTACAGGGTAATCCCATGCTCAGTCTCCATGGGTGAGTATTTGAGAAGAAAAGAGTTTACCTTCTTTGTCCTTGTTGGTGTTTAAGTGTGAGAAGAGGTTCCCGTTGTCCTGCACACAGTACACCTCTCGAGTCTGCACCCCTCCACCACAGAGTGCCGTCTGGTTGCCCCGTCTCTTGTCCTGCTGACTGAGCAGAGGGTCCACACGGCACTCGGACCACTCTGTAGTCCTCCAGCTGTACCTAGATAAAGGAAACGCCATTCATCTTTATTGAATAGAACTTTTCTTTGCTCCTATTTATCCTTCAAAAAATTAACCCGAAAAATAATTTCCTCTTGAATCAATCTTAGACTACATCTATGATGCAGATTCAGTTTCAATTCCTTCTACATCCATTTAAGAGGGGTTAAATTTAAGATGAACCATTTTAATTGCAACTACTGGAAGTTACTTATAAATATTTTATGAAAAGACAGCATAATGCTGAAAACATGAAATTTTATGTTCAATTAAGCTGAACTCAGGCTTGCCCTTTTCCTGAAGCTTATAAACAAAGGAAGACTGAATCTGAGAATGGAAAACATAAATGTTGATGAACACAAACATTTGTTTGGTCTTTAATAAAATGCATGAAAATTGCTTCTTCATACTGGATCAAAATTATAATTGTGTGTTTGTAATAAAAATACAACATAATTTAGAGTTTTCTCTTGTTGAGAATAAGAGTGTTTTTTTTTTCTTTTCTGTAGCACTGTGCATCCCTGATGAGTGCTGATGAATGATGAAAAGAGCTGAAGTTTCTAATCAGTGGAACACAGGAAAGATGATCTGTGATCCTACATTAAAGCTCCAATCAAGATCATGATGTGAAAGAAATGTCAGGGGATTGTCAGCCCAACACATGCTTTAAGGCGATAGCCAGGGAACCATTTCCAGATGTCACCGAAGATAGAAAGTGATGGCATTTCTCCACCTTAAGGAAAGTGGATATTCTAAAAGCACAAAGAAAATGGCTCATGTAGCACTTTGTGTCTCTTTAACCAAGATGCTTTCTTAGTAATCAGATTAACAGCTAACACAGGTACAAATGGATGTGCTCATGTTCATCTCAATTAGACAGAAAGGTTCAATGGGCCCTTGAAAATCTGCTCTAGATGCTTTGCTTTGTCAATGGTAAAGTTTCATGAGAGTAAAGCTGAACTTCATGCCCGTTTTTCATTTTTATAAGTATGGGTTCGTGATTTGACAGTGGTGCAGGACTGAGGCATCAAGGAACAATATTCTTGACATGTATTTATAAAGGAAGTGCAGCATTCAGTTCAATTCTAAAAACATGGATAACTGATGCCTTGGGCAGGGAGGAGGGAAGGAAAGTAACACCAAGCAAGTCATTCATTAGAGGAGTTAAAATGAAAATTTTATCTCTTATAGAATGGAGTCCCAATTTAGGTCATCCTAAGGAGTCCTGTGAGATGAATAAATTTTCAGTAATGTAAAGTGATTATACATTCTTAAAAAAAATGCTACCATTCACAAAGGGGAAGAAGAAAGAGACTCAGAATATCTGTTTATTTTGTTAGTAATGGTTGAATATCTGAGAGGATAAAGCATAAAACACTCGGCTTGAGACAAAAATTGAAGAAACTCATAGGAAACTCTGACTAGAGATTGTGGGAACTTCCTTGGATTATATAGAGAGGAACACCCAAGTCAGTGGGACGAGCAGAGAAGTTAGGCAGGAAACTCTCCAGGGTGTTGGGTCACTTGTCACTCAGGGGAGAATGGACGATTCCAAAGTGCCTCAGAATGAATGATCCTGCATAAACCATCACTATCCTTTGTTACTGCTATTGTTATTATTATTACAAGTAGCGGAGGAGGAGGAGTTGTAATTTTATTTCTCACTGTTTCATGAAGTTCAGGTGCATGCATGTTCTTCAAGTGTTTGAAATATTCCAAGAAACCTTTCAGTGACCCCTGTGGGTATCTATTGAGAACCTAAGATTCTGTAAGTTGTTTTATAAAGATTCTATATTCAAACTAAGCTGAAATATATTTATTGCCAAGATAATTCACAGTAATGTCCTAGAAGTGATTTTTTTAAGGATAAAAAGAATATAATTATACTGCCAAATATTTCAAAATTGGACTTATTTCATCTGAATTCAACAAACATTTATCTGACACTTACTGTGTGCCTGTCCCTATGATACATGCCAGTGATTTAAACAAACAAAAAAAACAAGGTTAATAAGGACAGTCTTTGTCTTGAAGGAACACCAAGTCATTATTTTGATGTACTATTTTACGCTATTCAATAGGATCTGTTATATATAGTACTGAATTTTAATAGGACTGGCTCAAAAAGCAAAAAGTACCTCTGTTTTGAAAGTTTATTTTACCTTACAGACTAGTTGACAAAATATGGTCCAAAGACCAAGTCCAACGCACCCTCTGTTTTTGTAAATAAATTTTACTGGAACATATCCTCACTCATTTGTTTACACATCATCTCTAGCTCCAATGGCAGAGTTGAGACATTGCAACAGAAACCTATATGTCTCATAAAGACGAATAATATTTACTATCTTCTCCTTTACAAAAAAAGTTTGCCAATACCAATTACAGGCAATATACCAACAGAGAATTGCTGTTAAAAATCTAGCTTTCATGGAGATTTGGAAATACAGCTTGTTAAAGACACTTTTATTCCTGAAAACCAGTATTTTTTTTTTTTACAGGATAGTGAGTGTTTATAAAGAGACATTTTATTTTTCCACTTAGAATTTGTAAAAATCATCATTCCTCTACATACTATTCATTGAAATCAAACAGCTAAAAGAACGTGCAGTTTGGGCTGACAGGGCAGCAGGGGCTGCCATCCTCTGTTACTCACATGGCACAGGGGGCAACTCCATCTCCTTGAGACACACAGGGTTCTTTTTCCTCAAGTTCTGGACACTCCTTCTCGCTGCCAATAGGAAACTGCCTGATGAGCCGTGTCCTCACACGGGTGCCCTTAGGGGATGTCATGTCGTGGCATGTTTTGGAGCAGGGGCTCCACTCAGACCACTCCGACACCTGGCACTCTTTGGTGATCACACAGGCCTGGAAGGTCATTGGCAGCTTCTCTTGCTGGCAAAAGCTGCAAAAGAGCATCAACATTCTCAGAACAGACTCACAGGCAGGCATGAACTTTGTCTTCTACACTCCAGCGTGAAATCAGCTTGGCCATTTTTATTTTCACTTGAAGGTGCAATTCCAATTTCATTGAAAATATGTCAACATTTACGACATGTAAAAGCTGTTAGACTCAAAGCTAACATTTGCATTGCCTCCTATTTTGTTAAGAGCTGTTAAACCATTCACAGGAAACAGAAAATAAAAGGATTAAGCAAAATTAGCTGAAACGAAATTTACCATATTGTTCATTTTACTCATTCCAGATTTGTTTTAATTTAGAAAACAAGGAACAAAGAACCGTTAACATATGATAATTTCCATTCTGTTTAGTGGTTTAAATAAACGTGCCTGGCTAACTAATACATTATTTTGAATAGAAAAAGTAATTTACACTTAAGATTATGTTTAATGTCATTTGAAACTAAAGCTGTCAATTAGAATTATAATGTATGCTTATTCAAATACATCAACTTTTCCAGTTCACACTTTAATGCAAAGTATATGAGTATACTAAATACATTATAAGCATTAGAAATATAAATTTATTCATAGCTATATTACTGTAGAAATATCCTTTGAGTAGATCTCTAATATTTATTCATCAGTTAACATAAATTATTTATGTTCAAATTCTTATCTATCTAGTCTTCCTTGAATTACAGGGATGTTGAATTCCAAACTGTAGTGTCCACATATGAAGATGAAGATGATGTTATGAATGCCAACAACGTATGCACTTTGTGAGGTTTTCCTGGAACTGGATGGCCTTGTGTTGAGTCTTCGCTGAACTCTTGTTCATTCTCAGTAACTAGTAGCTCATGTTGATAAGACACAGGCAGCCTGTTGCCACAATAGAGCATCTGTTCCAATGGGAGAATGTACGGATAATTCTGTCTCATCATTCAGGTGCTATATTTAACTATGGTAATCAACCATACAGAGAGGCAGGTTGTTTTTAATGTAACAACTCACATTCAATCTTCTTAATTCTAGTGGCATGTGTACAAAAACTGCATTCCTAGGAGACAATTAGAGCTCAAAACGTCAAAGTCAATTTGTCTGTGCTGAGAAGTCTGGGCAGCAGAATCATTTGAGAGTGGCAGTAGAAGGGCCCTGTGAGTCACTTCTGTTTTTCTCCTAACAACAGAGAAGACCAAAATTCCCATTTTTATTCAAAAGTCATGTATTGAGTATTAATGATGCATCAGGTATAACACTAACATTAGAGCAAAGCTTTCTCTGTGATGAGCAAATTTTCATTCTACCTTACGAGTTTTTTCAGGAAAATCAGGCAAAATAATGATCAAACAATGACCTCTTTAACTCCTTTCTTAGAAAATCCTCCAGGTTTAATTTCCTCTTAGATACATTTCTAATCCTTCATGAGATTTTCATATACATATACACATATATTATCCTCTACGTACAGCTTAGTAAGTTCATTTTCTATATAACCCCTTTTAACCTTTTGTGGACAATCTGACCGTCGGTTAACTCCCTCCAGTTACAATCACCTGGTAACCTGATGAAAGCCAGAATACCAGCTCCGTTAGTAGATAATATTATTTGTGATAAAAATGACCACTTTGGATAAATTCCATTTACACTAGAGAAACTAAAACTACCCAGCAGGCAGTCACAGCTTTGGGCTTCCCTAAATGTGGCAGCTCTTGGGACAGGGTTTGTTTTTTGTGGGACCTTGCAGGCTATGACAATGGGATCACTTCAAGAGATAACAGCTCCTGCGGGGCATGAGACTTTTAAGCCAAGACAGTTCTTGGACCTGCCTGATGTAGAACTATCTTCTTCCACCTGAGTTGTGCTACCTGGATTTCTAGGAGAATTCCCACCAGATGAGGAATGACTGTTGCTACAATGAAGATAAGGTCTATATCCTTCAAAGCCAACTGATGACAAATGTGGCCTATGATAGTCTTGTGAGTCTTGTGTATCCGAAAGTTTGTACAGCCAAATTTAAAACTTAATTCACATTACCTCATTTAATACTCCCAATAATTATTCGTATGGGTACCATTATTATTTCCATTTTATAGGGAAGGAGTCTCTGAAAGGTTAGGGAATGTGTTCAAGATCATATAGCTAGTAAGCAGTGGACTGGAATTTGAATTTGAATTTTCTAAAATCAGAGTCCATTTTCTTAACCACTCTGCCCTACTTCTCATAGTTTGAAATGACTATAAATCTCAGTTTGTTAGAGCAACTGCTTTAGTTGAGGCCAATGCCGAAGTTCCTAGAACACTGTAAATCAACTAGCATTACTATTTCACAGCCCTAAGATTTGTACCATGCTAGCTAGCACTTTGCAAATGTGCCATTTGTCCTAAGGGGGACAGAATAATTATGGAAAAGCCAAAACAAATACATTTTCCTGATACATGTAACAATTTTAGTACAGGTCCTACATATGAGCAACTAGCAGCATAAACACAAGAATAGTATGAGTCATATGATTATGTAGTTTTTTAACATATATGACATATATAACATGTCTATATATTTGTCTATCTACAGTTTGTCTTTCCTTTAATTTTCCAATATCCAAAATCATTATTTCAACACATGCATATTAAATAACTCTACATATTGGGCTTCAGAAATACTAAGACACGATTAAAGTAATTAATTTGGAAGCATAAAACTCTGCTTGGGGAGGCACAGAAGCTTGTAGGAAGTAGTGCGTTACTACGGTGAATTTTCAACAATATATTAGAATTTGTCAGATTGAGATGATGGTAATTCATGCAGAAATTTATGAAATAAAATTGTCTTCTGTTTGTTTGTTAGTGGGTGGAGGAAATAAAGATGTTTTCCTTGGCCTCAATGTAAGTTTTTGTTGAGCACTGGAACTGAGAGTGGAATTGAAGCCCAGGTCGGATCACAGGCAGTTATGCAGATCTAAAAAAGCACTTTCTTTGGATGAGAGAACCACTGAAATGTTTGGAGCAAAAAAGACATGATATTTGTATTTTATGTAGATTCTGATGATAGGGTGGAGGATGGAATATTAGGGTACAGGATTAGAAGTAGAGAGACTATGATGATGATAACATCAATATTTATAATAAACATAGACTGAGGGCTTACTATGTGCCAGACATTGGTCAAGCTGAGTGTGGTATGATCATGAACATGAGATTAACTTTCACTGAATTGTCTACTGTGAGTCACATACTGGGTTGAGTTCTACCTAGAATATCTCATGTAATTCTGAAAACTATTCTGTGAGGTAGAGTTGTACTTTTTTTTTCAAGATAAGGAAATGGAATCCAAATGTCTCACCCAAGACTAGAGAAGAACTAAGTAGATCTTTCTGCTTACGAGGCTTATGAAAGTGCCAACAAAGGCAATGGCAATAGAAACGAAAGGAGTTACAAACTATAAAAAGGAGAGCCAGAAACCATGCAACCTGATGCGTAGTTGAAGGGGTTAAAAGAGAGGAAGGAGTCATTAAATAACTTGGGAGTTTATAGCTTTGGTGATCTGGTGAGCACTACTGCAATTCTTTGAAAAGGAGAACATGCAATAAGCAGCAAGTTTCTGGTAGTTGATAAGAGAGTTCAACATTCAACACTGAGGACTGATATGGATACATCCAGCACATCTCCAACACACAGAAACATCTAGTAGGCAGATCAAAAAGCAAGGATCAGGATTTGGTTGAAATTTCTGGATGCATACTTTAAAAAAATTTATTTATTTATTTATTTAATTTTATTTTTTAAGAAGGGATTTATTATTTACCTTTAATAGAGGTACTGGGGATTAAATCCAGGACTCTTGTGCATACTAGGCATGCACTCTACCACTGAGCTATAGCTCCCTCGCTGGCTGCGCACTATTAAAAATCATGAGCACATCAGAGTTCAAAGCCAAGGCCAGAGGAGTAGCTGAGAGCTCACACACTGGGGCTCATTTTAGGCCTCCATAACTCACTCATGGCCTTATAGTGGACTTTGGTAGGCCTACAAGCACTCTGATGCTTGTTAATGTCATTTTGTGATTGTTAGTGAGACTAAATAGGGTCACCAAATCATCTGTGTGTACCAAATTATTCAGCTATTATTCTCTCATTCTGGCCATGCAAATAGTTGACATAGTTGATACAGAGCTTAGGGGATCTATACATTTTGGTTCATTATGGTTTTCATGAGAACATGCCCCTCTGGGAAGTCAAAGGTGTGGGGTGTGCTTCTGCAAGGGCAGCCTGGTAGATGTGATGGTCACTGTAACAGTTTCCTTATCATTCACATGGTATAGTCAGAACAGCCCAGGCAGCCAGGACTGGACAGAACAAAAACTTGGCTTTGAGACAAAAGCAGTTGTTACTTAATTACCATTTAGCAGATAGACAGTAACAAGGCTGAAAAAAAATGAACAAGTAGAGGGCAAAGTTTACTATTTCTCTTTAAAAAGATTTCATTCAGAGATGACAGAGCACAGATATTCCTGACAGTTACTTTTAAACTCCGATTACCCAGTATATTTAACATTTTTTTTTGTCAGGTCGAGGATAAAACTGAGAAACTGTTTACTTTTTTTTATTATTCAAGTTAAAAAAATAAAAGTAAAATGCCATTTCAAATTTTTTCCCCTAAAATTATTTCTGTAGCCCACTCAGTAATCATAGCACCTGTCAAATATACCTTCTTAACCTCCTAAAATACCATTATCAGCATTTAGCTTCTTAAATAGAAACTTTCCAAGACGCTCATTTTCTCAAGGTCAAATCCTAACTTTCCTCCCTGGTAATCAAAGCTTTCTATAATCCATCACTGCTTCTGCTGCCCTCTCTCTGGTCGGCAGGGAGCCAAAATTAACTTGCAGTCCTCCTCCCTAGTAGCCCGCAATTCTGCCCACTCTTCTCACTGTCTCCAGATAACATTGGCCCAGCTCTCTCTACCCACTTCTGTCTGCACTAGTTGCCATTTGGAATCCCATTTCCTATCTCCCATTTTCTGTGTCTCACAGAAGCGAACTCTCAGCATCTAGGTGGTATGGCTGGAGCTCAGGGAAAGTCTGCATATGTGGTCTGAACCATCCCTCCCCCAAACAGCACCATGTGACAATTTTTCCGTCTCATGGAAAGCAAATAAAAATATAGACTGAAAATACAATGTCGTAAGTTATTGGTAAGAAGTATGTATCCCTTACAAATAGGTAGGCTGAATATCTGCACTGAGGTGGCAAAAAAGAGACACCTCTAAATCCCCTGTTCCAAATCTCTTTGCTTAGGATCAACTTGTTTAATCCTTTTCTTTGTTTCCTTTCCTTTCTCTCTCTCAATATTGATATGGGGGGGGGGGGGGGGGAAGCCTTTTCTTTTCGTTCCTAATAAGGTAAGGAAAGAAAAAGGAAGTATGGTAGTTATAGTTGGAAATCACCATGGGCCTACTGTTTCTCTAACTCAGGGAAAGTAATAAAAGTGATCAGTTTGGTTTCTCATCATCTTGCTGAAGCCTGACATCTGTGTTTGGGGCTCTGGAGGTGGAAGTTGTCCTGAAGGCTTAGTCTACTCCAGAGTTTTGCTTCTCAAAGTTTGTGAACAAACACCACTGCAATTAACTGGGAGCTTGTTAGACATGCAGCATCTCAGGCCCCCGGGCTATACTACTGAATCAGAATCAGTATTTTAACATTCCCATGAGATCTGTATGCACACTGAAATTTGGGGACACCGGTCTAGAGCTAACTCTCTCAACTATTCAAAAAAAAAAAAAATCCATGCACTATTTACAGTTGGTAAGTCAATCTTTAATGATACGGTGCTACTTCTTACAGACAATAGAAACTGAGGAGACCACACAAAATGGGACTTATTATCAGATATTAGGTGGTTTACAAAATAACTGGATAGGCTGGAGGAGAAGGTTTCTAGGTCAAGCTTGCAGGACAACCTCCACCCTCAGAATTACATCGCCATTTCTTTGGTCCACATAGCTGCTTTCGTGATTGCAGGAAGCCATGTTTCTGGCACAAACTTCCCTGTGAAATGGGTGTTTCTGCCTCTTCCTACTGATCTCAGTTCAAAAGCCAAGCCAGCACATTGTTGGAATCTAAATCATATCCAGAAACCTGGCTGCAAGGGACTTTGGGAAGTATGCTTTAGTTTTCCGCCCTTGTAGTGCAGGAAATCCCACTAAAGCAGCACTAGTCCAAATGTGGTCCATGGATGGAGGCAACAGATTGTTAGGGGCATGCAGGAATTGAAAGTAAGTACCAAGGCATTTTCACAGCAAGTTGAACTTTGCAACACTCAAGTACATGATCAGTGTACCTAATTCAACAAACAGGGTACAGGCCAGTTTTGTTAATGCTGGATTCCACGGTGAGAGGCATAATGGCATGAGCTACATGCTAGACATACACAGTAGGAACATGTTACTGGGTTGGTAGGAAACTGAACAAAAACCAAAATGAAAACCAGCAACCAAAATCTGATCCTTTGCTGCAGATAGCTTGAGAAGCACCATTCTGCCACCAGAGTAGCATGACTGATGAGCCAGTCTGCGGTACCCACCCCCAAACCTAGCTCAGTTCCCAGCTCCTTCCTGAGGCCAGTGGACTATGATGAGCTCACACGAACTTTCAGAAATATAAATCATTGTGGCTCTTAAAAAACATATCTATAAACAACATCCATAGCAATATATCTTTTTTAGTTTCCGTAGAATTAGTCTACAATAAGCACTTATAATATTTTTACTGAATTAAAGGACATGTTTTCTTCCTGTAAAGATGTAACTGAATTCAGTTACAGTATTCATGTTACAGGAGGATTTTTCTATATAAATGGGATTACCTTAAATCTTTTCATAATATTAACAAGCATCTCCAAGTTTTGTGATATGAACAAACACAATGTGGTATTCAGAGTAGATTAAAGTATTCATTTAGTTGATATAAAGCAAAATATATTTGTAGGCTTGTATACTGTTAGGGCAGCACGGTCATAAATTTAATCTGATTGGATAATTTGTCCCAAGAATAAAAGTGGTTGTCCTTATCCTAGCCAGCAAAATAAAAAGGTAATAGAACTTAGACCACATAAAGAATATTATTGTAACTCTATTGACTATTTGAGAAAAAATGACGTTTTTTGAGATAGATGCATTTTTTGCATATCCGAGAGGCATCAGTCAATTGACAATCATGTCTGTAGTCCCATTTCTTATACTTACATATAAACAGATTTAATTTTAAAATTATATTCAGAGATTAATCTAAGAATATAATACTCAAATATATATTTTTTCCTACTGATCTACCTTTGTATTTTCAATGAAAAAAACTGAATGGACCAAAAGGACTGACCAGTTTTTCTGAGTCCCCAGTTTGTAACAAGATAGAAATTGACGAATGCTGGGCTTACAGTCAAAAGACCCAAGACATTCCCACACTGCCACTCTTGAGTTTCATGACTGATCGGGTAGTGATTCCTCTGCCCCATAGCTTTTCTATAGGATGAAATTGCATTTTCCTAAAAGACTTCTAAGGTCCCTTTCTTCGAGCAAATTGAACTCTTTTAAGTCTTTAGAACCTAACCAATCTAAATTCTTACTGGCTTATATTTTCTGATTGAATCTTAAAAAAAAAATACTTTTCCCACCTTCAACTATATTCAAACAACATTCCTTTTTTACACACAAACTCCAATTTCCTCTAATTTTGTGTTTATTTATCCATTTGAATGAACAGTTTACACATTTTCCAAGCTGATTTTATTCTCTCAGTGTGCCCTTTCCATCACAGAATTCAGCAAGTTATAAGCAATAATTCATATGGAAGCAAAATGCATGCACAGTCAAATTACCTTCCTTATAAAGGCAGAGGTCTTTCCTCTTGCTTTGATATTTGAAGATCTTTTGTCGAGCTGCTGGGAACACTGCCAAATGGTGTCACCTGCCAGCTGGAGTGATCATATGCTCCCTATTAAAGCTGAGGGCCATGCTGCTGGTCAGCAGCTGAGTGAGAGGCTATCAGCGCTGCACGTATTTAGTAATGGGATAAACTGCTCCAGCAGTGAGGCCTCCCTGGAAGGGCCAGGACATACATTTTCTATCCTTTCCCACAGCGAATGCTTGCATGCAGCTGCTTCCTTTTGCACCCATGCTGTTCTAGGCGGCAAACCGTAGTGAAGATTCATGGCACAATCCCAAGGCCACCCCAAGTGAAAACTGCAGATAACTTTATGAGACAAGGTGAAAATTACCTACCATGCTCCTAAAATGGTGTTACGTGGCATAATTGATTGGGGCCATTCTTTTCATTAAAGGCATTCTTCAGCATTAAGGAGTTTTTGCCTCTGTTTTCAAAACGCAAACTAAAGAAGGAAAACATAGCCACAGGGATACTTTAGATTATTTTGGATTCTGCACCCAACTTCAAATGTGTGTGTGGAGGGAGTGGGTCCTAGCATCAACAAGCAACTCGGATACCTGCTGGGTGTCCGAGAAGTCAACTTAATTCTGATACTATCTACAAAGAGGTAGTGTCAGATTGCAAAGACTAAGGGTTCGGTCCTACAAGACTGCCCCCACCCTCCCACTTCAGATGCCAGTCACAGGTCCAGGTTATTTCCTGTACTTCTCACTGACTGGCTATAAGCCACAGGTTCCCAAGACCTTCTCCTCAGGTCTGATTAATTTGCTAAAGCAGCTCACAGAACTCAGAGTAAAACTATTTTACTTACCAGATTAGCACCTTATTATAAAAGGGTGTAATTCAGGAACAGGCAGACAGAAGAGATGCTCCGGGCAAGGTAAGGGGAAGGATGTGGAGCTTCCATAGCCTCCCCAAGGCTCATCGCTATCCTAGCACCTCCACCTGTTCACCAACTCGGGAACTCTCCAAATCCAGTCCTTTTGGGTTGTTATGGAGTCATGATTGGTTAAATCACTGGCCACTGGTGACTGGTTCAACCTCAAGCCCCTCTTGAGGCTTGGGGGTTGGAACTTAGTTCCAACCCTTTAATCACACAGTTCACTACACTGACAAACAGCCCCATCCTTAGGTGCTTTCCAAAAGTCACCATTAATATTACATAACAAAGGACACATTTATCACTCTCAACACTGAGGAAATCCCAAGGGTTTGGAGAACGGTGAGCCAGAAACCATGGATGGATACCAAATATATACAAGAAATATATTTTGGTCATCCAAATGATCAAATATATATATTCCTTATAAATCACTATATCATGTATCAGTTACTTAAAACGAGATTTATCAAGTATCAATTCAAGCACTGATTGTTGTAACTTTTATGAAAAATGAAAGTGAGAGAAAATTAGCCCAATATATTCAAGTTAAGGGATAGAAGTTAAAGGCAACAAAGCTTTGGGATGTTGACAATGATTGGAAATTCTTTTCTATATAGACAATAGATTCCACTAACATTCACCTGACCAGGCCAATCCCCATTGCTTTGATAACCTGAAGGTCCCAGTGATTACTGAAAACGGTATAAAACCCAACATAAAATGTAATTCATAATTCATAAAAATGTAAGAAAAATGATTTTCGATTATTCTAAAACAATATCACTTTTCCTCTGCTGATCACCATCTCTAGGATACCTCTCTCGTCTTTTTCTTGTTTCTCTGAATTTTCACTCTCTTAGATGAACATCCATAGCCATGTTCAACTAAAATAATGATGGACATATTCCTATTTACCTCAAATACAACGACTCTCAAACTGAATTCAACATCTTCCCCTCAAATTGACTTGCTGAGTATCTTTCCCAGTCCTCCTGACTCTTCATTGTCAGCTCTCCCCTATGCTAATTCAGCAATAAACTATCACAAATTCTTATACAGAGCATCTTTTTAAGTCATCCTCTGATCTCCATTTCCACTTACAGTCCTGAGCCAAGTATTCTTTGTCCCGTGACGGGAGTAGGAGGAGAAACTGCCATTTCCCTTTAATCTGCCCCTGTATACAAAGCCCCGCATTGCCCTGTCAGAATGACCTGACAAATTTACATTAACCCAATTTAGCATCTGCTCAAGAACCCACAATGGCAGGTTCAGAGTCCACTTGGTCCAGCTAGAACCCTTCCTCCTGACTTTCCAGGTCCTCACAAGGTCCCTATCAGCTTCTCACGAATGTGGAAACACAGCACACCGACCATATTACTTTACTTCTTTATGGCCCCTGTTCTCTCCTGTTCCCTCAGGCTATCTTAACCTTTAAAAGACTTGCTCAAGCCCTTGATATTTTTACTGAATATTGAATTTAACAGGGGGAAATTTAAATATTAATTCAGATTAGCAAACCACATACCCAGAATTGAGGAGACTTCCTTTAATAGGAATCCTGGTCACAAAGTGATAGGGCTGGTCCCTGAAATGAGTGGATCATCAGTATTGACAAAGAGGGGTTTAGATCAGGCAAAACTTAAATGAAGGCAGAAATTCTGCTTCACCCAGGGAAGGATTCCTAAATGTTACTGCTTGTCAATTGGTAAAGAGCTGCCTAAAAAGAGACCAGATCTGGAAGAACTCAAGCAGGCTCCAGGTGAACACCCCTCAGGACAGGGCAGTGTGGCCTTAGGGAGGGAAGCTAAAGGGACTTGAGTGGGAGGTACTCCTGGATTCTCACCCCTACTTCATGCAGAGAAACTTGTTTTATCTTTTTTTCCCACTAATAGTGAGGGCTAAAGTTTAATTTTAATTAATTTTCTTCCCTTTTTAACCAGTGGCAGAAAAGAAAGAGAACTGGCCTGGAGAGAATGAAAAGTCCTGCATTATTGTCCTTTCTCTGTAACATGATCTCCAGCAAATGACTGATACTCTCGGAGTCTCTAAATTAGGGACAGCAGGATTTGGGTTTTCTGCTTCATAGCATAGCTGTGAGAATTGTGTGAGTAACTGATAAGAAAACTACCCGAAAATGGTTAATTCCTACAAATGTTAGGTATGAAGGTGATGGCAAAGGTGAGATGGACACATGTAAATAGCTGAACTTTCAGTACTAACTCTCTTCTCTGGAAGTTACATAAATTCTCACCCACCCTAAAACTGTTATGTCCTCTGACACTGAAGAGACATGTGATTACTGTCTCTTGTTCATCTCTAATTTCTGCATATGTGATGCTATTTTCTCCCCTACTGGACTTCATTCTTCCTCAAATATTATAGCCTTATCTTATTTATTCATTTGTTTATTTTGCCTCAATACTGAGCAAGGAATAGACAACATATACTCAATTTATAAACTACATGATGGAGACCAGCGAGCAAGAGAAAAATCATTGCTAAGGCAGCAAGTGAAGGTAGTGAAGGGTATTTTATATGTGATAAAACTTGAGAAGACACTTTAAATTGGAAAATATAAAGACTTCTTGAGAAAATAGTACTTTAAAATCTCCTATCCACTACTCAAAAACTCCTTAATACATTCTTGAAATATGCAGTCTGTGGGATGACGAACACAGTTTGCTTAGTTCTTTCTACACTGAGAAAAATGGGAAAGCTAAATCTTTTAAAAGAAGATAATTCTGTTCATCACTCCATAACACATTCTTCAAAAGGCTCAGGTTAGAAACCAAGATATTCAGAAATAGAACTTAAAAATCAACATCTTCAGATAAATTGCAGTAAAGAGGAAAAATGAAAAGTCATTACAACTATATGAGAATTCCTGCTAGAATATTTGTTCAACTTAATGGAAAAGTACCTATTATTGGCTATATTTTTATCTCGTTTTTTCACTATGTTCCAACATATGTACCTTGTAATCTCACAGTTATTTCTCTTTAATGGGAGAAAGTTCTTTTGTCAAATTAGAGTTACATGGAAGAGGATGCTTAAGGGAGATTAATAAAAAGGAGACAGTACATTGTTTAAATACCTGTTTGATATGTTCTAAGACATAAAGGGTTTGAGTTAAAACTGAAGTCTGATCTGGACTCTAATGACCACAAAATGTGAAAGAGCCTCATCTTTCAACTTGACTTGTACGTATCTGTCAAAACTATGAGAGTTTGGAAAAATATTTTTCAGTTAAAATACAGTTTTCTGTCATTCCAAGTCTATTTCAAGTGTTAGGGAAGATCTAACTAAATCAATATTTAATGAGCAATAAAAGAAATAATTCAATTTTTATTTTAGAAGACAAAGGCAATGCATTAACTATGCAGATGGCATTTTTAAATATATAGATTTTAACTCAGGGAAGGAGGATTGATTACAATGTTATTTTATCATACTACATATTCTACGATAACTGATAAATAAGGCTTTTCTTCAGCGTATACTAATTTTAATATTAATGGATAACTGTACTCAGGCAGAAGACTTATTATATTACTTTTGAAAATAATTACTGTACATTAAATGTTTATAAAGTAATAAATATTAATGATCAATTTCATTCATATTCATAACGACCATATTATTGATTAAATGGTTTGCTAGGCATTAAATTGCATTATTTGCTCAGAAAAGTTATGATGCAGACTGTACTTTTAATCAAATGTAATAAACTGATTGGTTTAATAATATTGTAACATTATTTACTGGGCTTTAAACTTCCTGAATCAAAGTAATATATAAAAACACAGAAGGGTGTTGAAGGTGGTAGGTTAATTCAGTATGTACTGCTATGATTAGCCTTAAGTATCATAAAAATATCATAAAGCATTTTTTCACTTGATAAGAACCCAAGATAATACCCCCAACTAACTCAATTTTACAGATAAGGTAACGGCAACCTGGAAATGTTAAACAATTTGTCAAATTCATAGAATTGCTGCTACTGGCCCTCTAGCGTCATCTTAGAGTCTGGTGAGAAGACTGAGTCCTTCATGACAGCACCCCAGCCCCAAGATAACACGTCTGAACTGCTTAGAGAAAGGTACCAGGTTCTCGCTGCTGGGGTTCCATGTCCTTCCAGGTGGTTCTACTCAACAGCACCCAAGATGACCCCATGCTCCTCTTCCTCTCCATAGCATGGTCTTCTTGGGGTCTGCAGGAAGCAGCCTTTGCCACGATCGCCTCTGAGAGCACAGGGCCTCCACTGCTGCCGTCCCAGGGCACAGCAGTGCTCTCCTGGCACCACCACCCCAAAGTCATCAATCACCCCCATCTAACTAGATTCCCAACCCTAGGTAATAGAGAGGTCCCAAGGAAAGACGCCTCACTAGGTATGAGGTGAAGAGAACAGCAGTCTTTATGTAAGAAATCACTTTACAAAACCTTCTTGTGCAACACTTTACTTTTTTTTTCTATTCTTGAAGTGGGCATGAGAATCAAAATCTACCCAACAAAAATCCAGATATTTATTTTTGAATCACATAGGTGTTTCCTAGAGACACACTGCATATTTGCAAAAATAAACATCCTTAAACAGATGCATTTATTTAAATGTATGTATGCAATGCAGCAGTTGGAAAAGTACCAGCAGTGACTTCACCGGGTCATACATTTTAACAGTGCATTTTGACAGTATTACCAGATCATCAACTTCCAAAATGGCAATCCTCACTTATAGTCTGATCAGCAGTGTATGAGTTCCATTTAATCATATCTGAGCCAAAACTTGGTATTATCAAACTTTTCTATTCAGTTTTTAAAACCGGAAGGGCAATAAGTGGTTAACTCTTAGTTGTCTTACTTTTTCTTTCTCTGATTATTAGCGAGGATGAACAACTCCGCATAAACCAACTGGCCTTTTGTATTTCCACTGTGCTCTCACGTGGTAAGGAGAACAGAACATTTTCAGTATTACCTTAGGCTGCAACAACTCAGTGCCAGTTTATTATGCAGGGATTCTGCTCATACCATCATCCCACAGGACATCTATATAGATGACAGTATGCCAATAAAATCTTGTCATCAGAGATTAGCAAGTACCCTAGAGTCTCTGGTAAAACATTTGGGTGTGAGAAGTGGGACACAGATGTGAAAAAAGTTCAAGAAGTCCCACCACAGTGAAGTTTCTAGGTGTCCACAATCTTGGGCACATGACATCTAAACTAAAAGGCAAATCTTTGGATAACAGAGGAAACACATAACATTTAGCTCTTTTCAGCTGACTGATTTACTAAGTAAACTAAGTTAACTGGCAGCTTTGAGTGAGGCCCAGAGCAAAGCAAGCAAGCAGATAAAGCACTTCTAGCTCATTCAGTCTTTTAAGCCAGCTGCTCAAACCCAGCTGCTATGGCTCAGAAGAAGCAATAGTCCTGGAATAATCACAAAAGAAGATCTCAGAGTTTTGTGCAAAGTCATGCTCTTCGTTTATATTTGAACCCCAACCCCCACGATGTCAATTTCTTTCTTCAGTCACTTCAGTGCCTGTTCATGAAAAAGGTGGACAGCTGACAAGGATGAAGGTTTTGTGTGGGCTCAAAACTTGCACTTTCCGTCACCAAAAATAAGTGACACCACTGTTCTGAATGTCTATCCTGCCAGCAGCAGTGGACAGCCCTGAGCCTTGGTACAGCATCATACTCTAAGAGAACAATCCTGTGATCGGCTGTAGATTGAGTCTTTGATCCCAGAAGGAGGGTGCAGTTTGCTCTCACAGGAACAGACAATTTTTTTGGCTATGAATTTGCCTTCCTTGTTCACCATACTTCTGCCAGCACTGCCATCTAGAGCCTTATTCAATGCCTTATTCAATCATGGCATCCTACTGCTTTTAAACAGTGAACTTATTTTATAGCAAACAAATCAAAGCAAAGAAATGACCGTGATGGAATCCACTGGTCTTAACACATATCCCCATCATCCAGAAGTGACTGGCCCTATGGAAAGACAGAATGGTCAAAAGAAGTTTCAATTAAGATACCATCTTTGAAATGGTAGTTGGTGAAGTTGGGATGCTTTACCTAAACCAGTAGGAAAATATTTGGTGCTATTTTTTCCAGAGCCAATATATGTATTTCTGGGAACCAATGGGTAGAAAAAGGAGTTACAGCTAATGATCCACTTGAAAAAAATTTGGTTTGCATGACTTTGGACATCCTGCTATAGAGATTTTAGCTTCCAAATGATGAATGCTTCCACTAGGAGACTATTTCTAGTGATTTGGAAGCTGAAGCAAACAACAGGCCGCTTTTGGTTCTTCATGCCACTAAGTCAATTAGCAAAAGAAGGGAAGGGTCACTCAGTAAGCTGTGGTGAATGGTCCTGTGAACATCACAGGCAAATAGAGATGCTGCTTGAGAATGGGGGTGCCTCCTGGTACTGCCATGTCTAGTGTTAAGAAGGCAGATCTACCACAATCTCAAATCAATAGGGCATTCAAGTTTTGGGTCACTCCACTGAATAGCTACAATTATAGCTGAAGGCAAAAGGAAAATTGAATACACGCCGAAAGAACTAAGTTACATATCACAGCTATGGCCTTGTAACCAATTGCAGAAACTAGAATTGTGCTAATATTTCTTTCTGATTCTATTATGCATATATGTATTTATCTATATTAATCACATTAATATTCCCTCCCTATTGTCCTTTCTATTTTATATAAGGGATGCTGGCGATGGATAATCTTGTAATTTATCGAAACTTTGGACTGTAGCTGATTTAGAGAAATAAATATCACAAAAGATAAAATTTAGTGACTAATTAGACTTTAGAGAGCAGAGAAACATACCCTCCTTTGTAAAAGAACTAGTTCAATTTCAAAAGCATGTTGTTATTACTGATATTTGAAATATAAGAATGAACCCAAAGTATTGTAACTATTGAGTATCCATAAAAAGGGGACAACCGACCACGGCAAATCTCAGACTGTCTTACTTCCCTCTACTCCAATCTCCTTGGAGCATGTGTTCCTATACATTAGAGACTGTAAAGACGAAGACCACGTATCTGCCTCCTTTGTAGCTTGGGTTGTACACATGACCTAAGATTTCAGAAAGTAAATGCCACTGGAGGCAACGTGGGAAGGTTATGAAGATAACTTATGGAAAATGATCATCTTGAGATGAAGGTAAGTAGTCACAGTGATACGTGGTTATCTGTCACCAGCTAGAGTGCAGCTTCCAGCTTTTGAGATGCTGAGTAATGAGCGGTGAGGAAGGCACGAGACCTTGGCCAGAGCTCTCCCCTCGTGGGACTGGGTAATTCTCCCAGCTGTACATCTTCTGCTTATGTGGCATCCAAGCTTGTTTCCCTGGGTCTCCCCGAAATTCTGCACTCTGCCTATTCCCAATATGGGTAAACTCTTTTCTGCTATTAAACTAGTTGCTGTGGACCCTGCTATTTGCAGATAAGACAACTGGCCAGCATACTAGTTTTCTAATAAATTCACTTAAGCCTGTAATTACTGCTTTGGCCAAATACTGAGTTGTATATTTTCAAATATAATGTACTCATTTCCTATTATTTACAAGTGGCTTTCCATGTTTTAGCTTTTAGCTTCATCCCCTCGTTAGCCCGAGAGTATCTATTTTTCTGTTGGCTCTCTTTCAGTTACCAGTTCCTAACTGCAATGTGCAATTATAGTAAATGTAGTCTGTCTGAAGTAAGTAGAACATTGATTTAATCCAGATTTGTCTGGTCTCACAGTGTATTTTATCTACCACATTATATAATTTTGACCTCTGTGATTTCCTCCATTATTTTAATTACTTTAATGGAGGAAATCATCCATAAATTAGATAATATTTATTTGTTTTCTACTATTTTCCTCCATTATTCAACATTTAAAAAACAGCTCACTAGTATTCATTTTGTTGTACTATGTACAGTAAGGTTTTAAATTTATTCCCAAAAATGATTTTGTGTCACGAAATGCTTGTACATTACTAATGTCACAGTACTATTTATTGAATAAATTTTCCTTAATCCATTGATTCGTGAAACATCCTTTGTTATAAACACAAATTTTAAACAGACAAAACCTTTGAATCCCTTACTTATTACACGCATCTCTGCACTAGCATAGGCACATCTGCAACATCATTACTAGTCTCAGTAACTTCTGACACATTTGCTACTCCTTCCTTCAGGAAGTTGTCACAGTTCTTAATTTCTCAGCTTTTAGGAGGAAAATGCAACATCACAGAACATACCTGGCATTAGTTCAGAGTGGTGTTCTGATTTCATCTCCCTCTTCCCACTAAGTTGGACACAAAAATTTTTATCATTTTATAACTTTGATTAGATGTTAAGAAGACATACGTGGGAATACTGGTAACAGATTAAAGTGCATGCCTTGTAATAACAATGTGGTCTGACAATTTTGATCCAAGACTATCTAGAGAGGCAGAAATAAATTTTTGGAGGACACTGCCTTCATCTTATCCAAGAATGATGTAAAATTTAAGAAGAGCCAAAGTTGAAATTCAGCCTTTTCTCAATTTTTCCCACACATTAAAAGGAGTCCAGAAAATGGGTTTCCCAGTAGTAGTGAATACACTGCTGTGTTCTCTTATTCACTTAAATCTCAGAAAGTGGCGCACTGTTAAATTCTTTCAGTCTTCCCTCTTGGGCCATTCCCTCCTCAGCTCTCCCCAGGGTCTTGTTTTAGCACAGCCCACAGTGCCTTGAAAAGTCTAGTTCTTCTGTTGCTCTAATTACTTTTCCCAAGAGAACACACCCTTGCAAATTTTTTTCTTTTTCTCCTAAGATTTGAGAAGAGGCAAAGGGGAAAATAGTAAAAAAGAGCAGAAGAATGTCGTAAATTTTCACAGACTGATTTTTAGTCTCTGACACAATCATTCATTTAAATATTTTTTAAGGCAATTATCTTATTCTTCAAGGAAACTCAGGAAAAAAATTGCTGAATAACAAGCAGTATTTTTAGAATCTAACAGTGATGGTGTATCAGTGCTTTGCAAAATAACTGCAAGCAGTTCAAGCAGATACATCTAAGACATTCTATGAACCCAAGATATCCTTTAGCCAAAAAAACTTTCTATCTGATCCACTGTGTTTTGATCCCTCTTGTATTGCCTTATAGAACTACTGTGTAAACTTGTGCTCCAAAACTCACCAGCAGCTGACATAGGAATCTGGTGTATATACACACAACACATGCACACAGACACATTTTAAATAAGAATCATGTTCCATTTTTTTCCCCTGTTAGCTGCCCAGGTAAATCAATCTAACTTCTGTTTCCAATTGCTATAACTAACCTCCAAATGGAATTAAAACTTCAAATATCATCACCTTTCCCCTCCTCTTTCACTCATTGAATTTACGTATGTATATATGTATGTATCATTCATTCACTTTGCTTTATTATTGTAAATCACCACCAAAATCCTTACTGAAAGTAGACAGACTATAACTACAATTATTTAAATGCTAACAGAGACCTGAAATTAATAAATCTCTTAACACTTGCAAGGTTGACAAATGACACTAATAGTTCACACTATTTAGCATCGTATTTATCACAGATTATCAATTATCACCAATTCCTTTGTCATTACATTAAACTTACCTTTTGTTAGATGCTAACGTCTGTTCTAATTAGGAAGTGAACTGGGATAATGGTAAATTAACACAATGTTTTGCTTCAACACTTAACTGCCCTTTTAAAAATAATAGGCTATCTAAGATCAAGTTAATTGAAAACTGCCATTATCGTGAGTCTCTGATTCCTAAATCAGAGAGAGGTAAAACATGTATTACTGTATTTGAAAACCACAGGTCTCACTGCCAGCTCTGGCCTCCAGTGGGAATTAACGAAACATGAACTCTAACTAGTAACACTGTGCACTTCCTTAGACAGGATCTTCCTAGACTCTGTAACACAGTCAAAGTTATCAGGCTTCTCATCTCTAATTATTTTTATGATAGATTAATTCTAATTTAAAGCAAAGAATAAATGTAAGGTTTTCTACTTGCAGAACTTCTGAAGATAAAAGAGAACTCAAATACTGTTATTATTAGCTAATGCCCTGATTTAGATCACATATTTTCTTCTTCTGTACTAATAATTAAAAATAATTATTTCAGTGAACTTAAATACATCCCTGAGGGAACAGATTTTTACTGATTATTGTCATAGTTGAAACTGCTTTGTTACCCAAGTAAACTATCATGCAAATGAAATAATTTACATAAACACTGGAAAAGACAAGAGGGAAATTTCTTTTAATATTACCATTATATACTATGAGTGAGAGAGCCCAGAATCCTAAACACTAGACCACCAGGGAGCTATACTATGAAAACTCAAGAGACTCTAATAAAATATTTTTGGAATTAAAAAGACAGTTGGCACTGTGGATAGACATAAGTTAAACACATAAAAATCAATAGCTTTACCCTTATAATAAGCACCTACACATGGAAATGTTTAAAAAGTTCTATTTATACTAGCAAGAAAAAAAATCACCTATAAAATATTTAGGAATAAAGACAGCCAGGAATATCTAGAATTGATATAAAAATTATAACGTATTATTTTAAAACCTGAGACAAAACAAGAGTGGAAAAAGTAGAAAACTATAATACAGCTTTGATGGTAGTTCATAATTACTTTCAAATATAAATTATCCCAGTTAAAAATCACAACATGGTTTGTCCTATAATTAGACATAAAGATCTCAGTGTTAGAATAGCTAGAAAACCATGAAAAAGAAGAGTAGGAAGGAGAGCACTTGTCATTGCAAATATAGCAAAATACACTCTACATTCCCTACAGAAAAACCTACATGGTATTCCACAGGCAGAGACAAACAGATCAGTCATATAGCATAGAGAATCTAGAATCAGGTTCTGAAAATTCTGAGGTATTGACAGTCGAAATAAATGAGGAAGACAGAATCTTTTTAAGTGATGCCAGCAAAGCCAGATATCCAAAGGACAGAAAATAGTGAAGCCCCCACTTACACATAGACAAAATAAAATTCAGAGAGAAAAGATGTAAATTTAAAATGAAAACAATACAAGTCTTACAAGAAAACCCAGGAGACTAAATTTGTTATCTTTGACTAGGAAGGCTATCTTAACCTCAACTGAAAATGCAGAAGCTTTAGAAGAAAAAAAAAATGTATCCGATGTTTTAAAATTTTTAAGTTCTTGCTAGTCAGTAGATTAATGAAAATTAATTGAAAAAATTTAAAAAATACTAAAAAGTCTTAGTGATCATAAAATAACATGAGCTACTAGAAGCTGATAAGAACAACATACATAAAAGAGAAAAATACATATCTTTTGTTTATTATATATACAGATGCGTAGAAGAGGAAACTCAAAAGGCCATGTACAAATGATCAAATGCTCAGGTCTGCTACCCAGAGAAATGAAAATTCACGTAATAATGCTACGTCGTTTGATATGCATAAGACTAGCAATAATCAAGAACTTTGTGTAGAGGAATGAGAGGAGAATGTTTAGAGGTAATGGACATGTAAGATGTTACCACTTTTTCTGGAAAGGATCTAGAAATATCTTTTAAAATAAAAGTTGACCTAGGAATCCTATACCTGGGACTATGCCCTATAGAAATAAAAGTACCAACTGACATGGACATATATATGAGGATATTTATTGCAGGCTGGTTCCTGGCAGTCATAAACCAGAAATAAAGTTAACCCCATCAACAGGGAATTTAAGAATTTAAGAAGGATGGATTAGAGCTATTCTCTCTAAATTGGAAGCGTTTCCATGGGGTTTTATTTGGGCAAAAAAGAGAAGACAGAAAGATGTGTTCAATATAATCCATTTTTTTTAAACGGAGCAAAATAAGTTAGTTGGGCATTTGCATGTATATGTATAATCAATATACGTAGGTTCATATGAATATAGCTTGTTAATGTAACTTACACTCCATGAGGGAATGAGTATGTGCTTGATGTGTTAATACGATGCAAGAAAGGAGTAACAATAAATTTAGTGTGTATCAATCCAATTGGTGTAAAACTGTATGATACACTATAGACACATAATGGGATGTAGAGCCACCAAAATATTAACAGTGCTTATTTCAGGAAGGTTAGATACTAGGTGGCTTTTCCTTTATATTTTAATATATTTTCCTCAGATTAAAGATAATATTATTTATAAAAACATAAAAATAAGTTTATTTCTATTGTGTATGAAGAGTAATAAGAATAAATATTTTTAATAATACATTATGCAATATTTATATATAAGCTGGAGGAAATAAGGCTCGGAAATATAATCAGCAAATAAAAAACAAAAAGAAACTGGTTTTATTTATTGCTACTGAAATATCCTGGATTTTCAAAGCTTTCAGATGTAAATTTTAATGTAATTTTTTAATACTGATGACTGCAACAAATGCTTATAAATGATTCAACTATGATTTTTGCCACTATATCTAAGCATGAACAACTAAATTTCAAAGATAAATTTTGGTATCTTTTATGTCTTCTACCTAAAGTTTTAAAATAAAATAACCATATGAATAAAGGCCCATTTCTTTTCATTTTTGTGCCTTCAGGGACATAGAGGAGAAAGGTACAAAGAAATATAAGTATCAAGTGATCCTAATATGGGAGTCAGTTTAAATATTTATGATTTTCTGATTGCATAATTGATATTTAACTCTGTTGTCTTCCTAGAATAATGTGACAAGCTAATAATTATTCTATTTGTGCTGATCTGACATCTTTTCCACCTTTGAATAAGTGAAAACTGCTGACACAACATGTACCTCTCAGGTACTGCTCATCTCTAAACCCAGAGCAAGGCTCTCATATGAAACAACACTTTCTGAACATTCAGTTTATTTCTCTCTCAGATCCAAGAGTAAGTTGGTGACAGTAAATCACAGGAGAGAAAGCTGGTAACAGCAAACCAAAACCATTTTTAAAAAATGTGCTGAATGAGTTTATTAATGATGACTGTCATTGATGTAAGAAAATTATCTAGCATACTGAGAATGAGTTAAGTAACAATACAAAATATATAGCAATACAGAAATGCCCAGGTTTATTGGTCAGACTGGCCAAGAGATAGAAAGAAGCCTTTCAAATAATCCAGTCTTTAAGACAATAATAGTATTCCATACACTCATTCCAAAACACACCATGAAGCCTTCTGCTAACTACTCCCAACTCCTCAAAAGGTAAAACAAACGTTAATGATTATCAAAAGCCAATCCTTTCTACAAAGCTGCAAATACTAAAGAATGGGAGGCGGGAGAATAAGAATCAAAACAATTTATTAACACTTTAGAAAGAAAATCAGTAAGAAAATCACAAGAACTAAATAGAACATATGGGCAAAGAATTAGAACACCCGATCAGTTACGTGATGATTTCTCAATAAAAACTAGTTATCTAAGTAACTAACAATTCTACTCGTACTTTATACCTTTCGTTTTATACATATACCTTAAAGCTGTAATTCCAATAAATGCCCAACAATCACTATCTTTACTGAAGAATGTTGTTGCACTACTAGCATTTTTATTTAGCATTTTAAAAAAAATCTGTCTTGTCTTTTAAAAAGTTTGTAGATAAAACTAACCAGAACTTTTTAAAAATCAATGATCTACCTATGGTAGTAAAGTTACCGTCCTAGATTAATGGATTTAACTTACATACAGAAGTACTATCATGCATTTGTATACTAATGAAATAATAAATACAATGCATATAAGGAGACTGCAGGTATAAGATGTATCTGAAATTTCAAGTATTAAAATTCAAGTTGTCAGTGTGGTCATTTCTAATAGAGATGGTCCATGCAAAACAAAGGATGTAGTTTTAGGGGCTGCATTACTAAGTGTTAAGGACAACATCCCCTCCTCCCTGGGCAGCCGTCAAGCGCTGAGCACCTCCTCAAATTCCTTTTAGTAGAGGACTAGGGAACAAGAATAAGAGAGACAGTCTCCAGTAGCCCACAGCCTAGCTGACAAAATACTGCACAGGAATGACATAAAACACATGCTTATTATCCAAGGCAAATTAATCCAGCACAACTGAGCTACTACATTTAGGCTCAAGAAGATAGATAGAATTAGACCTTTTCTATTACTATTGTTCATTCAACCTGTTCATTTTCTATCAGCCATTCTCAGTAAATGTCCCTGGCAGGCAATAAAAACGCACTATGGGTTATACAGTTCTGACCATAGCAACAAAATAGGACAACTGCCCCCACTCCCAACTCATTCTCAGCTTCACTTGTTCCTTCGGCTCCAGACTGTCAGCTTCATAATGAAAGTAGGAGATAGGATGAAGCGATGCAAAAATATGTCACCAGCACACTCTTACTAGCAAACTCCACAGTCACATTAGGGAATGTTTTCTTCTCAAATTGATTTATTTCACAACACCCTGCTTTGGTTGTTCAAATGCAAACAGTTTCAGAAACCAAATTTACAAGTCTAAAATTAAGATGACACAGTAGAGCATATGCATCATTCATGATGATTTCACAGTGTCTCCCAGTCTGATTTACAGTTGTCAAAATTAACACTACATGACATGATCCATTATGTGTTTCACTTAACACTGCATTATCCAAATCATGACAAATTCAATTAAAACTAGATTCTATTCATTTTAACCCTTCCATTTATTTCCTTTAGCTCCTTTCTAGCTCTCCTTTCCTTTCCACCAAGATAAAAACTTTATATGATTCTAATTATGGCATTCCTTTAGGAACGATTTCCAACACAATCCTCATTTTCATATTTTAATTTTTTAAATTGCATATTTGTTTTATCTTATTTTTCTTTTCTTGATTAACTTTGTTATGTAGAAAACCCCACACTGTTCTGACCTGTCACAGAATTCTGTCTCTGTGACTATTGGAGGGGTTGCTATAGACATTAACCTCTGACACTTAATGATACAAAAATATAAACCAAGTCTCTTTCTATCTATCTATATGCTGAATGCAGTGTCTTATAAGTGAGGAAATAATTAAAAATGAAATAATGAAAAGATGCTAAGTTAAATTAATGATTTTGCAATGGAAATCTGTGGTATAGTAATTCTTCAGGGAAATCTCTGATTTATTTGAAGATCAAAATAGTCAATGATGTTACTATCACAGATATATATATATATGTATTTGTTGACTACCATGAATCATAAAAATTATATTTAAATATCCTTATAATAGTATTAGGATGCAGCTAAAGATAATATCTTATTAATGATATTTTGGATGCTTCTAGTATTTAAAATAGTTTTCCTGTCTTGTTCTTATGTGAGTAGAACCCAAGGTTCTGTGGGCTTCCCAGAAAAACATTCACAGTAAAATGTATGTATTTACAAAATAAATATTACTGTATTAATATTGGTTTTATCCTATCATATTAAAGGTACATGGATGTAAAAAAGATGTTTATTTTACTTGTAAAAATCACATATACATTTTTTCCCTCTTATGTAGTGTAATTCTGCTCTTTCGAAAGAGATTTAAAAAACCTAAGGAAAAGAGAGTATTCTCTTATCTTCTTTGTTTTCAATAATCTTTACTATCAATTTTAAAACCATACTTTACTATTAATGAAAATTCATATTTTGCTCAGCCATTTCAATTTACATAGCAATTTTACATGCAAAGGTTTTTTTAATATCTTCACAAAAATCCTAACACATATAATGCAAGAATATTATCTCCATTTTGAAATTAAAAATAAATGGAAGAATTCCGACTTAAACCCAGGCTGTCTGAGTTTGATGCCGGTGTTATGTCAATTACATCGGTTGCATAAAATGATTTCTTTTTTCTTCCATAAAATTATTCCTTGACTGTTTAATACAAATTGGTTTCTAAGCTCCTAGCAGATGGGGACACTATCTCATCTTCTCAAACTAACCAAAAGAGAAAGGTGTTAACTTTAAAACGGCCACCAGGGATTTATTCACCTTACCTTCTCTCTCTTATTAACCTGTCTGAATACCTAAACTTGTTCCCTTCATTATTCTTTCTCACAACAGAGTGAAGAGTCATGTATATTACAAGTAGATTAGATGAGTTATTTTGTTAGGGTAAATAACCAGTAATCACAGAGAAATCAAATAAAAGCCAGATGAAATATAGACTGAGTCTCCAAAATGCCATTGCATGAGTACTGCTTAGAAAGGCTTTAGATATATCTACCTAATTACAGAAAAATATAAAGGCACAAATGAAAAATAGAGTTGAAAGGACTCCCACAAAGGGAGGCACTTAGGCTCAAATAAAAAGTAATTCATAATTTTGTACTTTTCAAACCTACACCTCCCTGACATACTGCTAGATTCCTGGAATATCTAAATTAGGAGGTAGGGATAACCAAGGTCAGTGCTAATAAAACTTACTTTCCAAATAAATGATTATGCACATAATGGGGATTAATTAAATATCTGTTGAATAAATATACAGATACAGACGACGAACAGCCTTTGGAAGAGAGGACATGAGAGTCCTCAGACCATTGGCCAACTCACCCCCTTCTCACCTAGGGTGAAGCTAGGTCAGGCGGAGAGGTGACTACGGAGCAAAACTGAAGGAGGCACTGGCAGGACCTTGGGAAGACTGTCTCCTTAAATTTTGTGCCTCAGGAGCCTCTCTTGCCTTCTGCTAGTTGGACCCTGTTCCCATCCCCAAGTAATCTATTATGCCTTAATTAGAAGTCCTTCTTCCTTATTCATTAGCTAAAAGAAAAAAGTTAAGCCACACCCCTTGGCATACTTGGGCAGACTTGGTGGTGGGGAGTGAGGAGAAAAAAGCTATTATTAAAAAGGAACCTCTTTGCATCCCGTTCTCTCTCTCTCTCTTTTTTTTTTGGAATGGTAAACCCTGGGGAGCATATAGTTTGGCTGGCACACATAATTATAAGGATCAAAAGTGATATACGTGGACATGTTTAACAAAGAGTGGAAGAAAATCTTAGTTATCATCATCGTGAAACTTTATACACAGGGACAGTCAAGGATCAGCTTTGGTGGTTTGGTATGACCCCAAACTGTCCTTGGCTATGATCTCTTGAGTAAGTGGGATCCCCAAATAAAATGGCCAGTTTTAAGTTTATGTTGAGGAGTATGAAATAGCTGGCCACCAAAACAGGAAAGGCAACTACTTTTCTGTTTCTAATACCTGCTGTTCCATTTTAGCTAATCCAACTATCCTAGCATTTTCTCATTTATTGGTCAGAGTTCCGGAAATTGGAAACTCATACTAGGCAGAGATCAAAGACAATCAAACTGTTGAATGGAAATTGCCAAGACTGAATGTTATCCTAAACTGATCCTGTATTGTCTGTTTGATCTAAAAAACCCGAGCACTGATACCTTGATCTAGGCATTGCTCACCCCATTCTTGGATTATAAACATGACCTAAGTCCAGGCAGCCCAAACTAAAATTTGGGCCTCCAACCCATTCTGCATGCCATTCCTGTTTGTGAACCTAATTCTGATCCTTCTTACTGGAAAAACCTTCACTATTCTTTGCCTTACTATCTTCACTCTCCTCTACAGATAACCTGCTAATTCTCAATTCAGAGGGTTTTTAATTTATTTTATTCTACATCATGTTTGACTTGGAAAGCTCATTTTTCCCATCACACCACACCTGGTTAAATATAATTCGCTTTTGGGAACTTGGTCAAATTCTGTTGCCTTATCAAATTATTCTAGTCAATATAGTTGAAGCTTTCTCTTGAAAAATGTAGTCATTTTATCTTAGATTTATCCTTTCATCAAGTATTTTGACTAACTATGAAGTATATGTCATACAGCTCATAAAGGACAAAAACTTTCTGGGACAAATGGAGTTACAGTAATTTCAAGTAATTTTACTTATTTTTTCACTTTTCCTCCTCCTTGTTTCTCATGCATAGAATTAAAGATATCCAAGTGCAGGGACAATGCTTTACACAGAGCTGGAACTATACAGTGTCTCCTATACTCTTGTTCATCTATTTCTTTTTTAATTTCACTATACAGGATCCTTGATAGACATGAACCTGTCAGAGAATAGCATTTTTTTGATAAAAACTGCTTGAAAATCTGTTTAAAATCCAAAATGTATGCATATATCATATCTTGTATGAAATCCAAAAGTATACAAATTTCATGCAATTGGAAGTGATTTCTAATAAATTCATAGTTATTATCCTTGAACCAGGATTTACATCTCTTCAGCTATCTCTATTCACATCCATCTATCAATAGGAATAGATGTATTCATGTATATATACTTACATATGACAGTTAGTGGTTTGGCTTTTATTTATTAGTGGCCTTTTGAAAGCATTATTTATTATTATTACTGTTATTTTTTATAAAACCAAAGTGAAAAACTAATGTAACTCAACTATCAGTGGTCACAACTGATTTTTCTTTATCAAAAACCTGCTTTGTTTGTTCCAGCACTCTACATTGTACATGACTGTGCCAACATTCCAAGATCTTTTCAGTACAACGACAGCTTGTATTAAGCACAGTACAGTTATTTTGTTCATTTATAGTCCTTAGTGCTATGGGGTAAATACTAGCCAAACTAATTTTCCATGATTGCATCCTTTTAAAATCTAGTATCAAAAACCACATGTTTGTAATAAGTAGAGAAGAAAATATTTGTCAGAAAACTTTTAGGAAAAATTTGGTAAGCGTTCTATAATAAAAACATTCAAGATTAGAAAAACAATGAACAAAAGCAAGGTTAAAGTGTGGAGTAGAGGCCTAAAATAGTGCCCAATATATAACCAACAATTTTAAGGAGGAAATAAGATAAAACACACAAAATTACTACCACAATGTGTTAGCAAAGTGTAAAATAGTGAGCATATTCTTAACTAGGTTATACAAATAATGCATTAATGATTTATGAATTCCTTATTCCATGTGGATTTTTTTCCCCTTTTAAAAGTATTTCCTCCCATTTAAACCTTTCTTGTCATATTCCAGTCAGAAGGTGATTCAGTACTACACACATAAAGCTGGTAGAATTCCAGCAAATAAATGAAAACAATGGGTGAGATCACAATTGTTGCCAAAGAAATTCAAGGTCACTGCCCCAATCAGTGGCCCAGCTGCTTAAGGAAGTGCCCGCTCAAGGAAGTTTCTCAAGGAATTGTGCTCTCACACCAGTCAAAGAAGAAAGCTAAACTTGGAACAATCAAATGGGAGATATTAATATAAAGCACTGATGAAAAATGAGGTAGTTGGAATGGACTTTATTTAAAGTTTATGTGAAGGAGGATTAGGCAGTAAGATCTATAATGTGGCTTAAGGTATAGCTATAATGTGGCCCTAAATGCTTTCCTTTAAGTTAAACATATTTTGAAAGTTACCTAAGAGCTTCCTTTTGTTTAACTGTCCCAAGATAAGAATATCATTTAAATCGAAAATATTCCTTGGAGGTGAGAGAGGGAGGTGTAGGAGAAGTGAAGCTATCGTGGGCATGACAAGACAGCTGTATCTTAGGATGTGGGACGTGACCCTAGGGTCACACTGATATTTCTGAATTTGATAGAAATGTATAGGTGGATATTGACAATATGAGCCTTTTAGTTGGCTGTCATCAATGCCAACTAATTGATAGTTATGACTACATAGCTTAGTGGCTTCAAGATGTAAAAACAGGAGTGATATGCTTACAATATAAGTAAAAATGCTTACAAATGGATCAAAGATTAAACTAAATAAGCTAATGCTCAGAACCCACTAAAGTAGATTTACAGTATTATGAATGATTTATTTCCTAGTTTCTACAGAAAATATATTTCATCCCATGATGCAACAGCAATTGTTTAGTGTGACCAGGCAAAATAATATTGAAATATATTCTAAGTGATGTCACCTGAGTGGAACCAAATATTCTACATTTCTATGTATTTTACATTCTTTTTGTTGAATATGACTTATTTCTCTTGGATTATTTTCATATTTCAGTTATTTTCTTCACATCTACAGAAGTTTCCATTTCCCATTGACCTTACTTGACCCCCTATTATTCACTAAAAGGCTCAAATTCTAAAACCAAAGACTCCCTTAAATTTTCATACTTTGACATTTATCGGAGGCTGCTTATATGCTAGCATTGTCTTAGCTGAATGGGGCTATAAATAATATTGTCTTTCTTTCATGAAGTAGATTATCTAGCCATTTCATGTACTGTTACTACATAGAATGTGGATGTATACTTATAAGTAGATAAGTGTCAGTGGATTTCTTTACATAGTATATCATAACTTCTGAGAAAACTTTGAATATTTAACAAAACACAATTTTCACTGAATTCTGGGACCTGACATGGTATGAATAGACCAATCTTTTTCTTTTTTTTTTTTTTGTACAATACTTAAAAAGTACCCTTTTTCAAGGAATGAAATAAAGTTGAGGAAAAGTGGAAAAAACAGAACTTGGGTAATACTTTAGGTTAATAGATCAGGATGGGAGATGTGCATAAACTCAAGCATAAGTTTGAAGAGAACAATATCATGGTTAGTGAGGGATGGTAAATGCGGATATAAAAATCAACAGAAGAAATTTTTCCCACTTTATAATTTTGACCGATGCTGGTTTCGTAAAGTAGATATAGGGTTACTGGCATTTATTCTGACTGTGCATTTGCTCTTGTATTTTGAAATTAACAGATACATATCTTTGGTAGAAGCATGAAAGTGTATATGTTTCCCCTTCACTGATTTATAGTTAAGTGCAGGCTTTATTTCTCTCCCCACTATTATACTCAGTAATCTAAATGGGGCATTTTCCGGAAACATGTCAAAAAAAAAAAAGAGAAGATTGAAACTTCTGCAAGGAATCAGGCTCATTACAGAGAGGGCGGGGCTGTGATAATCTACTCAGATCCCAACAAGCTGGGTCCCCTAAAACAGAAGTTGTCAAGAACATTATTTTAAACATGGATTCATGTACTGCTGAGAATGAGCTTAAGCTACCTCTTCGAAATGCCTTCATGTGAACCATCTTTTCTCCCAGATATCCAAGGCAGCACTCAGGTCGCATATAACAGCTGGTCGACCCTGATTAAGGCTTTTTTCACTGCCCTCTAATATTGCTCTTTTTAGGTGACCTGGGGGAGGTACTTAAAACATAAGACACTCACTTTTTGCCATCTATAACATAGGAATAATAATATTTGCTTTATTCTATATATAGCAATCTTTAAAAAATATTTAAATGTAAAAAATTTTTTATATAATTGCAAAGTTAATTCTGTACCTGGCACAGTGCTGGACCCATAGTAACTGCATAAATAATATTCACTTATTGGTTAAATGATTATAACATGATAATCATATTCATAAATCTCTACTTTTCAATATAATTTTACTTATATATAATAAATGAAATATATATTTAAAAGATAAAATGAATATATATATAAAAATCACTACCACTAACAATGTACCCTTCATGGAGAGTCTGTCTTAAGATTTTAGCTAAAGATAATATGAATCCATAATAATTAGGAAAATACTATTTCCTTGTTTCTTTATCTAATGTTTAGTTTCAATTATGATTTTTAATATATAGCATACTTTTATAATAGTGTTTGGTTTAATTTATAAGTAAATAATACATACATTGGGGTGTGCTCAAATCACCATAAATGTGGAGATGACTAACCCAGGATATAAGGTCAAAACATTTAAGCCTGACCTCCAAGAACTTCCCTGGCTTCTTTACTAGCCTAGCTGCTCATTCCTTTATAACACAATCTCTAGATGTGTGAATAATCTACATGCATCATATCCTTATACAATGAACAACTACTGATCAAATCTCAGTGCCTCTGCTCTGCTGTTCCCACGTTTTCCCTTCATTCACCTTCCTTTGGTGCATACTTTGTGCATACCTCCTAGGCCTTACCTCTAGCAGCATTTCCTCTGTGAGGCCATTCTCCATCCTGCCAGCCTCCCTTTATGAGGAACTTGCTACTTCAGTTGTCACTTGTATGCACTCCCTCTTTCTCCACATATAGACATAAGACTTCCAATAGTATATTGATTTTTTTTTGTGCCACTCTTTCCACAGCAAAGAACAGGTCCCTGAGATTAGGGTCTCTGGTTTTTCTTTTTTTTCTTTTTGGGTCTATATATTCCTGTGCCCAGAACGTCTGGGTGTCTTGCACTTTGTTGTACAAAAAAGTAAATAAAGACTAAATTAATTAATAAATAAGTGAACTAGCAATGACACAGAGGTAGTTCTCTGGCTCCAACACTATATTCTGGTGTTCATCATGGTTATCAGAAAACAAACTACAAACTTATGTGGCTTAGTTCAGGAGAGTACAATAGAAGGATCATTAACAAAAGCATGGGCAGTATTTAGAGAAACCGCCAAAGGGTGGTGAAACACTCTGGGACTAACAACTCTGGGAAGTTTATCACCCCAAGGCGATAAAGGGACCAAGGAAAGGATCTTCCCAGCACTGAGACAGACAAAGAGCCATAGGAGACTGCTGGACAGGGTCTTCTGTTAGAGGAACTCAGCCACGGTGGACCCAGAAGACAGGAATGAATCCCCAACTCCCCTCTCTTCCCACTTTCTGCTAGCATGCTGCCTCCCGAGGGTAAAGTCCAACCAGGAAAAAGACAACAAGGAAGCCTTATCAATGTGCTGCTTAGAGATCAGCCCCCCAGGCGTATGAGCAGGATCTCGAAGGGCTGAGAGTGGCTCTCTAGGGGCAAACATAATAAATGCCCAGTCAGCTCTACATTTTGAGAGAAGTAAAGGTTCTCTGGTTAGCCACGTACCATCTACAGAAGAATGTCAACATACTTCCTTCAGATGTGGTCAGCAAGCAGCTCTGGCAAGCTCATGAGAAATGCTGATGAGTATCTGGAGGGCAAATCGACACTTGCAATGATACAGAAAGTTCTTTAAAAGCCTGCTATTTATGCATGAGAAATAGTAATTTTATAAACAGAGTCTGAAGAACCTAGAAGTAGTCAGCGTTACTCTAAAAAGTAGGCCGTTTACTCCCTACTTTCCGGTAAGGTTAGGACTAGATTTGCAATTTCACTGATGCAGAGTCATAGCAAAGGGGATGGGCCCTGAGGAACAAAACAGAACATCATCCTAGGGAAAAACTTGCAGTTACTTTCAAGATCGTAAGAGCTGTTCTAATCCATGGGCACTGCACATACATTCCTCCGTGTTGCACTATGAACTGATCCATGGAACTGAAAATTAATTAACTTTCTGACAAGAAAAGTATCTATGATTTTATACTTACTGCTTTAGGTATGGTTTTGGTTCAAGGTTCACTGGAATCATAAAGCTTGGAAAGGTTTTAGAGATTTTTTCAGATTCCTCCTCCTTTCACTCATCACTGCCCATCACCCTCCACACATATTAATGGGTGAAAAAACTGAGTTCCAGAAAGTTTAAATGACTCAATCTTGTGCAGCGGTGAGTGCTTAGGTCTCCCTTTTCTTATTAAGTACTTATATCTCCTAATTATCCATTACTTAAATTCCCCTCTTGTTGATTCAGTGACTTTTCAGATTGTTGTAAAGCTACTAGCTTTATATTCAACTTTTATAACACCATTCTAGAGAGCAAGCCCAAAAGAGAAGGATATAGTAAACAAGTATGCTGAAGTGAACAGCAATCAGGCATCAAGAGATGGACTGTTGAGAAGAAATAAAATTTTCTGCTCAACAGAGGTAATTCTGAAGTTGAGAGGCTATGTCAGAAAAGTAAGAAGTTAGGGAAAAAAATGAGCATGCTTCATTACTATTTACAATGCTAAGGCTGAATTTATATAGAGACTAAAAAGGCAAAACAAAATTGATAACAAAATGAGAGAAAAAATACTCCCATCCATATGTCAGTATTTCTAAGGGTTACTAGTTTATTCTCCTCTTTATGTATTACCCAGTTTTTTTTTTTTTTAAGACTTTCTTTTAGAGCAGAGGTTTTAGCTAGAGGAAGATACAGAGATTTCCCATATACCCCCTGCTCCCATTAGTAACATCGCTCACTAGAAGGGCTCATTTTTTACCAAGGATGAACTTACTTTGGCACATCCTCATCACTCAAAGCCCACAGTCTACATTAAGGCTCACTCTTGCTGTCCATTCTCTGGGTTTGAATGAGAGTATAACTGGCACATATCCATCATTATGACTTCATACACAGTATTTTCACTGACCTAAAACTCTTCTGTATTCCCCTCTTCATCTCTTCTTCCCATCTAATCCCTGGCAATACTGATCATTTTATTGTCTCCATAGTTTTGCCTTTTCTAGAATATCACATATGTAGTTGGAATCACAGTGTGTAGCCTTTTCAGACTGGCTTCTTTCACTAGTAACATGCATTTAAGTTTCTTCCATGTGTTTTCATAGCTTGATCCCTCATTTCTTCTTAAGTACTGAGTACTCAATAATATTCCATTGTCTGAATGCAAACACAGTTTCTTTATCCATTCACCTACTGAGGGGCATCTTGGTTGCCGGAGGCAAAGTTAAGTTTTGTGAAAGGTGTAAGGTCTGTGTCTAGATTTCTTTTCTTTTTTTTTTTTTTTTTTTTGCATGTGGATGTTCAGTTGTTCTTGTACCATTTGTTGAACACGATCCTTGCTCCATGCATTGCTTTTGCTTCTTTGTCAAAGATATATTGACTATATTTATGGAACCAGTTATTTTTTATCCTTATATATTTGTGTCCAAAATGTCTGATTTATGGAGTTATCTAGAACCTGGATAAATCTACTTTTTTTTTTTTTTTTTTTTTTTGGCTTAGCCAACAGAAATCTGCTTTAAATCCTAATTCTTATTCCCTCTGGAATTTACTGGGCTGAGTTTCCCACACTTCTTGGCAATGTTTCCATAGGATTTATAATTACAAGTAATTGCCTTTGTCACACAATACAATAAAACAAGGCATGTTCAAATGAAGGATATTTTCAAAAGTTGGCACTAAATGCTTCTTGTATTACATGCAGTGGTTTCACAGTTCTTCTTGAAACATGTGCCTTTCATATGTGAATTCAGGTTTTTATTTCAAGAAGAGGTGAGCGGAGACAGCCAAAAGCTTTCCAGAGGTGAGGGTGGCTGACAGCAAAACCTTAAATCTTAAAAGCCTTAAAGCTATGCTTGTTGCAATCTGGAAGTGTCTGCCTCCAATATCCTCTTCCTCTCCACTTCACCTTTGACAACTTAACTCAGCCAGGAGAAAAGAGAAGTGATATTCCTGCTTAATTACTCCTCCAGCCACACTCCCCCCTAGGACTGTCCATGCTCCAACCCCCAAAACCGAGAGACTCCCTGGAGAAGATCCTTGAATGGACCTTCCCTGATTGTGTCCTAATCACTTTAAAGGAATCTCCTTCATGCCTTAGATTCCTAGATTCCTAGATTCCTCCAACTTAAACATCCAGATTTTTCAAATGGCTGCTTTCTTTATTCATTTTTCCATTTTCTTTCTTTTCTTTTTTTTTTTTTACTGTAGATAGAAGTGATTATTTTCTTTATTGGTATTGCTGATTAATTTCAAGGCAGGAGAGAAAAATAAAACTGCCTTTATTACTTCCTCAGGTTTAATTAGAAGTCACATACCACAATGGACTGAACATGTGCCTCCTGCCCCAACCCATATGTTGAAGTCCTTAACCATCAACATGATGCTATTAGGAGATGGGTTCTTTGGGAGGTTATCATGAGGGTGGAGCTCTCGTGAATGGGATTAGCGCCTTTATAAAGTGACCTTAGAGAGAGCTCTCTTCCCCTCTTTCTGCCGTGGGAGATACAATGAGAAGTCATCAGTCTGCAACCTGGAAGAGTCCTCACCAAACACCAGACTTGCTGATACCTTGATGGTGGACTTCTCAGTCTCCAAAATTATGAGGAAAAAATTTATCTGTGGTTTATAAGCCACCTAGTCTGTGAAACTGTGTTATAGCATCCTGAACTGAGATACATCCCTCCTATGGTAATAACTGCATTGCATTCCACATATGGAAGTACCATGATTTAATTGTCCTTTATTAGTGGGATTTAGGTTGTTTTTCTGTAACAAATCATGCTACAATGAGAGCTGCACGTATATTTACACACTTAGATATATTTTAGAAAAAATTTCTAGGAACAGAATCACTGCCAAAGGGAATGTACAGTTTAAATTTTGATACATACTATAAAATTATTTTTCAGATAGGCTGTACTAATTTTTGCTCCCACCAAGAGTGTATCAGAGTGCCTCCTTCCCCAATTTCTTTAATACTAAATAGCACTCTTGATAAAACAGCAAGTCTCAAACTTCTGTCTTTATAAAGGCCTGCTTGCAGAATTGGCCCTTGGCTGCCATCTGGGAATTTGACCAGTAAACAGTTCCCTATATTGATATAAAATTTCCTCTAATGATAAAACTTCTCTAGATGATAGAGTGGCTCACTGCACCTAATTTGTTCATCTAAACAATGTGGTTTATGGTGAACACCAGTTTTCCTCCTGGGAGTTTGGAACTTTTGTACACACTAGGGAGAGGGTGCCTATGTAATCAACCCCAATAACACATGGGGGCACTGAGTCTCTAATGAGCTGCCCCAGTAGATGATGCCTCACACGTTGTTGCAACTCTTTGCTGGTGGAGTTAAGGGTAGGCTGTGAGACTCCACAGGGAGAGGACCCTGCAAGCTTGACTCTTGTTTCCTCTCATCTTCTCTCCACGCACACTTGTCTTGGCTGATTTTGCTTTGTATCCTTTCACTGTAATAAATCTTACCATGAATGTAACTGTATGCTGATTCCAGTGAGTCCTTTTAGTGGCCAAATGGAGGCTGTAATCCCTGAACACACTATCAAACATTTTTATTTGATAATTTGACAGGTGAAAATGGGATTTTAAATTCTTCTGTATTTCTTAACTATGATGAGGATTAGCATATCTTCTCTGACCTGATCCTGTCCTTTGTTGATTTTTAATAGACTTTATTTTTTAAGAGCAGTTTTAGGTTTACATAAAAATTGAGTGGAAAATACAAATGGCTCCCATATACTCTCTGCCCCTGCACATGCATCGCCTCACCCATATCATCATTCCCCGTGGAGTGGTACATCTGTTACAAATGTTTTACACTGACATATCATTATCACCCAAAGCCCAGAGTTTACATTATGGTTCACTCTTGATGTTGTACATTTTATGGGTTTACTCATGTTTCAACCATGATGGTATTACATGGAGTAGTTTCACTGCCCTAAAAATTTCCTGTGCCCTTCTATTCATCCTTCTCTCCCATGTAACCCTTGGCAACACTAATCTTTTTACTATCTCCCTAGTTTTGCCTTTTTCAAAATGCTATATAGTTGAAATCATACAGTATGTAACCTTTTCAGATTGGCTTCTTTCACTTAGTGATATGCATTTCAGTTTCCTCCATGTGTTTTCATGGCTTGATAGCTCACTTCTTTTTTAGTGCTGAATAATATTCTGCTGTCTGAATGTAACACCATTTCCTTATCCATTCACCTACTGAACAACATCTTGATTGCCTCCAAGTTTTGGCAATTATGAACAAAGTTATTATAAATATCCATGTGCAGATTTTTGCATGGATCTAAGTTTTCAGCTCCTTTGGGTAAATATCAAGAAGCATGATTGCTGGATCATATGGTTAAAGTATGGTTAGCTTTGTAAGAAACCACCAAACTGTCTTCCAAAGGGGCAGTACCATTTTGCATTCCCACCAGCAAAGAAGGAGAGTTCCTGTTGCTCCACATCTTCACCAGCATTTGGTGTTGTCACTGTTTTGGATTTTGACCACTCTAATAAGTATACAGTGGTACCTCATTGTTGTTTTAATTTACATTGCCCTGATGACATATGATATAGAGCATCTTTTCATATGTTTATCTGACATCTGTATATCTTCTTTGGTGAGGTGTCTATTAAGGTCTCTGATCCATTTTTTCAGTCCAGTTGTTTTCTTATTGTTGAGTTTTAAGAGTTCTTTCTATATTTTGGATAACAGCCCTTTATCAAATGTGTCTTGCCAATGTTTTTCCCAGTGTGGCTTGTCTTCTCATTCTCTTGAACATTTGCTGACTTTTATATTAGATTTTGGACCTTTCTCTTAATGATTTGTAGGAGTTCTTTATGTATTAAGAAAATTAGTTCTTTGTCAATTTTATGTATCACAAATACTTCTTCTTGGTTTGCTACCGGGATCTTAACTTTGTTAACCTTTTTCCTGAACAAAATTTTCTTTCTTTTTTTTTTTTCAAATAAATATAATCGTATAGATTAGTCGTTTCCTGTATAACCTTTGCATTCTGTGGCCTAAAGTGTCCTTCTTTAAGACTTTAACATTCTATCTTTTCTTCTAGCATTTAAAATGAAAACATTTTTAAGCACTGAATGAATATGGACTTTGGGTATAACAACTGAAAAGGGGGTAAATTCTTATTTTTCCCTCCTTCTTTTTATTCTTTACATGCAAAGCAACTGCACTCCAAACAAAAAACAAATTAATTAAATTCTCATTCTCGTCGATTTTAGCCTGTTTGAAAGCAGAAAGCAGGGCAAAACTACCATCTTTAGCTTTGAACTTCTAGCAGCAATTCTACTAAAATTATTTTTATTTGCTCTATGAACTGCTTCTCCAAGATTCTTTCATTTATTTAGCTAAATGCACTTAGTTATTGTACTAGAAGTTTTTTAGCCTTATTATTTTGTATTCTCTTATATGATAAAATTCTGAATTTGATATAAAATGAAACACTTTCATCATCAAGTCCTTCATCTGCGGTCCTGTTCTTTGTTGGTGTTACCTCTTTACTCTTCACTTTATTAGCTTCACTGGTATGGTGTAATGTTTGAGAAAAATAAGGGCAAAATACCTAATACTGCCTCTTCTTCACTAATTTTCTTAGTTATATATATTTATTTATATTATTCTTATATATAATTCTCAAATAAGAGAGATATTAAGAAACAAACTAGCCAAGACATGGAAACAACCTAAATGTCCATCGACAGATGACTAGATAAAGAAGCTGAGGAATATTTACACAATGGAATACTATTCAGTCATAAAAAAGAATAAAATAATGCCATTTGCAGCAAAATGGATGGGCCTGGAGAATGTCATTCTAAGTGAAGTAAGCCAGAAAGAGAAATAAAAATACCATATGATATCAATTATGTGAAATCTAAAAAAAAAAAAAAAAAAGACAAACTTATTTACAAAACAGAAACAGACTCACAGACATAGAAAACAAACTTATGGTTACCAGGGGTACCAGAGGGGGAAGGGGGTGTGAAGGGATAAAGTGGGAGTTTGAGATTTTTAGGTATTAATATATAAGAAAAAGGTAAACAATAAGTTTTTACTATATAGCATAGGTAACTATATTCAGTATCTTGTAGAAACTTGTGAAAGAGAATATGAAAATGAATATATGCATGTTCCTATATGACTGAAGTAGTGTACTGTACACCAGAAATTGACAACACTGTCAACTGACTATACTTCAATAAAAATTGAAAAAGAACCAATTTAACATGAAGTTTAATTTATACCCCAATAGGTTATAACATATATGCAACTATCATTTTGTTGGAATATATGGCATTTCTAAGATGCTATGGAAGATATGGTATTTCTAACAGAATATAAGCACCTAAGAGATGATCTATAGATTTTAAAAATCTATTTGCTTACAATTAACTGGATGAGAATGTTAGGCTCTATGCAGTGGGAGCTACTATCCTAATTATACTTTTAATTGAGTAGTCAACATGAAATTAAATGTCTACGAGAATATTAACCCAGTGACAGCAGGAGACAACTCAAGTTGCCTTGGAGGCTCATTCCATTACATGGTGGGAGACAAGTAACTAATATAACTGTGATACTTCAGGAAAAGAGATTGGGAAATCACCAGAAAAAGGACAGCTAGAAAAGAATAAAACAGGGATTGAACTGAAAATGTACATGATACAGAATCAGAGGTGAAGATAGGCAGGCAGGCGCGCGTGCACACACACACACACACACACAATCCCCCTCCCCCGGCACTGAAGGAGTTACAGGGAACCTGGGGAAACAAGGCAGGAGAAGCAGTGTTTAGCAAGACCAGGAAAAGAGTTCAGGATTGATGACCTCAGAATGGAGAGAGAGCAAATTACTGCATGGCTGAAACAAAATACAACTGTGTAAGTACAACGGAGGAGTAGCAAATATCCTAAAGATAGCGAACAGAACAATGCTACGATGAGAGAAACTGGCTTAGGCATATAAATCATTTGTTTATTTACGCAGTTATTTAAACTATATTCTGCTCCAAAAAGGCTTTCAACCAGCTTTCAAAAATCCATAGACAGCAAAATCACTAGACAAGAATGAGTGAAGGAAAATAAGGAGGGTGAGAAAAAGATGAAACCAGTGGGGAGGGGGTGTTAGTAAACAACAAGCCTGTCACACAGCCCTATTTATGGTCCCAAGAGCCAAGGTAAACAGGAAAACGTGATCTATTATGAGATTTCCAGGGGCCATAAGGAAAACAATCCAGATGCTCACTAGAAGCGCAGGGGTTGATACTTCAGTGAAATTTATCTTATGTGTTTTTAATCAAGAGAACAGACTGTGTGATGGAGTAGATGACACTTTCAATGTCACTTCTACAATAAATATGATATAAAATTCTGAGTGGTTACCTTAATTTCTCTCAGTTCAGTCCAAATCATAGCTGCATAAATATTTCAGAAGAAGCAATTATGCAAATGATCCAGATAAGCCACTCCCAGACGGTCTCACTTATCCAAGAGCAAAATTTAGAATATCCAGAGAACTTCATATCCTTTAGATAATCCTCAATGAATATTTTCACAAGAAATAAATCATACATGAGAAAGTCTTTCAACATACAGTCATTATTTGCCCAGAGATAATTTGACAAATATATTTTCTGTCTAGAAAATGAAGCCAATTAATTCACATGTTTTCTAAATTAAGCTACTCATGATTAAATAACCTCTACTTACCTTATTTTCTGCTGGTTCCCCTTTCCTTATTTGGGGAGAGTTACTCCATTTTATAAAATGTGAAAGGAATTATTCTTAGGTTTAACTCCCTGGGTTGTTGTTTAGATTTTTTTTATAGAATAATTTTGAAACTGCTATAAATTTGGAAAGATCACAAGTGTGCCTTATTCTCACTAAAATAAGTATCTGAACTGAAAATCCCAAAACTCCAGCCTCTTAAGTTTTTCTTTTCCATTATAGGTGGAAACATTATTGACCTGAAGAAGCAGTATCATCTCCTGGAGAACCCCTCATGCTTTAGATTTGGGCAGGAAAATTTAAATTAACTCTAGCACCTAAAAATGAGCAAAACAGAAGTAACTCCAGGAAACCCACATACGCTTAAATGACTGCAAGTAGAAAATGTCCCCCTTGCGGGTAGCTCGTACTAGGTGGTGCACATACGAACTCCAGGATCTAGGACAGCACGTCTTAAGTACCCTCCAGCCCATGATCTTGACAGAGAGACTCGTGCAGTTAGTGGTAATAAAACCTTACCTCAAATCAGCAGCTTTCCCCGTCTTGTTCGTACACATAACCTCTCTGGTTTGATATCCAATCTGGATGTCCCAATATTTGTTCTCCTGTCGGTTCTGTCTGTTTCTGTTTCTCTTTTTCTTAATTAGTTCACGGGCCTCCGGATCCTTCACTCCTTTTCCCCGGTCCTTGTCCCGTTCTTTATTTTTCCCGCGTCTCCTCGCCTGCCTTGCTTGTCTCGAGTGGGGCGTGGAGCATGTGCTCCAGGGACCCACCTGCAGGCTGTACATGCTCTCCTCGGCTTCGCAGGGACTGGACTGGCACACCTGAAACTCCGTCAGGTTTGGGCAGCCGGAGCCTCCAAACTGGGGGGGTGCCACCACGTGACGGGTCCGGTGCTGGAGCCCACTGCCGCAGGTCTTGGAGCATTCCGACCAGGCCGAAAACTCAGACACAATGCAGTCCTGCTGGCAGGGGATGAGGCAGGCCTGTTCCAGGAGAGGCTTGGGCTCAAAGTACTCACAAATGATATCATCTGCAGGGATGTCTTTCTCCTTCTGGATGCACGTTATCTCTCTCACCTGAATGCCTTCTTCCCCCTTAACACACTCCAGGGGTTTCTCCAGGCTTCTAGAAATCACAGGCTGACACTGATTCCAGGGTCCCAGCCTCCAGTCATACAACTCTTTGTGCCAGTCACAGACTTTGAAACAATTCTGCTGGTTACTGGGTCTCTCAGGCTGCTTACAGTTCGTATGTAATGTTGTCCAGCCCTCCACGTGAGCACACCACACAGCCCGGGTTTGAATGCCTCCTGGACCACATTCGTCTCCCATGCACCGGCCCCACGGACCTACAAACAATACAAGAGACACCAGTGCTACTAGAAGAAAACTACAAGTGACTTCACATTCTAGAAAGACGTTTCCAGATCTAGCACATTCACTTCCCTGAAGTGTTCTAAAGTAGGTCTCTGTACATGACTGTTGCAAAGTAATGATCTATACTCAAAAGGGGAACTGTGTCACCGTGTCTATATAAGGTAACAGCTGGGACAAGTTCACTTTGGGTCCTTCTGGGATTACTGGAAACTTGCTTTTATTCATTTTCTTAATTTGAGGTAGGTAGATGACCCTTGCTCATAAAGGACATCAGAAACTAGGCACAGTGAAAACCCCTTACTCCTGCCTCATAACCATCAAATCCATTTCCATAAGTGGCAAAGAAGATGGCCCCGTGTGAAGAATCTTGTCTACTGCAGGTTTTCCTTTTCCTGAGCAATTAACTATCTTGCAAATCATGCTCTCTTCTCCCTCATGTTCTACTGGTGTACATACTATGACTGCAAGAGTCTACTAGCTGTATATACGTGTGCTAACAGATGTTCCTGGTAACCAAGTCTAGGAAGTAGAAAAATTCATTTTAGCACACTCTGCCTCTAATTTTACCCCCCAAATTAATTTTTCTCACATCCTCAGTGACTGTAAAGATGGGTAAGAGAATTAAAATTTAACTTAAAGACTTTGGGAATTGTCTGCATGTTCAAGGGTTCCTTGGAGTTTTATCAACTTATTCATTTCCTAAAAATGAACCATTCGGCATTAGAGAGCAATTTTACAGGATACGGAAGTCAGCAGCTTTAGTATGAAATGTGGACTTTTTACCTTAGACTCCTTCTTAGCACAGATGAAAACTTACTGACATCTGCATATATCATTTCCTTTTTTAAGGTAGCTAATAGGATTCTCAGGGCCTTAACAGACAAATTTATAAAAATTGAGATTATATTATTTTCGAAATTTTAAAGAATTTTAAAGATCATACAACGGCATGGTTTTCAAAATGTGGTCCATGGCATTTGAGGAATCATTTGATGCAGACTCTGGCCGTCTTCAATAGCTTGTGTGGGAAGGTGAGGGACAATATACAGGGTCGGGCTGTAGAGACACTCAGCCCCACCCCACTGCCCTCCTCCCTCATCCCTGCTTCCCTAAGAAAAGCTCCATTATTATTATTATTTTTTATACATGTTGAGATTAATACATAAGATTTTGTCTGAGAAGAGGTTTCTGTTGCTAAAAAGTAAAAATCACTAAACTAGGCTAACAGATTCACTCTATGTATGAAGAAAACAAGTGACACAGAAGGGAAGTAATTTGCCAAGTTTACATCTTGAATGAACAACAAAACCATCTTGGATTTCAATTTCCAGTTCTGACTTTTAATTTTAGGATTTATTCTAGAGTTTAGAGTTGGAGACTTAGATACTCCTATACAAAATAATTCACCTATAAAGAATAAAATATAAAGAATGCTTATAATTTAATTTAAACATTTACTTTTAACTAGGAAGATGTTTACAGCTTGAAGATGTGAAGTTTATTATAAACGGAATAATGGAATTGTAAATAGAGAAGAGATTGACTGAAAATACTGTGCAAACTAACCACAGTTGCATGAAAATAAGAACTGGATATGTGGCATACCCATTACGTTGCTTTATGAAGTTCATATGTAAAGAGTATTAAGGGGCTTAAAATACATTCAGGGAAACAGTCTTCCCAGAGCACTGATACCCAAACTTTACAAGCTAAGAAAGTCAGTGAATTTGTTACATCTGTCAGTATGGAATACTTGGTAATATTTTAATCTTATTTGTAATTTGACAAAGGAAAATACATATTCATAAAGCTGTTGATTCTCTCTTAGAGATTTTCTAAATACCCAGTTTGGGAATCAGAACCTAGGACCCTTCTCAATAAGGAGTATAGCAATATGTATAAAATTTTATAATTAATTCCACACATCTTTGCTATTTATTTCTTACTAAATAATAGACTGGCTCTATGGCCCCTTAAGAACAGAACTTTGCCTGTCTTCTGCAACATTTGATTTGATCATGTCTTTTAAAGTTTCACGGTTGGCTTTTGAATGAATTTCCTCAGTTATTTTGTTCAGAAAAGAGAGAACTGATTTGTAGATCTTAATATCCAACGCATTTTATGGTTCATGCTAATGCCAGCAGAAAGAAAGAAATTGAGTTCAAGAAAATTTCTACACTGTTTCATATACATTGATAATAAGTAAGCACTTCTAAAGTTTACTTAGATAACTAGAAAAAGCATACATTCTATATTCAAATTCAATTCAATTCCCATTCCAAAAATATTACCATAGATTCCTATTAACCAGCTACTTACAGATAACACTGTTCCATTTATTTTACTCCAAGTATATTTACATTGAGAACCAGAAGATAGAATATCCCAAG